>NC_089242.1:3000000-3600000 GCF_000512585.2 Kwoniella bestiolae CBS 10118
TCGGTACAGCCCATCGAAGGTTCAACAACGATAATCTCGATGCCAAATATGGAGCCGCCTTCGTCCTGGTAATTATCGGATGGTTGATCTACCTGTTCGTAGCTATCCCCTTGGTCGTGCTCGGTTGGTTCAGACAGAGAAGACAACATACTACTACTGCTCACATTAGGGGTGATACCAACCATACTACCAATGTTACTATTCGAGCGTGAGCGTAGAAGGTGTGCTCAAAGACAGAGAGAGAGAGTTGTTCATATATGGTTTATCAGTATATTATCATACCTCATAGGAATGGCTTACCATCATCATGATCATAATCAGCTTACATCAAGTTCAGTAGATAATTTGATTTGATGGTCAGTCTGTTGATACACGACAAAAAGAGATGTATATCCTTATAATACATACCAAGCCATGATCTGCATTATGAATTTGCTTCTTCACACATTACCTCATATATCGCCAACTCGTGGATCATCCCTTCTCCCCAAGGGTATATCCAACCTAATCGTCCTTATCCTCGCCCTCCCTCTTACTCCAGTCTAACCAACTTCCAGCATAGTTCCTAACATTGGGATAACCCTTCTCGTTGGCCAATTCAGCAGCATTGGCAGATCGCTTGCCTGATCGACAGAAGAAGATTATGTTTTGGTCGTAGGTGGGTTTGGAGAATGCGAATTCCTGGGGTACGTGGATTGAGTCAGATAACGAACAACATTGATGTCCGATAGATGTAGAGGATATATGTGTATTTTGACGTACCTTTTGGAAATCACCTGGGTTGAACCCTTTGTCCAGAGCATCCTTCAATCTTGATAAGGGGAGGTTCACCGCGGAGGGGATGGATCCGAGGGCCACTTCGTCTGGTTCTCGCACGTCTACAATGAGGATTTCCTAGAGAAGTTCTCCAATGATCAGCTAGGTTGCTTCCAACATGATGTTCACACAAAATCAACATCCTCTCGGACTAAATGAAGGACAGTCCAACGAGATAGAAGGGACACTACGTGCTCCAACTTCGAGTGCTCAGTCCAGAATAGGGCAGTCACCACTCACATCAGTAGGTTGCTGAGTGATAGGCTTCAGCTCCTCATACTTTACGATCGGTTCCTTTGCCCAAGCGCTCCTCGCGTTCTTTCGAGCTTCGTAAAGGAACGGGGAAACTACCATCCGAGCAGCGGGAGTGGAGGAGATGGGTCGGACAGCAAGAAGAGGGCGAGGGGTGGCCCTTAGGGTGGATCGGAGGGTGAGAGAGAGGGGAGACGAGGATTTGATGAATGACATTGTGTTTCGAAAGAAGAAGAACTACGTGAGATGTGAGCTCGCTAGGAGGTTGAGAATGTTTATTATTAATCAATCTCACTGAAATGTGTTCGGCCGTTGAAAGGTATGATGATAGGTGAGAGTAATTCGGAAGAACAGTTACCTGGTGAGGTGACGTGCTCACTGATATTCCTGACCAAGCTCGAATTCCCAAATAACCCGCCACGTGGAGAGCACATGTTGCACACCTTGTCTTGCTTATCACTCTTCGGAATGACTTGAAAATCCACATCATACTGCTATTCCTTTGGCTTTCTCATCTTTACGTTTTCAACAAATCCGACTTTCACCTCTGACTTTTCGAGATTTTCGATGTTGAATGTTGGATACTCGTACTGCTCAAACCAATCTCTCATAGACAGTCTGTCAATCCATTATCTCATCTCTCATCTCTCATCCTAAGACCCGCTCATCCACCCACTCGCCATGTCGTCCCGACCGGTCTTCCCCCCCTCCCTCGCTCGACGTCTAGCGAAAAGACGTCTTCAACCCACATCCACCCGACCCCTTCATACATCCTCGCCAATCCTCAACATCTCAGCCAAGCCCGAACCATCTTCCATCCCACCTTCCACCGCCCTCTCCGCCCTCCTCTCTCGACTCTCCCTCCCATCCGACACATCCCTCCATCCAACGCTGATATCCTGTCTCACCCACCCATCATACTACTCTTACCAATCTCAATCCCAACAACAGTCAGAGGAACTACCAGAGTTGGAAATCGTAGATTTCTCGTCCTCTTCCTCTATATCAAAGGGGGATAACGAACTCCTCTCCACACTTGGTAATTCCCTTCTAGGATTATTCGCAAGTGAACACATATCCTCGCTTTACCCACTCCTCCCCACCCAGGCAATAAAGAACGCCATAACTGCCTATGTAGGTCCTTCGACATGCCTGTCCGTAGCTAGAGAGTTGGGAGTGAGCGTACAAGGTGGTGGTAATATGGGACAACCGGGTTTGGGTAGGGGATCAAATTCCGCGGGACTGCCTATTAGGTGGTCGAAGGTGTATATACAGGAGAAGAATTATCAGGATAATGTCCAGGGGGAGAATGTTCCCTCAAGAGGACCAGAGAAGGTACCGGTTGCGAGGAGGTTCCAGAAGTTCTTGGAGAGGGATAATAAGGATGAGAGTGAGAGTGAGAGTAGGATATCGAAGAGGAGGGAGAATTTCGAGGATGTCGTGGCTGCTACTGTTAGGGCTTTTGTGGGGTTGATTTACCAGGAGCAGGTGAGTGAGGGTTCTGCGTTTGTATCAGAATCACAATTACATGTCATTGTCCTTGTGGTTGAGTGGACGATCCCAATGCGTCGGATCATCACTCTTCGCCTTGTTCATTATCATTCCATTCTTATCCAAATCATTTTTTTCGTTCTCGCATTTTTCGATACAACACAATATTTGCTAGTTGAACTATCTCACTAACCCTACCTCTCCTCCACAGGGGATCCACGCCGCCCGATCCTTCGTTCACGCCCACTTCCTCTCCCGCTCCATCGACCTCACCTCGCTATTCAACTTCAAGAACCCCCTCCACATGCTCTCCTCCGTCATCTCCTCTCACCTCTCTTCGGCCGGTGTACCCATCTCCGCCAACCAGGGAATCATCGAGAAGCGACTCCTAGCGTCCACTGGAGTCAACTCGCAATCCCCCTTATTCCTCGTCGGCCTGTTCTTACCCTCCGGTATCAAGTTGGCAGAAGGGCATGGATCCTCAAAGGCCATGGCGGAATATCGGGCAGCTAAGAATGCTTTGTTGAGTTTGTATTTGGTTAGATCGGAGCAGACCTCCCCTGCAGAGGGGTTGGGAATTGGATCGGGAGCGGTTAGTTTACCGAGCTCATTGTATGCCTCATCGGAGAGGTGGTTGGATCATGGGAAGATCAGTGAGAATGTGAATGAGAGTGAACAGAGTTTCAGGGGCGCGAACTGGGGTGGAAAGGAGGTGATAGCTGAGAGTAGGGATTTGAGGAGGAAGGTGTAGTCGGTGTTAGTGTTGGTGTTCATGCATATTATGATTAGACGGATGTATTCTGGATAGCATCGGTCGTGTGATGGGAGAGTACATGTTAGGTGATGCATAATTCATAATTCATCGTCATGAGGGGAATGATAAGCTCTAATTTACAAAATACGATACCTATACAATGACCAAAGAGAATATCAGTCCACGTCCACAGGTTTCATTCAATGCGGGAAATGTTGGTCATGGAGAAAGTGACGCAAAGTATGAGCAGGGAATGAAGAGCTCAACTCACATATAATACAACGTCTATACCCACTACCATCGTGGGACCTACTTCTGAGGTGCAGGCGAGATGACATTCTCATGTAGATCATCTTGCATCAGGTTCTCAATTGCGTTCTCCAAATTATCGATCCGATGGGACATCTCGTTCACTGAGATTCCACAGAAATGATCAGTCAACGTCGTGAGTCACTATCGATTGGAGTTCGGTTGATCTGAGGAAGTGAGATGGGATGCGATGTTCGCATTGAAATGTGGGGGGAATATACTCATCGAGGGGAGACTCACTTCGTGCTCTGTAGATAGACGATAGATTTAGCATGAATACATTTTGTTTGTGTACAAAAAGGGATGTAGAAATCATGTACGTGAACTCACAAGACCTGATCACTCATCTCGTCGAACCTCGTTTCAAGCTGAGCCAAGAGCGTATCGACCTATGGAAATCCTCGATCAGCTCTAGCCCTAAGGTATCACATACCAGTGTCCACTGTGATACCTGAAATCTAAATCCTGGGCAAGACTCGTCCAACTGAGGGGTACAACAGGATTGAACACTCACAAACCCGCATAACTCCCCAGGACTAACCACATCCTTCCCACCCACACCAGCTACATTACCCGCATTTCCCCCCTTCGCGGGACTGGAAGTATTGGGTTTATTGATGGTTGATAATCGCTTGGTGGATGAGGAGGAAGGGACGAGAGCGGCTGTAGAGGAGGGTTGTTGTTGCATTTCAGATGACATGGTGAGTCGTTGCCTTTGTCTGATGTAGAGGACGATCGAGTTGTTTGATGCTGATTGAGACGTTGAGTGATGATTGATGGGTGAGAACAAGAGGATGAGGATGAACGACAACAACAATAGTCGAGGCGTACCAACAACATTTTCACGTGTTTGTTCAGGTTGGTGCCGCGTGTCGCATTTCCTGTGTTTTACTATATTGCCACCCACTCCTAGGCTAACTCACAGTGAGCTTTCTTCGGCATCGACATGCATGGTTTGTATTTCTGAGATGTGTGCTAGAGGGCCCGGCATGTGGGAATCCTCAGAGGTGGTAGATGTCCTCCGACCCTTGTTGCGCATGAATCGCAGACCGAGAGGCGAAGAGACTTTCGACTAAGTCATGGACGAGTGTGGCAGTCGCAAAATCTCAGAGTCAAGTCAACCTTACTCCCACAGGTCGGCATCAACGGTTGCACCGCTTTCGGCAGCTCACAATCGGTGGCAAATCCATATGCATGTCTTCACAATACCTCAGAAGTCCGTGAAGCGATACTAACTCCACCTCGAGGCCTAATCCCAAAAAAAAATCCCGCTTTCCAGATCCATTGATCTGTAAATCAAGCGACGCTCAAGGTTCAGAAGTTAGCCTCCGCAATGGCCACCCTTACTAGTCATGAGGACCAATAGTGGAGGGCACGTCCAAGGGAGAACGCCGTAGTCTGATGCCGAATCTATCTATCAAGTTACAGTCTATGGTAGTAATAATCTATGAAGTGTGCCGAAATCGCAGACTGTTCCCCTTGATACGGCCCTTCCGGCCGCCACCCGTTTATAATGAGGCTCTAGTGGAAAATCTCGATCACTCAGCAGTTCATGGCCATGGTGTCTGAAATCACTGGAATCAAGGGCACTATATTATGACCTAGATAGCGACTCATGACGCTTTTGCTTGCTCGAATGGTCTGGATCAGCGGCTGTGCAATGATGTACTGTTCATCATTCACTCAGCTCGCATCAATGTCAGAGGAAGATGACATAATGTAGCAAAAATCGTACACCTCGGCCATTTGATGCACTGCCCTCTTCCGATGGCGGCCGTAAATCACTCTTGAGAATAGCTGACCTTGTCGCCATATTGTATATTTTACCCGTGCATCATTGATTGTAGAACTGTCGATACATTCAATGGCTTAGATTCAATGTGTGTGGAGTAATGTTCGAGCGTTCCCAGGCACACATACGTACCAGAGCGCACACGCAGATCTGACATATGCTTCGTCAGCATCATTATGTGACTGCGACGATCATTACCGGAAAAAATAACCTTATCTTGTCTTGGCAACTGACCCATTGTGGTCGTCTTACATTGTTCACTCCGATCATTACTTATACAGGTATGCGTGCGCTCATGGTGCAAGAAATAGTGTTCAGGTTCATCTTTGACCGTACAGTAGTGGCGATGAATGAGACATGAATGAAGGCACATCAATCTGAGTGGCGACGGCACCCTGCCTTCTCTTGTTTCGCAGCTGCAGGCCCAGCCGTGTCATACCACTTGTATCATTCAACTCATACTACAGACTTCGTCGTACAAAAAATATTCTCGCTCAGCAGATCGTTTGATCTGACTTGTGGCGACGCTCAAGTTTCGGAGCCCAGCCGCCAGGCCGAGCTCTTACTGGTCATGAGGACCGTTTAAAGAGAGCGCCATGTCAAGTAGGCCCGTCGATCGCCTGATGCTGAGTCTTGATGTTACACTATGTTACAAGCTATGGTACATATAATCTATGGTCTATATAATCTATTGGTCTATATATTTTATCGTATGTCGATTTTGCCGAAGTTCGCAGACTGGACCCCCGCTTAGGCGCTCCCCTCCCACCTCCCGGTTTCTAACGAGGCATTAATAAACACCTCAGTCAGCGAGTAGACGATGGCACACGATGGTTACAATGTATGGATCTCTCTTTCCAGACCAATCCATTTTGGCGACTTGAGGCGTTAGGCTTTAGAGAGGGGTTGGCACCTGCTCTTTGATGCAAAAGGCGATGCCATGGCGAACTATAAAAGAAAAAAATCAGTCGTCGTCAGCTGAAACCCTGGGTTCGTCATCCTCCCAACCTTCTTTTCGAACCTTCTCTTGCTACTGATTCGAGCCCGATTGTATGGTTTATCGTATGAATAAAAATATTGGATGCAGTCATGTTTCTTCCTCACTTTCTCTATTCATCATCTCATTCTAATCATTAAAGCACTCATATCCTACCCCTTCATACCCATACTCTGGCCTCATCTAAAGGACACTTCTTCATCTGCAACCAGCCCCACCTCTACATTCTGGACTCATTCACAACGTAGACCGCTACTCGCCATGTCCATGTCCAATACTGCCGTTGCCACCCCCTTGTCCCCCTTCACCATTCCAAAGGAAATTGCCTTGGAGCTCAACGGCCTCTGGAACTACGCATTTGTAGTCCAGAAGCCATGGGACTATGACTATCCAGTGCTCAAGAGGAGAGCTGAGCTCATCCGGGATGCCAAAGTGAGTCCGAATCAACACGCCGTTTAGTGCACGAGCTGATCTCCGTCATAGCAACGGGGCATCGTTATATGGTCTTCATTGGCGCGAGCCACAGACCTCAAGACCAAGCACATAATCATTTGCTTGGGCGCCGTCCCCCGTGAAAAAGAAGTCGGATTGGACACGGAACACTGGGGGCATGTCACGATTGAGACATATAGTCGTCTTGTCGAAAAGATCGAGTATCAAAGTTTGGTATGAAGGGAGCTACACGTCCCTCATCCTCCCGACGGTTTCCCCCTAGACGATCCAGTCTTCCAAGAAATGTGCTCCCTGGACAATGAGACGATTAGGATCTGGAAAAACGTCGTGGCAAAGTTGAACTCTTGGCTGTTCAGGGTCGAGGAAGCACCTGAATTGACCAAAGCTGGGGACTTAGAGTGTCAACTGTTAGCTTGGAAAGATATCGATAGAGAACATGTGGACGAGGACTACACTCAAGTGCTTCTCAAGAGGGCCTTCAAGAAAGAGGATCGACGAAGGCACCAACGAGCCTTTACACCCGAAGGAAGCGATATCACTTTAGACACTCATGTCAGCTATATGACGGTCGATCCCAATGTTCACGATCCTCCTCCCCCCCTCAAAGCACGTCAGCTACATTTCCGGCTTCCTGAGATCATGGACTATCGACCTGGCCCCGCCTCTGTGGCTACGTCTTTCAGAGTCGGCCCCGACTACGCCACACCATTCGACATTGCTCGAATGCAGTCCGTCGCCCAGTGGGCAACCCTTACCTCTCGGCCAGGTCGCAGAATGTTGAGAGGGGAGGAGCGATTAGAAGAAGGAGAGTTGCCGGAAGATGACAATGGGGCCTCCGACACGGATACGATTAGAGGATTCGATAGACGTGTCGACTCCAATGGACATCCTGAAGTTGACGGCGGAGCTACACCTCGAGCACACTACACCGCTTCGGTTGCTCCTTCCGAATCTGACGCTCGTACACACCTGGCCCATGGTACCGACGAGACCGATTCCATCTTTGCCTCCCCGACGGAGATGGCAATAGCTCGTATGGAGCAGGAGGAAAGGAACGCCTACGTCCCGGAGGGATTGGAGGACGGTGAACTCATCGATTATTGATCGCCCACCCATACCCATCGGTCGTAAGGTCATCATGAGACTCGGATCTTGGGTTGTAGATGAAGGAGAGAGGTGCACATTTTGAATATCTTGGATGCTTTGGACTCTGCTTTCGTTCGCTCTTATACCCCGGCAAGCTTTGATAGCTGTGCTTTTCGGATTGTACCTTTGTTTCGATTTTGCTCAGAATAAAAGATAGAAAATTGTATCGTGTTCTTCTCTTCGTTATCCTGTAAATAGAAAATATCTGTCTGTTGTCATTATTATCTATTTATTACATACACGAATATATATATGTATTGGGGGTGCCTGTGTCCTGAAGATCCGTCAAGCCTCACTCGAGTTCAGTCAGAGCTGTTCTGCTATAAATCATGTCTCGGTGAAATCCGGTTGTGATAAGTCGGATCTTAGACCGCCAATTCGAATTCCGTCATCGGCGTAAGTCCCGACACCCGGCACATCTCACTCTAAGCATAAGATCTTACCAATATTGGTTTATCTATCTCTTTGAAACCATCGCGCGTCAAAGGAGTCTCACCTCGACCATTTCACCAAGTATCTCGACATGTCCATTCCTCCAATCCTGTCCGGAGCAGTGACCTGTGAAGATACACGAGCTTCGGAGATCGGTACATCCGTCTTGTCGAAGGGTGGGAACGCAGTAGATGCTATAATAGCTACGATAATAGCTGTCAACACCTTATGCCCATACCACTCTGATATAGGGGGAGGCGGATTTGCAATCTTGAGGACGAAGGAAGGAGCATATGAAAGCTTGAATTTTAGGCATACTGCCCCCGTAAGTGCTCCCGCTATTGGAAGCGATTTGCTTATATCATCGGTATCATGCTCAGAGCTGATATTCGATAACGAAAGTAGGCAGCAGCCAGTTCTGCGTTCTACAAAGACCCGACAGTATCGACTTCGATAGGTGGAGCAGCAGTAGCTGTTCCGGGAGAGATCAGGGGATTGGAAGAGCTGCATCGGAAACATGGAAGATTACCTTGGGGGAGATTGTTTGAACCTTCCATAAAACTGGCCGAAGATGGATTTGAGGTTAAGCAGGATCTCCATGATGTGAGTCTAGATACCAGCGCCCTTTCATTCGACCGGCTCATCCATAGTAGATTGACAGACGTGGTGATAGTTCATAACGGCCGCCTGTAATCCACCTGGATCATCCAATCTCTCAGGCTCATGGATGGAGTCCGATCCATGCTATTCGTCCTTGTTTGTCGATGGAAAAGCGATCCCGGTAGGATCTACATGGAAACGACCGGACTATGCTCGGACATTACGGAAGATAGCTAAAGAGGGTTCTAAGGCATTTTACGAGGGTGAAGTCGCCGAAGCGCTAGCAAAGGTTGTGAGAGAACGAGGGGGATTGATGACTTTACAAGATCTCAAGGGTGAGATATCCTTGTGAACCTCACGCCCGATGATATCTGACCATGGGCTTGGCATGCAGACTACAAAGTGGAATGGAATCAGCCGCTATCAATCCCTTACAAAGACCACACCATATACGCACCACCGGCTCCAGCATCAGGCGCGATCTTTCTCTCGGCTATGGGGATGCTAAGTCATTTTGAATCGAAAGGTGAGGGTAGCGTGGATGATCTACATGTGTTGACTGAATCCCTCAGGGTGAGTTGAGTTGATGTCGTTCACGAGACTAATTGGTTGATATCGAACGATTTCCAGCTGGCATACGGTCAAAGGACTGCCTTGGGCGACCCAAATTACGTTCCGGGTCTGGTCGACAAACAGCTCTCTTGGCTTACACCGGAAGCTATACACACACGATCAAAGCTGATCACGGAGAAAACCCATGAGCCGGATTACTATAAGACACCCAAGTAAGTCCTCATTCCTCATGTGAGTTATGCTAGACTCCGTCCATGTCTACATCTTGGCTGATAATGCTATGGATTTGATTGTCAGAGTTGAAATTGTCAATGACCACGGCACATCCAATATAACAGTTGCCGATTCCGATGGACTGGTCGTATCCATTACAACGACTGTCGGACTATCCTGGGGCTCGCATATTATAGTACCTGGATATGGATTCGTCCTGAACGACTCGATGGATGATTTCTCGGTGGAAGGTAGACCGAACGGGACGGGATACGAACCGCAGGTAGCTAATTACGGTAAATCTCTCTGCCCATTCTAAATAGAAGTCATGAGCGGCTTGGCTTACACTGAGGAAACGATCTATCGTAGTGTACGGCGGTAAAAGACCACTGAGCTCAAGTTGCCCATACATAATCACTCACACTTCAACCGGTCAACCATACGTCGCAGGCGGAGCAGCAGGAGGATCAACCATAATCTCAGCTAATGTCCAAGTGGCCCGGAACATTCTCAATTACGACTTATCGGCTAAAGAGGCTTTACGAGCTAACAGACTGCATAATCAGATATTACCCAATGTCAGTCAAGTGGAAAGATCGTCGACGCATCAAGGCATCACAATAGACGGATTCAGCGAAGAACAAGTGAAAGGGCTGGAAGAAAGGGGACATCAGATCGAATGGGTAGAGAAGAACAGGAGTGTGCCTGTAGTAATCAAATTTGGAGACGAAAAACAGAAAGATCGATGGGATCCAGCAGCCGATCCAAGGAGGAATGATTCAGGTGGTAGTGTGTTTGAGACCCAAAGATAGATAGTAGAGTTTCATAGACCCATGAAGATGGTGCGAGAGGAACATTATGCATTTTATGACCTTCATTCGTGTCATGCTTTCTATGTTTGCGGTCTTATGCTACCTATTTCTTCCCCTCCTTGACCTTCCTGCTCCACTCCTCAGCCGAGTTCCTGATTACCCAAGTCATCTCATAGGTCTTAGCGGCATCTTCGTAGCTCGAGAAGATCTCTGGGGTCTCACCACCTTCGATAGCATCTATGAAATGGTCCATCTCGGTCTGGTAGGCATCATCTCCTGGTGTGACGATCTTCTCGAACTCGTCTGAACCAGGTCTTCGGATGTGGAGCTCGGGCGCTTTGGAGGTACCGAAGATGTTTTGCAAGCTATAAACCCAAAGCAGGTTAGCTATACTCCATATAAGTGAAACGCCGGATGACAAGATCATCCTTGTGTGTCCGTGTACTTACATGAAAGCGTACTGGAAGCGAGATAGGTATCGTTAGCTTGACTAGGTCCTGAGGAACACCTGGAAAAGGCAGCTTAGACTCACACCATCGGCGAATACTTCCAACTGGACTTCATAATCTGTTCCGTGCAGAGCGGTGGAGTGCAAGAAGATTCCTACAGCGCCAGATTCGTATTTCCTGTCGATCACAGCAGTAAGCGCCATAAGCATGTGGAGAAGGAGCAGATGCAGCTTACCAGCTTGCAGTGGTAGCCCTTGGAATCCTAAGCTCATCTGGAATGACAGATTCATCAAAGTTCTTTTTGGACAATTGACCTGGTTTGTCGTCTGCTTCCAAGGCATGGGCACTAGGCGTGATGATAATCAGTATGCTAGTGCCTCTGATTGTCCGACCGGACTCACGAGATGGTGTCGAAGTTGATCTCTCCACCCAAGAACCGCACGAGATCACCTATGTAAACCAATTAGTACCTCGTGTCCTTGAATAGCACTTCTGAGGTCGACCAACTCACAGATGTGAGTAGCTTGCTCGATGATAGGTCCAAGCATGATATCTTTGTTCCACCATTCCTGTGAGGAGAGTCAGCTATGTGTCCGAGCCGCACCTGCTGACATCGCAGCTGACTCACTGTCTTGATAGCTAGCTCGTACGCTACTACGAATCTCGCATTTGTTGCCATCCTGTATCAAGATGTGAAAGTAAGCAGGACCTCTCAGATAATATAGTAGATGGATTGAGATGCTTACACGTTCAAGTTGTTCTCCTCGATGATCTTCTTGACTTGTTGCACAATCTTGAGGTATCTCAAGACATAGCTACGGTTGGGGGGTATACGAGTAAGTACGAACTGATCTGGGGACACAAGGATACGATACATGAAGGCTATAGATCCAAGCAACACTCACCCGATGGAGATAGGAGCCTTGTGGTTCTTCTTCAAATACTCAGAAACCTTTAAAGCCTCTCCAACACTCTCCTCCCATGGTTGACCGGTCGCCACGGGCTTCTCAAAGAAGATAGCGATGTTGGGGAAAGCCTTGTTCAATTGGATTTCCAGGTCTTTTCCAGGTTGAGTGGATCCTCGAACGGTAGGCGGGGTAGCAACGAATATAGCTCTAAAGGTGAAAGGTGGATCAGCCATCACACCAAGCAAGGGCAATTCTCGATCTAGGTCGAACCCATTTATATATCCCCTTTCCACTTGGAGTCCCGCTACTGCTAGTTTTTGCTACCCTGACGTCTTCTCAATAGGTAGAACATCCATTCTGCCCAAGGTATGTCCAATGAATCAAAGCTAACTCACCTAGGCTCCTTGGCTTTCCCCTCATCTACCAACTTCTTAAACTCAGCTACACTAGGTAAAATCACCGTCTTCTCGTAAGAAGCCCTGTGAGGTCCATCTCTCTTGATCTTCAATGCCTCCTGAGCTCGGGTAGGTACAACTTCAATAACAGCATCTACAACGAGTCTGGCACCGAGTTTTTGTTCAGCTCTCTTGGCAATGTTCCATGGGCCTATACTTCTATATTAGCTCAGATGTCGCGGCACAAACTTGTTTGGATTGGAGGGGAACTCACCTTCGGGAGTACCGAACATTGCCTAACAACGTTCATTATCAGCTTGTGCCTTTCGTGCTTTATAAAACCAGCCCAGCGAAGCTGAATTTAGGAGATCAAAGATACTCACATAGCCTGCACCGACCATTATAACGTGGAACTCATCTTGCGACATCTTGAAGAACTCTTTCTATATGATCTGATCAAACAAAGACAGATGGATATACGGGACTTTTGGTATATAAGAATGCGTTGATATCAACAACGATTGTGAAGAATGAAGAAACCAAGATGCGATAGGTGTCGCTTTTGAGGTTGTTCTTTAGCTACAGCTTTGTGGACTCGTAATCGATCGATAGGTAGTATCTTGGCATCTCACTGTCACTACTCGTAATCATCGATAACGCAATCTCAATCCAAAATCTCGAATTGCGGTAAATGGAGAAATCAGGCACGAACCAAATGTAAATCGTCAGATGTCAGATCTTTTAGCGTGCTAGGACCATCACAAAAGACTGAGATCCTCGGGAGCCTGCCTAGCTGTTGTAATTTAGGGGGTATATCAAAAAATGCATAACAATGTACAATGCCGCATATCAGTCGCAACCATCGATCTGCACGCTACCCAGTCTCCTAACGTGATTGAAAGAGAAAGAGTTCTACTAATTCCTCTTTCGCTTCAAGATCCCCTTTAAAGGTTTCTCCTCTTTAGCAAACGAAACTCTCTTGACCTTCTTAGAAGGAGCAGGTAGAGATGCCCTCTTTCTCTTTTTGGCAGCTACAGGCTCAGGCTCAGGCTCGGATTCCTCCTCTTCTTCCTCTTCGTCATCGTCCTCTTCGGGATCTGATCCAGATGATGGTTCAGGACCATCTTCGAGTTCGAGTTCCTCACCCTCATCTGAACCTATCAACACACCCTCTTCATCATCCTCATCCTCCTCGTCCTCGTCCTCCTCTTCATCGTCATCTTCTAGATCCTCGTCGTCTTCCTCATCCTCCTCATCCTCGTCATCGGATGGACCAGCCATGGCGGTATAATCGTCATCCAGGATAATCTATACGAAACGATAGGTCAGCTTGATATCCTATCCCTGGACGGGATACAGGATTCAGCTGAGAATGTGAAGAACTCACATCTCGTGAATCAACTTCCTGAGCGCCCTTGAATCTAATCAAACCTTTGGGATTCTCTTTCTTCAGATCCCTTTTGGACTTGCATTTCTCCAACACAGCAGTCATGTCATACTGGGCTTTCACAGTAGAAGAGGACTTAGGAGCGGTGGTGTAGTATGGGAAGGTATTGTACGCCCAATCACGCAGAATCACTCTCGCAGCAGCATCTACATCTGGTGTACCGTGCTGTTCATGGGAATAGGTTATATGAGCTGTTTGTTATATCGCGCCGCGATTGCCAACTCACTTTCTTGATTCTCCCTTGAGCACGTGCAACTCCAGTTAAGAAAGCTTCTACATCACCGGCCTCGAAGAACGGTACGTTATAAGCCAACATCAGATCTTGGTGGTTGGATCGTTTTATGATGTAATTGACTGAAGGCAATATTGTGTTAGAAAGTTGCTACCACGAACGATCGGACACGCAAACTTACCTAGTGGGAAGGCATCCTTCACTTTATCCACTCTACCCAGATTCCTCCTTAGCAGATCACCAGCCAGTTTGGCTTCCAATGCATCCCATTTCTCAGGGTTGAGTTCTCCTTCGTCCTCTTCTTCCTCTTCGTCTTCTTCGGAATCGTCCTCTTCAGCATATTCCCACCCTGGAGTATCTATCACTTTAATTTTCTCGCCATCAACTTCAATCTCAACTTCGACAGGAGCCTTGGTTTTGGGTTCAGGGATTTTAGCGGAGGTTGCAGTGGGTATGAAAGGCGCAACAGCGTGTTTTGCTTGTTTAGGCGATAACAGGGAATTAAGTATCGATGTTTTACCGACGGATGGTACTCCCATGAAAGCGATTACTAATGGTTCAACGGGTTCTTTAGCCTTGGATTTCGACTTTGATTTCGATTTTGATTGCTTCTCAGAAGACCATTGTTTGATGGCTTTGTAGAATTCTTCCTTGCCTAGCACGGTGTGAAGTGGTAAGGAGGAAGGCGAAGGTGTTTTGGATGAAGAGGCGGTAGAGGCTGGTGGGGACGGAAGTGAAGATTTGAATAGAAATGCTGGTATGTCGAGTTGGGATAACCAGGATTGAAGAACTTCTTTAGGTACGAGATCTGAATAAATTCCACATGAGTTAGCTTAACATCGGATATGCCTACGCACCATCTGAGGTGTCGATGTAAACTCACCAATCTTGTTGACGAGAAGAACCACCTTTCCTTCGGCTTCTTTCACTAAGCCTTCTACATGGGCACTTCGTCCTCCCAATATGTCCCTAGCATCTACTACTTCACATATAACATCCGCTCGATCAATCACATTGGTGAGAGTAGCAAGGGCAGTATCGATCAGATCAGGTACATCGGCAGCTACGAAGCTGGAGGTTGATGGTTCCGCAATAGCGGATAGTGGTGCAGTTCGAGACAGCACTGCTCCAGAGAGGGAGATGATTCCGGGGGTATCACCCTCAGCTTCCTCCTGTGGAGGAGCGAGCTTAGCAGCTTTGGCGGCTTCTCTTCGAGCGATCTTCTCTTCTTCCGCCTATGGATAGCAGTCGTCAGCTTATAAACTAAAGGCGGAAACAGTAGGCGCCACAAAGCCCACCTTTCGCCTCTCCTCCGCTAGCTCGGCGAGAATCTGATCTTTGAAAGGGAAAGAGTTGGGGATTCCGGGATCTTGCTTCTTTTCTACGGACGACCAGACACGATTAGCATCTGTAGGTACAGGATTGTGATTGAGAGAATAGCACTTACTAGACTTCCATGTTTGATCTTTCCTAGCTGCCTTCTTGGTCTTCCTCTTGTTATCTACAGACTTCTTGTGGATCTTTGCCCTATCTCGGGTTGTCTGACGGTTAGACGACTCTACACACCATGAGAAATCAGATCAGCGAGTCATCAATCAAGCAAACATTCAGAGGTCAACCCACGCTTTCTAATTCTAGGCATCGTGTCTAGATAGCATGCGGAAAACTGTTCAGTACAAAATACGATATATTCAATGAAGACAAAGACTGTTCAAAAGGTTCAACCCGTCCATCCATGGAGTGAGATGCATTTCATTTTCAAAATATAAAATCTTGAATTCTTTGAATTCTCGGCTACCTCCACTTCACATGTGACATAAAAAATGCCACTTTGGGTAAAATGATTTTCTCAAATGGGTCACTCGTATAAGCTCCGTTATGTTATGTGTTTGTTTACTCTGTTACTCTGCTACATTCCTTTCAACCTCTGAGCGCGACTATCTTTCCCAAACGACCACCAAAAAGAGAAAAACAACAAAACATTACATAGCTCATCTCGTTCCTTCTCTTTCTTCTTCTCTCTTTATCATCACACAAACCACATCAGAATGTCATTCCCTACTCCAGGGTGGCATACAGATGAGCTCGCAGAAGAATGGCCAGAAAGTTCCCCTTCACCGCCAGTCTTACCGGTGGAACTACCGCCAATACCCAAAGCGACGATCAACATGGATTCGATCCGAGCGAAAAGGGGTTCCTTGAGAATGCTGGGTCAAGCTTCAGCGAGACCACTACCTCCTTCTAGATCTGCGAGTTCGGGCTCTCAACCAGGTAGGATAGTATCAGGTCATGTAGACAATGGACAGGGGCACGTGCCGCGATCAAGATCATTATCACACAAAGAAAGTGGTCTACTCTCACCCCCTTCCTCTAGATCATCTTCGGGTGCAGGTCAAGAGAACGTGCCCGAATCTGTCGCCGGGACCTTCGTAGTGAAAGAGGGCGTAGAAGATAATAGGGGTCAACATCTGGCTAGAAACCCCATGGGCGCGAAAGGGGGTAAAGATATATTCGGTGCTTTACCTCTTGAACGAATGTTTGATCCTCCTTCACCACCCACAAACCCTACTGCCGAACAACAACAGTCTCCACCTTCCGCCTTCGAGCCTATCGCCGAATCATCCACTGCAATCTCCACACCTACGCCTGCTGCACCTAATCATACTCGACGGCCCTCACATCCTTACGCACCTGCAAATCCCTCGAGACTCAGTAAATCCGTCACACCCTCAACCAACGATTCATTCGCCACCAATTCGTCAGCTTCCGGATCCCTCGGTCGATCTCATATCATCGAACATGAATTAGAACTTGAAGAAGCAGATTCGCTCATCCGAGATGACACGCTTCTCAGGGAGGATGGGGATGATTCATTAATACCCGGAGAAGGAGAGTTCTATACCGCTCCTCAAGGTCAGGATGGTACAACCAAAAGTCGTCTTGGGGAGATAACCTTGAAGTCTGGAGAAGTAGAAACAGACTTATCACCTTTCAACCGACGGGGTTCAGGAGACTATCCATTTACCTTCAATGCACCTCGACATCCGTCCGGTAATATCTCAACAGAACAAGGTCATTCAGAAAGATCAATATTCGATCCAGACAACTACGCAAATGGGGAGGAAGGTCCATCACATTCAACCTTAAATATGAAGCCAAAGTCACGACCAGCACTGGAACAAGTGCAACCGTTGTCAAGGGGAGTTTCACAACAGTCTTCAAATCCTGGTCTACGGTTGTTCAGGAGTACCTATGATACATACACTCGAGAACACCTATCTGCCTTAGTAGACAGTATAGCAATTGAGCCTTCACCCTCACCACCCAATGCCCAAAGTAGACAGGCCTCCCGAGATTGGTCTCCTGCTGCCGATTCTGCCTCGCCCTCTGCTTCGGGTTCAAGATCGACCCCATCCAGTTCAAATGTCTCCTCCGATGCTAGATCTTCGAAAAGGCTCAGATTGTCTCCTGCTTCACCACCGAAACGATACTCGGGTCTGAGGGACTGGGGTGCGCAAGGTAGAGCAATGATGGAGAAGATCAGAGGGAGAGATACCGCAGATGAAACTACCACTAGCGCAAGTAAGAGTCAGACTACTAACAGTGATGCTCACGAATATGAGATGGGTAAGTCCTTTCAGGTCTCCAGATTTCGTTCACATGCTTATATGATGATTGATAGACGGACCAACCGTTGATTATGAGGCTTTACCTCCAACTCCTCCACTCGATCAAGCTCCCCCTCGCCAAACCACTGATAAACCTACACACCGATCAAATCCTTCAACCACTTCTTCGGGTTATCTCAGAGCTGCAGAAGATATCATGGCTCGTATAAAATCTCGAAAGGTCTCCGAATCAGCTTCTGGCGTAGAGAATAGTCCCGTCGCTATAGGCGGTCGAAGGATATTGTCCGAATCAGATGAGAATCGAATGTGGGAAGAAGGAGCGGAGGATTACGCCAAATCCCGGTCCAAGGCTAAGTCCAGGACTGGACCAAGCCCTCGAAGAATGCTTCGACGTCTCAGTGCTTCCGAGGAGATCAAACGAGTCGCAGAAGAAGACAGTGGAAGTAGCGACGAACGCTCTCAACCACTTCGAAACAGCTTAACAAGACCTCGACAGCAATTGGAAGAAAGACGACCGACAAGTCGAGCTTCTACTTCAAGCAATCCTGGTGGGCCATCCCAACCTGCTCAAGCACCGTTCAACGCTGATGATTTGAATCGATACATGTCATCTTCCACTCACGCTACTTCCACTGTCGTCTCAACTTCTTTCGTGAAACATCGTGGACCTAAAGCTGTTTCTTCTGGACCTGCACATGGGATGAGAATGATTCGACCGGACGACGTACAAGGAGTTGTCCCTGATAGGATAGGCAAAATGAGATTTGATAGAGCAGGTATGAGATGGGTGAGAGAAGAATTAGGTCCAGTAGACGAAGCTGGAGAGAGCAGATTAGGAGGGAGTGAAGAATCGGTCGATGTCTTTGCAGGAATGGAAAGTCTTCCTGACGATACACAACGAAATAATACAAATACCCACTCGGTTCACCAAGCGGAGATATCGGTATTTAGTGTTAGCTCGGCATCGATATCAGACAATGGGGATGTGATTATACACGAAGCGGAAAGGACAAGGATTATAGATGAGGAGGAATCTGATATAATATCTGAATCTGAGGCGGAGGAAGAGGTGGAAGAACCTACGGAAGTACCATCAGTTCGACCTTCCGCCCCCTCGCCCGCATCGATCGATCCAGAATCACCTCATCGACCGATGATTCATCATGCATCAACCGCACCGGCAATCATGACTCCCACTCCTTCTGCCTATGCACCCAAACCTATTCGATCAGCCTTACGAAATGCCCTTACTCCCGCCGGGGTCTTCAAGAAACGTACAGGATGGTCAGACGAGGTCACTCCTGCTGGCACGAGGGGAGCCACACCTGGAAGCAGCGGTAAGAGGTCGGTCAGTTTCTCGGACGGAAAGAAGACAGGCAAAATCGTAGGCTTGGAAGTTGAAATTAAGACTACCGCTGCTGCCAGATGGAGTACGACCGATGAGAATGACTTGTTCAACGAGGACTCAAGTAGTCATAATACTGGTGAGAATAGTAAGAGTTTCTTGCCTAGTGCTAGAACTAAGAGGATCCAGAATCTCCTAGAAGATATGGAGGAAATGAGTGAGTTCTTGGTCATGATCAAGATGACATTGTTTGATCTGGCTGATGCGTTGAAATGATGTTAGGTCTCGAGGACGAGACTCCCTCAAAGCCTTCTCGAGCAATTGAGAACAGACCCGCATCAAGAGCTTCCTCAGCCCATTCATCAGACTCAGAATCGACAGTCCCCATCCGATCGTTCCGTGGTCGATCCTTCAGAGCTCACACACCTAGAAACCCAGGAGACGCAACTTTCTTAACTGAATGTTCTTTCGGTGTAGCGCATGATAAATTGGTAGAACTCATCACGGACGTCCACCCATTCGAAGCTCACTGGGAGGATTTGAAATCTATCAACTTGAAAGGAAAGGGAGCGGATAGTGTAGCCAGATTGAAGGAATTTCTACCCGCTCTAGACGAGGCTAATCTGTAAGTCTCAGCTTGCTTCTGTATACATAAGAGTATAGCTGACATCACCGTGCAGGGACGATAATGCCATTTCATACCTTAGTGGCATTCCTTCAACGGTCAGAAACCTCCATGTAGCTGGAAACAAACTTACAAGCTTGACTTCGGTCAATCATCTGAGAAACCTACAGTATTTGGATATATCGAGGAACCAACTTGATAGTGTTGCTCGTGAGTTGCTTGGAGGTCGCAATTCTCGTTGACCGTCAACTCACGATCGCATGTTACAGAGCTGGAATGCCTCAAACATCTACGCGACCTCAAAGTGGACAACAACGCCGTAATGGATCTCTCGGGAATAATGAACATGGATTGTCTCATCAAGCTCTCGTGTGCGAATAACCAGATTACAAGTCTGGACTTGAGTAATGCTCAGTGGAGTAAGATGGAGACTTTGAACCTTGCCAATAACAAGATAAAGAGTGTAAGGGATTTACACAAGTTGTCTTCGGTAGCATCCATCAATCTAGGTTAGTGGTGCTCAATCAGGTGATCGAAAAATGACAGCTGACCTCTCTTTGGGTAGATGGCAATCAACTTGATCATCTCGAACCTTCCCGACCGATGTCCAGCGTTAGAGTCCTTCGATTGAGCGAGAACAACATTGACCACTTCGATCTATCCCTTTTCCCCAAGATCCGAACATTATACGCCGACGGAAATAAGTTGACACACCTATCAAGGTCCTCATCATCAGGTAGTGGAAGGTTGGAGAACCTCTCGTTACGAAACCAACGATCAAACATACCGCTCAAATTGGTATACAGGGATTTGGAGAATATCAAACGATTATACTTATCAGGGAATTCCTTATCATTTGATTTCTTCCCTCCCTCCTCGACACCATTGTACGCTTTGGTGTATCTCGAAATCGCTGCTTGTCAGTTGACCATCTGGCCTGATTTCTCAAAACTACTACCGAACTTGAAAGTCTTGAATATGAATTATAACTATCTGAGAAATTTGGATGGTGTCAAGGGATTGAAAGGATTGAGGAAGTTGACGTTGGTAGGTGGTAGATTGGGGAGTGAAGAGGTTATTGGGGGTAGTAAAGGTATATTGGAGGGTTTGAAAGGCTTAGATGGATTAGAGGAAATTGATTTCAGGTGAGCATTGCTTCTCTCATCGTTTGGACTCAAATTTGATCACAACATGTTCGGTGCTGATGTTCGTATTGCTGCGACTGTAGAATGAACCCTTCGACCCTCTCTTACTACTTCCCCTTACTTCTCCCCTCATCTCCCTCTACACCCCAATCAGCCCTCGATCCCTCCTCGTCTATATCGGGTAAAGGGATAGTAGGAGCACCCGCATCGACATGGCAATCTTACGATTCGAGATTCCGTAAGAACCTTCCAGACGAGTGGTACTCCAAACGACTGGTTTACAGGGGATTAGTCATGTCTACTTGTCCGAACTTGAAGAGGTTGGATGGGATTCAAATCGAAGAGGGGGAGAGGAAGAAGGCGGAGGAGCTACTGAGAGCAGCGCTGAGACGACGTGTGTAGTTGCTTGTATCGTAGGGAAATACCATCTTCGTATTTAGTCATATTTGGGTTAAGTCAGGTTATCTGTTGTAATATACTCTTTTCGTTATATCATATCACTTCGGTTGTTGAAATGACGATAATGCACTTTTGCTATGATCACTTTACATGAAAAGCAGACTCTTGAGTAGCAAGAAATCGGGATCGGACGCACCGCGGCTGGTGTTCATCATGATCATGAGTTTGTGCGAATGTGAAAATTACTCATAATACCTGCATTTGACATCTTTATATTCTATTTACTTCATACCCTTAGTTTTTTCCATATTCCACATTTCGTTTGAAGGACGGTCATGGTGACCTTTTCCCGCTCTAAGAGGGATATAACATCTAAAGATCTTCAGGAAGGTTAGGAGCAGGGAAGTCCTTTGACATGTGTTCCTATGGGGAATTATATCAGTAAGCTTACTTTTTTCGTAAAGACGTAGTGTGAATGGAAAGTGGGTGAAAACTCACCTTGTAGTTCCTGAAATGGACTTTTCGTCCCGCAGCCTCAATCTCCTCAATCTCCTCCTTAGTCAAATCAGGCAAAGCAGTATCGACCTGAACAATCTTCTTGATATTGTGCTCCTTGGTCGACGTCGTAACTGCTACCACGCCCTTCCCGATGGTCCACAATAACAAGACCGCAGCTGTGTCCACCTCTGTTCCGGTCTCTTTGGATAGTCTCTGGGCGATTCGCTCGAGGATGGGCTTGATGGGTCCTCCGGTGGGGTGCCTGAGGACAGGGGTGAGGGGACCGTACGCTTCGGTGACGATGCCGTGTTTGGAGTGGATGTCTAGGACTGGTTGGAGGTGGGTGAGCACATAGGGGTGGTATTCGAGTTCTGTATTGAGGGGGTCAGCCATGTCCACCAAAGAGATATACGTTATGCGATTTGACCGGATGTCCCGTTCGCCAGATTGAGCATGCAGCCAAAGGATACCCAAACTCACGATTGACAACAGGCTTGATCCTAGCTACACTCAATACTGCCTCCAAATCTTGAGGTCGGAAATTACTAACTCCCAGACTTACTCCTTCGAGGGTACCATCCAATACTAGATCCTCGAGGAGAGTCCAGAATTGGGCGATCTTACCGTCTGCAATGACGAAGGGGTTGTGGATGAGGAGTAAGTCGGGTTTGAATCCCAGCTTGGAGAGTCGATCTTGGACATTGGCTTTCACAACTTCGGGGGTGGCTTGTACATCTATACGACAAGGTTGATGAGCTTCTTTCCTGTATGTGTGGTCTTATGGAAGTGAAGGACGTGGCTCACCTGACCCAGAGACTATGATTGTTTATTGCATTCGCATTAGCATTCAAGGTATTCTCAAAATTGGTAGGTGGGATTAGCGCACTCTTGGTAGTTACCCAGATGTCTTCCTTCTTGAATGCGGCCTGTTTGAGAGCTTCTCCAGTGGCTACTTCGGTCTACGTCACCAGCTGTCCATCAATCCCAAATCCATTTTTCTCCTTACGTGGGAAGATGTAACTCACCTTGTACAGCTCAGCAGTATCAATAGCCTTGACACCAGCTTTCAAAGCTGTAATACCATATTCCAAAGCTGGATCGTGCTTTCCGTTCAAACCGCCTGAACCATTACCCCATTGAAGGGCTGGAATGGATTTACCATCTGACAATTTGATAGTTCGAGTCATCTTGATTTAATGGATATGCGCGGCTGATCTGAGTTTGTCAAGAATAAAATGGAGATACGAGAGAGACTGTGAGAAAGATTGTTAGCATGTTCTTTTTATAGCGCTGAAATAACCTTACGAGTACTCGCATTCGTATCTCGTTTGTATGGCGACAGATAACGAGCGCGGAAATCACGGACTAGACGAATCTACGGGCCGAAACTCCATTATGGCACCCAAAGGAGGGGTCACAAGGTGGAGGTCAGAATCAATGATCGTTCAGGTAGCATCTATCTCTCATCTCAATGGACCAGCCATCACGTCGTATTGAGAGGATCGATAGCATGGGAATCGTTTCTGGTTCTGTCAAATGGTATCCCAAAGGACCCGACTCGTCTTTTGACCGCTATTTATAGAGGTTTTGACTATCAACACCGCCAAATCTCATTCTGTATAGCGCCGGGGTAATACCGGCCGATTCCCGGTGTAATGGCCTCACGGTACGTCATTAGTCCTTGGTGTTTGCGCCTAGAGGGGTGACGCTGGAATAGCCGCATGCATCCTCAGCCAAGACAGAAGGGGCCCAGACACCCCATAGTCATGTGCCGTCCATCTCACTGGATCCCACTGATATCTCAAAGAGCATGGTCGATGTTTGATGAATTTCCGTCAACGGTACCTTGAGGTCCGAATGCCGGTTCTATAGTCATATGATCATCACTTTGCCCAGAATCCATCTTGCTCCGAACATTCCTTACGATTGGACATCGAATTAGCCATAACCACGTCCCACTAGGTGAGCAGATGAGACACTCCTTACCTTAAAACCCCATCGAACTGATAACGTTGACGCTAACGCCATTGTCAGAATAAGGCCGAAACATCTTTTCTCGAACCCATACCCACCGGGACCTTACATTTCTCGACGTAGTGCAAGTGGATAGTTGAATGATCACAACGTTGGCACAAATCTCCATCAATCGACCGAGATAACTCAATCCAAAATGCCCAGAGTACCTTCGTTATCACCTACCAACGCTCGTCGGCCCTCCACTTCCACTTCTTCGGGTGCTCCGCAGCACGTCTTCGTTGTCAGTAAGCACATCGCTGGACCATCTTACCATGCGATCTCGGCCGCCAGTGGAGATGGAGACGGTGATGGTCCCAACAGCGTGACTAGTATAGTAGAGGCACTGAACAAGAGACAGCCGCCTAGTTGCGATGCTTGTCGGACTAGGAAATTGAAATGTGCTGGACGACCTACGGTGATCGAGCTGGGTTTGGAGGCTGTAGCGACTGTACAGTGCGATGTAAGTTAGACATCGCTTTTGGTCAATCTTGAAATTGTATTGTTGATAAATTGCTTTATGACATTCAGCACTGTCGAGAGTGGGGCTTGGACTGTTCGTATCTATACCAACGCAAACGACGAGGACGCAAGAATAGGGTTGTAGAGAGATTAGCAGAAGAACAAAAGGCTAGGCGGAAGTCTCTAGGAGGAGACCTTTCGTTAGGACAAGTTAGACCTAGTACCGCTGGCGGGTCGAGTAGCTCGGATGAAGAGGGTTCTGTAAGGCGAGATAGCTTTAATGGTGAGCCTAGAAGGGATAGCTTCAACGGTGGAACGCGAAGAGATAGCTTCAATGATGGTGGACGTAGACAAAGCTTCTCGGATAACATACGCAGAAAGAGTGCTTCAGACAATAATAGGAGGGAAAGCTTCGTTGGGGGTGGAAGAGGAGAGAGCTTCAAAGGGCACGAGGGTTTCCCATCAGCCAGTAATGGATTCAGAGATCAGGAGACTAGATCGCATACGCAGGTGAGTTCTGTGTTCACGTGCGGCCTGCCTCGTGTTGAACGCAGCGGTGCTCATGCAACAAACAGCCTTCCCAGACTGCTGCTCCGTCGTTACCTCAAAGACCATCGTACAATCAACAGCCATCTCACCATCCACCCGAACCCATAAGCGCACCTATACCTCCCCCTTTCATGCAGATGCCGCAGCTTTACCACCAAGATTCCAATCCCCTCATCGGGCCTTCCAATGACTCGCCAAGACCATATTACCCGTCACCGCCGGATTTCAGTAGCCACGCCTCCCACCAGCCAATACAGCCGTCTTCAGCTCCACCCCATTCCTTCAACTACTCTCATTCGGCACATAATTCGGGTACCATCCCACCTTATCAGATACACCAGCAACAGCAGCAGCAGCAGCAGCATAACCAGCCAGCTTCTCTTCCTTCAGTGACATCTCAAGACTTTGTCAACTCCGCTGCGGCTATCAACTCGACTTCACCAAACAACGAGGTCTCACCATCTGTGGCTCTTTCGGAAGCGTCGATACCGCCTTCAACATCAATAGAATCAGTCTTGCCTAGAGACATGGCTATGAATACTATCAGATTGTGGTTTGATCATGTGAGTTTATGGTTTACAGTCCATATGAATGATTCAGTTGACACTAGTCGATCAGATACATTGCATCATCCCCTTCATCCATCGACCGTCGTTCATGGCGGATCTGGTTACGCATGAAGAGGAACGCAGACCTATGTTCTTCGCCTTGATTATGGGAATGATAGCTACTACGCTTATACATGTGAGTGACATCAAATGATAGTGGTATGTCCGGGATTCACTCATGCTGACATCACTATACAGGTGCCTAAATCATATTTCGGGATGTCAGCGGAAAGTGTTCGCAGATTGTCCGATAAATGTTTGAAAGCTTGTTATGCAGTTACAAGGAGAGAGACAGATAACCCCAACCTCGATCTGATATGTATAAAGTGAGTTGCGAACGTCTTGTTGACCGTCATGCTGACGAAGTGATTCTTTCGTGACAGGTACATGGCATTGGTTATACACAACGTAAGTTTACCATCCTGGCAGAGATGTATGGCTCATTAGGGCTGATGGTGCGCCTGACCTACAGAAACATGGTAATGCTGGACTGGAAGCAGCTGCATTTGGTGAAGCTCAATACTTGGCAATAAGCTTGGGATTTCATCGAGAAGACGTGAGTAGGAACTTGGACTTTCTATCTTGGGAAAACGCAGTAAGGCTGATGATACACCTGTGATGATCAGACTTACTACAGCCTGGACCCTATAGAAGCTGAAAGACGTCGTCGAGCATGGTTTCTTATTTACAACGCCGATAAATTTGAAGCTCTAGCAAGGGCAAAACCGGTCTTACTTCGTCCGGACGAGTTCTTGGGGCCAGAAGCTACTAATTTTCCAACAGAGCTGTGGGTCAAGGTTCTCACAGCATCCTCAGAGCGAGAATGAACTGATTCACCTGAATGCGTAGCGATGACAAGTCCATAACAAAACACGGATATCTGCCCAACTCCATACCTGTACCTTTGATAAGCGGTTTCAACATCCTGACCAGGATTGTGACGTAAGTCAATCGCACCTTTAGATTCGCACATATTCAAAAAGTGTAATAAGTATTGACTTTACTTGCTTGTCGTAGCATCCTCGGTGATATTTTGGTCCATGAGAGAGATATTCGAAGAAGGCCGCCAAACGATCCTGAAGAATTGCTATCGGCGTTGAGACAAGTTAGACAGCTGCAACAGCGGATCAAGGTCATAGCGGATAAGCTACCTAGACCATTTCAGCTGGAAGTTGGGTCTGGTGATGTTCTGTAAGTTACCGGCTATCTCGCTCTCACTTGAATGTTAGCGACTGATAGGTTGAATTCAGACCAGCACCAGGATGGGAAGAAGCGATCCGAGACGAACTTGATTTGTTCTTTTCCGACCCTATGTCATCGGAAACAGCCAAAGATGGGTATCTGGTCCTCAAAGCTAACATACACGTCACCTTGGCCATGACGCGACTTCGTCTGATACTTCATCGAGAAGACTTGCTCAACAGGAGTGGACAGGTCGGAACGCCCAGTAGGAATGCTGCTGAACTGGTGGCGGCAGATCTGGGCGAGAACGTAGATTGGAGACATACGGTGTATCAGGATTTGTTCAAGGCTGTTCACGGCATCCCAATTCAAGCTGTACGTCGATGTTATGTTTCTCCCATATCCCCCATGTTGGCTAATTGAGTTTGTATGATGCAGCTCGCTGCAAATGGTCCTTCCTTGGTCACCAAGATCAGAGTCGTAGCTGTGACGTTGCTCGACGCTATGCCCAGCCAGGAACAGGCGGATCCGAACGTACAGGGGATAGCAGCGTATCTTCTTGGTGAGCTCTGAACATCCTGCCCCCCCCCACCCCCCCAGGAACAAGAACTCATAGCTTATTTGTTTGTTTCGGATAGACTTCCTGAACATCATGAGCAGTATAGAAAGTCAATTTGCAGATTGATAGACCGCCGGGAGGTTCACGATGGTAGATTGTATGCATCACGCTTTGTGATCTGTTCTGTTACTTTCCATTTGGCCCAGGATTGAAAACTCGGATGAAGGCTTTCACACGGTTTCCCCCGCCCCACTTTGACGCTATTCTTGTCTTCGCTTCTGTCCCGTTATTCTCCCTCGTCCCCCCTCCACCCGCTGTGGTAACCTCATATCAGTCACAGTCAACGGAAGGCAGTGAATAAGAACAGGGGATGAAGGAGAGAGATGAACGATAGTCGACTGTAGAACAACCTTCATCTATCTTACCAAGGTTTTCAGCTATCTGCTCGTAATCTCGTCATCATGGGGTCTCTTGGCAATATGATCTAGATTGTCACCATCAATTGTTGAGAATGTCATGATGTCATCACTTTCTATATTCAAAAGTGTAATAAGTATTGACTTTACTTGCTTGTCGTATCTCGATATTTTGGTCCATGAGAGAGATATTCGAAGAAGGCCGCCAAACGATCCTGAAGAATTGCATTTCAGCTGGAAGTTGGGTCTGGTGAAGAACGAATTCAGACCAGCAACTTGATTTGTTCTTTTCCGACCCTGCCAAAGATCTTATCATCTCACTACACATCTTTGGCCATGACGCGACTTCGTCTGATACTTCATCGAGAAGACTTGCTCAACAGGAGTGGACAGGTCGGAACGCCCAGTAGGAATGCTGCTGAACTGGTGGCGGCAGATCTGGGCGAGAACGTAGATTGGAGACATACGGTGTATCAGGATTTGTTCAAGGCTGTTCACGGCATCCCAATTCAAGCTGTACGTCGATGTTATGTTTCTCCCATATCCCCCATGTTGGCTAATTGAGTTTGTATGATGCAGCTCGCTGCAAATGGTCCTTCCTTGGTCACCAAGATCAGAGTCGTAGCTGTGACGTTGCTCGACGCTATGCCCAGCCAGGAACAGGCGGATCCGAACGTACAGGGGATAGCAGCGTATCTTCTTGGTGAGCTCTGAACATCCTGCCCCCAGGAACAAGAACTCATAGCTTATTTGTTTGTTTCGGATAGACTTCCTGAACATCATGAGCAGTATAGAAAGTCAATTTGCAGATTGATAGACCGCCGGGAGGTTCACGATGGTAGATTGTATGCATCACGCTTTGTGATCTGTTCTGTTACTTTCCATTTGGCCCAGGATTGAAAACTCGGATGAAGGCTTTCACACGGTTTCCCCGCCCACTTTGACGCTATTCTTGTCTTCGCTTCTGTCCCGTTATTCTCCCTCGTCCCCCTCCACCCGCTGTGGTAACCTCATATCAGTCACAGTCAACGGAAGGCAGTGAATAAGAACAGGGGATGAAGGAGAGAGATGAACGATAGTCGACTGTAGAACAACCTTCATCTATCTTACCAAGGTTTTCAGCTATCTGCTCGTAATCTCGTCATCATGGGGTCTCTTGGCAATATGATCTAGATTGTCACCATCAATTGTTGAGAATGTCATGATGTCATCACTTTCTCTCTCAACCCAATTTACACGAAGGACTGTTGCATCAAGCAGAAGAACGATTCGTTCACCATCAGATTTGTTTACCTTCTTTCATCTCACTTCCATCTTCAAAAAGTCGCTTGTCAGCCCCACACCAACATGTCAGCGCTGATAGGCACATTCATAACTCACATCTCGCAGTGCTTCTTGACTTGTTCTGCCGACAATCTAGTCACATCATTACCCTTAACCAACGAACATCCCTTCTTCGGTCCGCTGAGACAGGCCCTATCAACTGTACGTCAGTTTTCTCATCACGACACTTAAAACCCGAATCAGCTGACATAAGGATATCGGAATAGGTATCAGAGTCATCTATAAGCCAAGCAAACGTATTTCAGCAGTTGGGATTTGTAGGACAAGATGTGAAAGATAATTTGGCGGCGTTCATATCTGCTGTTTTGAAGAATGTGAGGGGGGAACCGAGTTCATCGGAGAGTGAGGCGTCGTATGGGGACTTTAGTAGATTGCAGGGGGTGTATAGGTTAGCCATATCTTTACTCATCCATAGAAGGTGATCTCAACTGACGCTGGTTCGGCTGTAGTGAAGCGAACAAGCTATACGCGATGACGGACGACGATGGTACACACATACACGCATTTATGGACCCCCTCATAGTCAACTTAGCTAGGATACTAGTGCAAGTGTCCAATCATGTGAGTTTGTGTGAATCTACCAGGCTCAGCTAGGCTCTCTGCCGTGACCAATCGAAGCTGACATCCATGATATAGGCTGCAGCTCTCTCGACTCTCCCACTTCGACACCCCAAATCCTCACGTTCCATCAGAGACGCAACCCGACAAGTCATCGAGCGATCCATGCAGATATCCAATACCAGTATGAACGAGGGTGAATGGAATATTAATTGTAGGGGGCAGCATATGGTTGGTGATGTCGTTTGGGACTTGGGGAATATACTATTTAGAATATATGCGGAGGTAGGTTGATGCTAGTAAATGAACCACAATATGACAAAATTATTGATGATTTCACTGTCGTCAACTTACAGCGAAAGCTTCACTCCCAATCTGCCGAACTTTCCCGTACTCTCGAATCCCTTACGCCCCACGAACAGAAACGTTTCGCCTCCAGAGGAGAGATCATCCCATCTACGACCATTTGCCAAAGTTACTATTGGAGAGGGAAAATGCGGTTGATATTACTGGATTTCAGACAATCGAAATACTGGTTAGATAAAGCTTGGAGTATCGTACCGAGAGATCAGAGTGGATGGACACAACGCAGGTGAGTGAACTTCGCATTAGCTTATAAATTTCGTTGTGAATATACAGCTAATCCTCATCACATCTTGCATCGGAACAGAGCTATAATCATACGTCTTATAGCCGTCAACCTGCTTGTCGGAATTCTTCCCTCTTCACGGACATTACAAGAATACAACCTCTCCCACTTCTTGCCCCTCATCCATGCCTACAAGACCGGGAACATCCCATTATGGCGCAGAACGCTGGAAGAGAACAGAGAATGGTTCAGGAGGAGATCGATCTGGTTGATATTGTATGAAAGAGGGGAGATCTTGGTGTGGAGGAACCTGTTTAGGAATTCGTAAGCTTAGCTTTCGTCCCAACTCATACCGAGTCATGGAAAGCTAATGTTAGAGGATATCATACTCCGTTCCTATGGACAGGGTGAAATCATACTATGCCTCGGATCCAAATGTACCGAAAAACAAATGCCCAACTTGGGTATTCGTCTCGTCTGTGTATAAGACTTTCTTGGGTTCAGGGGGAATAGAAGATGGGAATGTACAGCTCGAGGATATAATCTGTGTGATATCCAGTTTGATCGATCATGTGAGTCAAGAAATCATCATTCTTCGTCAGGATAAAGGATTTGAATGAACTAAGCTAAAGCTCACGGATTTGATGTCTTGTTTCGTTTCGGCAGGGGTTGATCAAGGGAATACTGTCGTACTCCCAACGTCTACTCATCATGAAATCTGCTCCAGATGGGCTGGGAGGGTTCCCCAGTATATCGACGGTGGAACCTAGGAAGATACAGATTGTGGGACAATGATGGAAGATGTCAAGCTCATTATCACTTCATGAGTTTGAAAACGTGTCAAGCTGTATTTGTGCATCTCGCATAACTCATAATATGTTCTTGACGGATCATCAATACTATCCTCACGCACTATCATATCTTCATAATCAGTTTTCTCACTTGTACTATCATGTATCACTTAATTATGTACTATTTGTATCCAAATGCATAGTGCAATTGTCTGTCATCCCTCGTATCCAAAAACCCAAACCAGAACACGGAAGCTTCAATGCTGAGTTGTGCGTTTGTACTTCTATGACTACAAATGAATATAAGATGCTATGCTGATTATCCGTTACTCCTTCCTGCCCTCGTCGATACAGACATTAAATTCATCCTATCCAGTAGCAGATTTCTTTTCCTCTTCTTCAATCTCCCTTTCCTCCTCCTTATCCACTTCTTCCTGTTTCGTCCCATTCGTAGATTTATCCTGAGTTGCACTCCCAACATCAACTTTCGTTCCATCGCTCAATTCACCTGCACCTGCAAAAGAAACATCACACACCTGTCAACTTCATTCTTTTAAACGAGCTCACCGCCTTCCCAATAATTTCTCTAGCCATCCTATCGCCCCGCCCACTGCTGAAGCCACCTTCCCGCCAAAAGACGAGTCAGTAGACCCATGTTGTTCTGGATCTATCGGCTCGTCCCTGCTCTTTCGAGGCGAAGACGGCTCTTGATAGGGAGAGGAGGGCGGAGTGGATGGACGATAGGGCCGCTCGAAATTATGGTTCGGACTATAAGGGGAAGTAGTCTCACCATTTGGAGTCGTGAATGTTATATTGGTTGGTCGACCTTCTACGTCATCTGCGTAGGCTTGGAGGATTTTCTTCTGGTTCGGTGAGAGGGATCTGTGCGGAATTTATCCAGCGATTCAGCACAAAAATTCACCTGGATAGGGAAGAGAAGCGCAGCAGCGGCATTGGAGATGTGAGAGGGCTGGGAAGAAGGAAATACTTCACTCACCTAGGTATTTGTATCTTCCACCCTACAATCAAATCACCTCTCTCATTCCTTGCTCTACTCGCATAAACGGACTTCACACCCCTTCCCCTCAATACAGCTTCTTCACCATTCTGCGTCCCTCCCTTAACTTTGACATCCACGTCTCCCTCCAACGTCGGTATCCTGATGATTCCACCGAGTAACGCAACATGTAGCGGTACCTTCGCATCATGATACAGATTCGTCCCCTGTCTTCTGAAAACACTTGAAGGGCTGACCGAGACTCTGACCAGTAAATCACCAGGTGGACCACCAGCAGAAGAAAGGGGCATATCCCCCTGGGATGGTATCCTAATCATCATTCCATCTTCTACTCCAGCTGGAATCTCCACATCTACAGATTTCCTTTCCTTTATCTTTCCCACTCCATCACATTCCCCACATCTTGCACTTTTTGGTATAGTCTCTCCAGCTCCACCACATGCCTGACAGGTAGAAGCCATGTACATCCCCTGGACTTGGAAGGTCTGTTGACCTGTTCCTCGACAGGTGGTACACTGTTTCTTCTTTTCTCCAGCTTTCAGCCCACTCCCTGAACACGGCTTACAATCCACCACGGGAGTAATCGTAACCTTCTTGCTCGATCCATTACAAGCTTCCAAAAATGATAGATTTATGGATGCTTCCAGATCATCCCCTCTGACAGGCCTTGATCTCGCTCCACCTGCTGATCCGCCGAATGGACCTCCACCTTGACGAGCTCCAGCACCGAAGGCGGATCCGAATAACTGCTCGAATAGGTCTCCTGCATTTCCACCTGGACCACCTCCGAAGCCACCGAAGCCCTGGAACCCACCAAATCCACCGGCGCCACTGGCGAAGCCATTGGGGTCGAAGCCCTCTTGAGTCGAGGCGGAACCGTATCGGTCGTAGGCTTGTCGCTTGCTGTCGTCGGATAGGATCTGTAGTCATTAGGCATCGGTTAGTGGTTGTATTGGATTGTCCTATGTGAGGTGGCTTATTTGGAGAAGAGTGATGCATTACTCACATCATATGCAGATTGAATCTCATGAAACTTCTCTTTAGCATCTTTCTCTTTGCTTGAATCGGGATGCCATTTCTTCGCGAGCTGAAAAAGACATACTTCAATGTCAGTCGTGCTGCTTTCATGATTTATGTCAGGTGGAGAGGGTGAAACTGACCTGATAGTATGACTTCTTGATCTCCGAGGCACTAGCGTCCTTCTTCACACCCAACACATCATAGGGGTTCTTAGCAGACGCTCGATGTACAGGAGTGGAGTGGAATGATCTCTGAAATATACAAAAACATGAAAATCATCAGCTATGGCTCTCGTGGTATTCCATACTCCTAGCTAATACGTACCCTTCTTTCAGCTTGGCCTGGAGACCTTCCTCTGATAGTACTAAAACATTGGGTAGGTGATGATCTAGGACTGGCAGTCCTGCGATGATGTTTGCCCTGGACAGGCGGGGGAGGTAGGGTAGAGGAACTTGCCACTGCCTGTTGGGAGAAGGGGAGAGCTGTGAATGCTCTGGTAGGTAGTCTGGGGGGCATCACGGGTGATTGTCGTCGTTGAGGAAGAATAGATGGTACCGATGATAATGAAGAATGGTGAGGATGAGTATAGGGAGTGGAATTTCAGAAATCTAACTGGTTGCATTTGACTAGAAATCTCTCGAATACACCTCCCTTCCGTCAGATTGATCCGAATTTTTGAATCAAGAGGCGGACATCACCGCAAATAGCAAACGGAATCAAATGCACAGTGTTTTCGGTTATAGATCGGTTATACCCACGTGGATGTGGCAGAGTGATCTGTGCGTTGTTGTTGGTATACGTATAACCTCCACTCTATCGATTCACTCCATGCCCATACCAATGCACTCTGCTCAACCTTACTCGTCCTCATCTCAATCCCATTTCAATTCAGTACATATATATCACTACACACCGCACATCATTCCCATCTTCCCCATCCCTCTACCTCTTATCATCCTACATCAAAACACTATCAATGATAGACCTCACTCCAGCTTCATCAACTTCCTCCTTGTCATCAAGTACAAAGCGACGCTTCTCACCCCCTTCAGAAGAGGACATACCGTACAAGAAACTTCACATGGGTGACTCGATGGTAGATATACTATCCACTACTCATCTGACCCCTCGAGGGGATCAGAACCCTCTGGATGAAGATACAGATATGGAGGAAGAGGAAGTTGTGGTGAAGAAGGATAAAGGGAAGGGAAAGATGAAAATGGTCTATCTACCTGAATTACCAGAGGAAGTTTGGACGAGGATCTTTGAGATTTACTATGAGGATAGAACCACTCGTAAGTCATTATCCTACCTTCCTACTCCCCACTTCGACTGCTCTTCCATCTGACTCTGATCCCACTCCAACCTTCCCTTCAATCCCACTCATCACAGAGGTCTCTTCGTCAGCCATTTCCTACATCGTACCAACAACCATCCTTTGACCGTCCGCTAATATACCATTGGCCCCCTTCGTAGAGTGGCAAAATACCGGTATCCTTCACAACGGTCTCACACCAGTTCTTCTCTCCCGTGATCATGCTCGAATCGCCTTGCCGGTTCTCTACCGACATCCATACGTAGGATACAAAGCCATCACTCCGTTTATTGCAGCTTTGGGCGGACCTCCTCGGTATACTGATCTGCCTTATAAAGACTATATCAAGCACTTCACCGTACGAGCGTCGCCTATCATCCCTTCGACAGAGTTCTCAGCATTCTACTCTGGACGAAAGAACCCCGATGTGGGAACCAGCAATGTTGCGCCATACACTATTCATCCCTCTTTCGATACGTTGATGGGGATCTTACCTGAATTATCGACATTTACACTTAAAGATACCCTTATTCTCCATCAGGCAGATGCTTCACTCCTGTTTCATGGTCTACGATATATCAATCCCAAGAAAGCAAGATTAGAATTCCGTATGTGGGATCTATACGATTCACCCTATGGACAAGATATAATCGGTGCGACACGAGGCGGAGTATACAATTCGTATGGAAGTAAACCTTCGATATTACCTTCACCAGATCTCTCGTCTCACAGAAATACACATGAAGTTACAGGTGTAGCGATCCAGAAGAACTGGAGAGATGCTCTTTATAACGCGACAGAGCTAGACTTGCCTCCATGGTGGATCGAACCCTCAAGACCGGAAGCTCCTGCTCCCATTATGCCTTTGGGTCCGTGGGGTGCGGCTCCTGCATTGCTTGCTAATCAGCCCATCAATTTGGCATCGCGGTTACCTCCTCAGACACAGGCGAGTACTCAAATACCTAACATACTTCCGAACCCTCCAACATTACCTGCCCCTCCACCTGCACCAGCTCAACACTCTCCTTCGATTACGATACCGAGCAATTTGCTCGGGGATCCCGGAACTCAACAGATTTACCGTAGAATACGACAATTGGTCGACTCCCGATCGTCGGACTCACAAGGTCCTGCATTATCCCAAACCTCGAGTTCAGCTACAACCTTGTCTACACCCTTTGCATCGACCGCCGGAAATCAAGTAGTCACTGATCTGTCAAGCGCCCACATGCTGGTGCCACAGGATCATGAGCCGGGTGATTCTGCCGACAATCCACTTGATTTCACTGGATGGGAGTTGTCTGATAGTGAAGATGAAGATGAATTGAGTACCCGACCTTCCTCCATCTCCAGTCCTGATTTGAGGTTATTGGGGTCTAGCAGATACTCCTATCTTAGAGCAACGTCATCCCTCGACACCAATTCGACCGCCGCACCACCTCGTGACACTTCACGAGACATTGGTCCCTCATGGTACAGACCTACTCCTTCAAGAGGTGTTCCTGTTAATCAAGCTTCTACGTCAACTAGCATTGTTACTAGATCAGCTCCCTCCAATACAGCCATGATCCAAGCGACAGTACCCGCACCTCAACAGAGATCTCAAGCATTTGCACTCTCCGATTACACCGGACGACGACACAGCCCCGTAGGCCAGAACAATATTGCGGTTGGAACGAGAATTGGACCTGGTGGTGTCCCATTGGCTCACGCACCGGGTATGACCTGGCATCTCCTCGCTCATCATATCCGTGCGTTGCTCCTCGAACTCATTAGAGAGATTTGGACACCCAGATTGCAAGCTTTGTCAGTGGTCGCCCTGGACCCATTGGCAAGTCTGACAGTCCGAGCGCCGCAGTTGGATTTCTGGACTCAGATCAACGTACCTCATATTAGAGTACATCTGCCCCGATCGATCAACTCGCTTGCGGTGCTCAAGGGTGCCAAGGAGGTGGCTAGGGACCGAGCGAGACGGAGGAGAGAGGGCGAACATGACGACGTTACGACGGTTGTACCTCCCCTCGGACCGGTAAATAATCAACCAGAGGGAGAAGACGATCATAAGATTGTTGGAGGGGATGGATCGGGAAATGACTTGATCAATGAGGAAGTGAGGTTGTTTGAGGTTGAGATTAATTCGATGGAGGAGATGAGGGATGAAGTATGGATTAGGTTTGGGGATCAGTTGCCCCCTCAACTGTGTAGGATATTGGCGGGGGAACATGATTGGAGGGATGTTAGTTTTGGTGAGTAAGAGTAATGTTAACATACTATTTCCCATGACGGGCAGAAGAGTGACGATCCAGTGAAGCTGATAGTAATGACGGGATGATAGGCCACACAAACGATACATACTCTCCACCACATTCTGAATATGTCCCACCTGATTCACCAGCTACGTCGGATTTTGATTCTCCCACATTCAGCTTTGTTTCGTTGGGTGAGAGTGATGATGAACTTGGTGTTGAGATAGATGAAGGCGAAGGGAACGAGAACGATACGTATGATAAAGACAAGGCTGATGAACAAGCCAAGAGGATGAGAGAGAGGGGTACTGAAATGTGAGATGGAAGGGGTTTTGGTTGTGATGAGATTGCGAGATACCGTATAGTCTGGGTTTGAGACTGTTCTTCTTCTTCTTCTCGTTGTGGGGTGAGAGGGTATTGTATTTAATTGTGGATACATATATCTATTACTATACTCTACATACTTTACATGTATCATGTATGCCATGTCATGAACATCTTTTTGTGAAATGTATTCTACGGCAAGGTAAACTCGTACGGTGAATAACCCAAATGGTTGGATCGGATTTAGCCGAGATAAAGGTGATTTCATCGGCCAACTAAGACTGGAATGCGATCTTGAGCGAGTTGCAATTGGGGGCAATCGGCGAATCAAATAATCAATTGAGACCATCTCAGCTCCAGCTTCTTACTCTAAGCTTGTACACTATAGTTCTCTTGATTATAGTGTAAAGAACTCGTCGTTGTATAACCTACCACATTAGAGATACGTTCTGCCCAATCGTGGACTATCTTCCCGAATATCAGCTGGTAGTAAAAGGCAAATCGTATTGATCAACTTTACATTCGCTCAACACCAAAAACATCCTCTTCTCGACTCTCAGCACCATCGTGAGGAACTTTCCACGACAGATAGATACCACTATATCTAGTGTATCAACATACAGAGGTACACCATCGCCAACATGACCACCCTCTCCACCTTCCCCCTCCTATCTAGGATAATCCAGTACTCCCGTACCTCCCCAACCTCAAAAGCCATCATCGACACCCCCCTCTCACTGTCCATCACCTACTCTGAACTTGTCGACGATCTCCTGTCCCTATCTTCGGTCGTCTCACCATTTATCAAAGAGGAAGAAGGCAGAGTAGTTATCCTATGTGAGAAGGGGTACTTGGTTCCATTGGCTATGCTGGCTGTATGGACCAGTGGGGGATTGGCAGTACCGATCTTACCGAGTTTACCATTGCCCGAACAAGCTTATATGACTACCAATGCTGGTACTAGTTTGATCATCTGCGATCACAAAAATAAAGGCAGAGCGGAAGAGCTGGTTCAAGAAGTAGGGAAGGAAGGTGGGGAATGTGGGATTTTGGAGATTGATTTGGAGGGGGTTAGGAAGAATAGGGCGTCGGTATCGGAGGATGAGAAACGGGGGGTTTTGGAGGGGATTGAGGGGAGGGAGCTGGGGGGTGAGAGGAGGGCGATGATGCTTTTTACTAGTGGTACGGTGAGTACGGCTTTTGTCGTGCTATCTATAAATTATTCCCCATCCTTCAATTCCTACTTATTGTACCGACTGCGCCGTAACGCCGTAAGGACTGAGCTAATACGTGTATTCCCGCAGACTGGTCGACCTAAAGGCGTGGTAACTCGTCATTCAGCGCTCGCAGCGCAGGTATCAGCCGTGGCTGAAGCTTGGAGATGGTCCGAATCGGTACGTCTGACTCATCCTTATCATAATCAATCATCATTTTCAACCACCCTCGAGGCGTGTGAGAGGACGGACTGGGCTGAGATGTGCGATTGTATACTACCAGGATCACCTCCTCCATGTACTGCCTCTAAACCACTTACACGGTATCGTCGTTGCTCTCTTACCTACTCTCTGGTCCGGGGCTACCGTGGAATTATGGGAGAAGTTCGATGGTCCTGCTGTAAGTCCTCCGCTTACTCGCACCGAACAAGTACAATGGAAAGAAAGTTCCAGCTGACAAAACTCTTTGCCCACACTCAGATTTGGAAGAGATGGATCAATGATGAAGGCAAAGATCCTATTACGATGTTCTTTGGTGTACCCACTGTATACTGTGAGTTTGGCTTTGTCCAAAATGCCCGCTGGCCCTTCATATATACGACATCTCTCCTAGATAGCCCTTTTCTATACAGGAGAACTACCTATCTTAATTTGTCAGACTGACGGACGAGATGACACACTGTAGCCCGTCTCATCGCCGCTCATTCTGGCTTATCACCAGAACTCCAAGAAAAGGCAACAAAGGCCTCCTCAACACTGCGATTACAGGTATCCGGATCTGCACCTCTCCCCGAAAGCGTCAAGAAGACGTGGGAACAGCCTGGTGGAGTTGGTGGTGGGCAGGCACTGCTGGAGAGGTACGGGATGACTGAGACTGGGATCATCGCTGGGACAGGCTGGGAAGTGGAGAAGAGGGTCAAGGTGAGTGAGATGAATTGGATGTCGTGGTGAACGCGAAATTGCAATCTTCCACCCAACTCCCGATCGGTTCAGTTCATGTTGAAGGAGACTGTATGCTGACACTCGCATTCTGATTTGACAGGGTCATGTTGGATTCCCTCTGAAAGGTGTTGAAATTAGATTATGGGATGAAGAGGGAAACAAACAGGTGACTGAGCGAGAAGTCTCCGGTGAGGTGCAAGTCAGAGGACCACCAATAACAAAAGAGTGAGTGGAACCAACTTCTCGAAAGCGACAGTATAGAGCTGATATGTTCGCTTTTTTCGTTACAGATACTGGAGACTCCCCGAGGCCACTTCCAAAGAATTCTTAGATGGATGGTTCAAGACTGGTGATGTCGGTGTATACTCATCCGACCCTGCAGCGGAAGGACAGCTCAGGATATTAGGAAGGAACAGTACGGATATCATCAAATCTGGAGGAGAGAAGATAAGTGCTGTGGAGATTGAGCGTGCCATATTGGAATTGGAGGGCATGAAGGATTGTGCGGTCGTTGGTGTAGATGATGAGGAGTGGGGTCAGGTGGTGAGTCTTTGACGTTCATCCTTAGGGAAGCGAGAATTGGAGATTGATGGAAGTGTCGTTGTTCGTTTAGGTATCGGTCTGTCTGGTGACTTCCCGACCGGAAGTGACAGTCGCCGATCTACGAAGGGAATTGAGAAATGTCATTGCGCCTTATAAGCTGCCGAAGAAATTGAAGATATATGAAGGGGAAATTCCAAGAAACGTGAGTTAGCTATACTCTTAAACTTGACCAATAGGATTGAGGCTGATATGTGGTTGATGTAGAATATGGGTAAAGTGAATAAGAAGAAATTGGTGTTGGAGGCTTTTCCTCCTGAGCCTGAGGAAGAGGCGTGATTATACTTATAGATCATCTTGAATCATCCGTGATATGTATGAAGCTCATCGCTAATCCAAGATTGGATCAACGAATCTTGATTATTCTTACCCTTTAAGACATGTGTGACATAGCAAAACCTCCATTTTTTCGATCCGAACGAATATTCTCCAGGCGTGCAAACCTTGCTCATACCAGATGACTACTTTACACCATATGACGCGCATCACTGGCCTCACCCTTCATCATTGATCGTCTCTTTTCATCCCTATAGCCCCGAATGCAGTGCTGACTTGGTTCCTTCAAATACTAAATTACCTCGGCCGGTCGAGTGTCCTTTATCCTATGATGAGGATTTGCACCGCTAAAACCCTTTCTCTTTGAATGATGATCTCAATATATCAAAGGAGAATGATGGTCTTTCATCCGTACTGTAAACCTTATCTGAAGATCAAAGGGCAGTTGTATTTTCAGAATAAAAGATCCTTTGTGAACCAACCTCGCTGTTTGGAGCGGCACTCGATGATCTTGTATGACGTCAGGATTCTGGGACGGCTATAAAACCGCCTCTGACCAAAATCATTCGTGGTTTGCAAACCTCTATCTACGTGCTATCCGTACATCTCGAGATCAGGCAGCCGCCACAAATAAACAAAGGCATGCATTACCTCATCTCTTTTCAGAGTACTACTCCTTTCATGAGGGATTCGTAGATTGGGATCTGCCTCCTCAGCTTGAAACGAGAGGGGGTGGGCGGATCCACGAATTGATTGCAATCCTATTGTGTGATTTCTCGGACATTTTGCATGTCATTTTTCTTTGTCTTCACCTTCATTGAGAGCCGCAGCTTTATTCATGTTCATATTTCTGGTATAAGGGGTTTAACAAGGGTATAAAGCTTTTCGTGAACCGAGTCTGTTGTTCCCATTTGCTATCTATCGCCTGAGCCAGAAATTCCACACTGATATACTCGGATTGGTTCTTCTACCTCGCATAGGCGTAGTTTGCATCATCTTTATCAGCCCGGCACACTCAGTTAACTAGATCATATCATGACACTGACCAGTCTTATCCTCCCAGCCTTGTTGGGCATCATCACCATGGTCTCTGCAGAGGACAAAGACGAGGTCAAACTGAAAATCTCCGCTGCACCAGGTACGGAGTACTTTGACGAGCATGGAGAGCTTCGGGGAGGACCAGACCACTCAAGAATCTTTACATGGCATAAAGACTCGATTGGTAAACCCGATAACGAAAAGGTGGTGAATGCCTATATCTGGAAGGATCAAGCTGAAAATGTATATGAGTACTTTCTGGTCGTAAGTCTTATACTGTGCTCTGCACCCCTCACCGCGACATCGTACGCCCTGTGCGCAATGCAGCAAAAACCGTCCATGTTTTGAGGCGAACACTGTTTGTTTAGAAATTGGACTGATCTGAAATTTTGAATGCAATACTGCAGTGCGAAGCAAAACCACTCGAGTACGTACTAGGTGTTCAGACAGAGTACACCTTCAGTAAGCCGTCTGAGAAAGGCGAGATTGTGAAAGACATTAAACACCCCGAGATAGTTAGTATGGACTACTTCTATGAAGGTGAAATCAAGTTAAATTCTGTGAGTCGAGTTGAAAGATCTCCTTACGCCCAGTGTAGACATGGATGATTATGGTTAATTTGGGGATTACGGCTGACGTGTCATGGTTTTTCGAAGACCGAATACATCAACAAAGCGACCTGAGTGAAATAGACGGTCTCAATCGATTTCGAAATCGTCGAATCTGAGGAAGTGTTTCACCGTTGAGATCATGCGTCTTTGTTTGTACACATGAATACAGGTATACTGTAGCCTCGTGCCCCTTCTGTATGAGTACCGGAAAGATGAAGTTTCTCCGTCAATTGACGTTGCGTCGTTGGCCAACCATTAGATCGACCCTCTTCCCTCAATTGCGACAGAATAACGAGATCCAGTCAGACAACATAGACCGTTCGTTAAGTTTTCATACAGCTGCAGCCATCCTAACAAAGAGTCTCCTACTCAGCGCTGGTCATTCGGTATTGACCAGATCCTTTGATTCACCTCAGACCCAGAAACTCCTCCTAATTTGTGGTGGTTAATCTTACCAGGGGTTGCTGACCAACTAGCATTTGATTACTCTTTCCCCCCATCCCCTTGACGGCTCACCCGATCCAGATCAATGGACGAAGGGGGTTCTGTCCGTCCAGCCAAATACTGCTGGGGCTGCGGTTATGTAATCCCGTTGGGTATTGACGGCTTCACTCACCTTTGTTGTCTGAAGTCAGGAGATGGTGCAATCCTGAATTTCCCCTGATTCAACAGATCGTCTTGCTTTGCCTCTGATAGCATCCTCTCCTGGTTTAGTCATGATCGATTTATGATTGAACGCTGTGAAGCATGTTTGATAAGCTTATAATTGGGTCGAAGTCAACCTGACCTTGTCCGTTGATACATCTTATCCTCCTAACTTGATAAGAAAACCTGTTACTTCCTCAGACTTTACAGACCAGTCAACCTGAGATGATATATCACTCACTCATCTTCCCGGCATTCGCCGCTCTCGTACACATGATGTCGGTGTCTGCTCAAGATGACGAGAAGGTGAAGTTATCGATACTGGCCGCTCGAGGAACGGGATACTACGATGAGAACGATGTGCTCCAAAGAGGACCTGAGCACTCGATGACGGTGGAATGGAAGTCCGACCAGATCGGTCACACTACCAAGAAGATACGAGTGGTTATCTACGAGGACGAGGATTCGGATGTGATTAGAAATGACGTCTATGTAAGTTCAGCCAGCCAGCCTGCCTGGCTCGCGATCGGACGATGCATGTCCCCCTCCTTTGTCAGTCAGCTGACTTGATGGGGCCTTGGGCTTCTGTCAATAACTGTAACATAGTGTTATGCCGGGCCACTTCTTTATGAGGAGCATCAGGCCGCAAGTTACAACTTTTCGACGAAGATGGACGAGCCTTACGTCACTGCTGAGGTCCATCGTGTCGATATCGCACTCTTGACCTGTTTTGGCCATGACGATCGTATAGTTCGATTCGATTCTGTGAGTTCGAGGAGAGGCATCAGTGCTCATGTCATCAAAGCCCTGAGGGCCCAATCAGACTCCCAGTGGTATGGACGCTACTGAACATCTATGTTTTCCCTCACTTCTCTAGGCGTCATATGCCCGCTAGACAGCTAGGCAAACGCAAATCGACTCGAAAGCGAGAATTGATCCAATCCGGATATTCAACTCTAGCTAGACATCTCTCGTGATCATACCATTGAGCTTAAAGCTCGCAAATGCCCCAGTAATGTAGCAATGTATCATGTGCCACTGTAACATTCGTCAACAGTAACGGGGGCGTTGCAGGTTATCTATAGGAATCGTCAGCATGAACACGACTCCCCAAAATAGCTCACTCTTCAGAAAAGGAGATGAACCTTTTTGAAATGCACTCGACTCAACTACGTTGAAAATTCGAAATGTGATTGTCGATGGTTTCTTTGCTGGATCTTAAATCCTTTGATGTCACCGTTGTAGACATATCTCCTTGTGTCCAAAGGGTGAAAGCGGTGTTGATGCGAAACTCCATTGAGAAGTGGGGAATTTCATACGATCTTGATCTTAGTTGTTGAGTGCCGTCTCCTTTGAGTTTCAGATCTCTTGAAAGGATGTCGCTTTCGTATTAGTGATATGACGTGCAGCGAGCACTATCAGAGCGTTGTGGATGTTGGGTCAAAAGGTTTAAATGCACCGCCTGGCTGGCTCACATAGGATTGATATTGTCTCATTTATACATCGATCCTTTTCTATTTTTGCCAGCCGACGATTTTACTCTTTAACGAACTCATCCCTGAGACCTTACCTCAGCGAGACGTTTTACATCTTGTACTGCTCTCCTAGCATATCTACCCTCCGTTCAACCCACCCATTCGACGACCGCCTGCTTCTTCGCATCGCATCATGTTTTCCCAAAACCTTGTCTTACTCGCATTGAGCCTTCCAGCTCTTAAGGCCCTTGCCGGGGATGGGATCGAGCCAAAAATGATGCTTTCAATCGGGGCGGATCATGGTGCAGGGTACTATGACGAAAATAACACCCTCCATGACGGACCGACCCATTCGATGCCTGTCAAATGGAGCACGACTGAGATTGGTCAGCTCGGAAATGAACGTACTCGACGAGTCATCGTTTACAAGGACAGAAACTCCAAGGACGTCAGATACGATCTTAATGTAAGGATTATCTACCATCCTCCCTGACTACACCAATTTGTCTTGAGATTGATTGCGAGAGATGCTGACTTGTTATGGCTTGTTATATCAGTGCACTGGCAAACCACTCCTGTATGTAGAAGATGAATTCGCAGATTACTCTTTCACAACCGACCTCAAAGGTGATAGAGTGGCTCCGAGGGTAACTAATCCACATATTGCAAGTCTGGTCTGTAAAGAGGGGGATACAGTGAGGTTCGATTCAGTGAGTGGGACTGCTCGCGATGTGACATTGCACAGATCGATGATCCAAACTGATGGCGATTGGCAGAACGATTACATCAACAAGAAGGTGTAGGGTAGATTACACGGCTTGACCCGCGATACTACATACTGAAGCTCTTACTAAGCTTCTTGTGCGCCCACGATCGATCCTTTTACATGATACATGTAGCTCTTTGACATTCAACCTGCAGTCCGTTTTCTGAGGGATCTCTTGTCATCTCATGACCGACTACCTTGGTACCATTTGCGGTTTGTGCATTGATCTTGATGTGTTCGGACTGCAGCTGCTTCCAATCATCCTACTCGGCAAACTACACGCCATTCCTCCTTCACCCCTGTCAATCGTTTCTCTGGATTTTCTTCTCTTGATCACTCCATAGTTGAGGTGGACGAATGCACCATCCTTCATTGTTTCTACTGCTAGTCGACCGCGAGTTGTCATATCGTGAAATTTATCTGGAGTATTCCCAAAGTGGATGCATCCTGGTATAATTCCTCGGCTATTAGTACACTAACCTGACTTCGAATTATGAGTGAACCCCCAATGCCCGATCTTATAGGAGATAGTACATGGACAAATCAGTTGCACAAACGATCAAAGAATAAAAGTCGACTCGATGATCCGAGGATGTATCGAAGGCTGATGAATATGGAAGATAGCGATATACTGTAGAAATCGATATCGGAAAAGAAGGAATTGTCATAAAGGATGAAATATCGAACGTGCTTCGTCCGGTTTTGTCGAGATGGCTGATTCCCATTTCGCGGCAGGTATTAAAGTGGAACATCATCGTCGTTCTGAGATAGTATTCTCGGCCTCAAATCGCAGGTCAGCAGACTATACCTACAGGCACACGTCAGTATACAATATAAATAGTACAGCTTCCCCACGATGTCCACCGAAAGATATATCCAACTTACGAACCTCCATCTCATCCTTCCCTCAGGGGACTTATCACCCCTATCCTCATTGTATATCGATACCGCCACCGGACTTATATGCAGCGCACCGTCTTCATCAGTGGCTATAGATAACATCCAAACGATTGATCTGAAAGGTCATTGGGTTAGTCCGGGCATGATCGATATCCAGATCAATGGTGCGTTCGGCGTCGATTTGAGTGAGTATACGAATGAGCAAGAGTATGTGGATGGATTTAGGGAGATGGCCAGGGGTCTATGTAGGATTGGAGTGACGGGGTTTTTACCGACTATTATTGTGAGTGTTCTGCCACTTTACAACAGCGATCTTTGAGATGATACTGTCAATTCCGTATTTGGCCAGCTGTTCAGGTCCTCCAAGATCGTCAGATTTGATAGCTGATTGACTTCCTGCAGTCCCAAACTCCGGAGAAGTACCACTTGATCCTACCTCTTCTTCATAGGCTACCTACCCGGCTCAACTCGGAAGATGGCTTAAGTAGATCATTGGGATGGCATCTCGAAGGACCGTTCATCCATCCCAAGAAATTAGGCTGTCACCCCCTCGCAAGTCTGACAACGGCATCTGAAGGTATGACCTCACTGAACGACATTTACCGCGAGGCGAATCTGGTTAAGGAAGATGATGGTTTCGTTAAAGTCGTCACCGTCGCTCCTGATGTGGAAGGTATTTTGGACGTCATTCCTGAGCTGGTAGACAGGGGCTGGAAAGTCAGTCTCGGACATACGTGAGTGGACATACAATGTAGCTACAATATAGCTACAATGCCGCTTGGAAGGCTGACATGGTGTGATCGCTTGGAAGTAATGCCTCTACTGAGCGGGCTCTTCGAGGTGTGATCAACGGAGCTACCTTGTTAACTCATTTATTCAATGCTATGCCTCCATTGCGTGAGTACAGCACTCCTACTATGAACCGGAATTCGTGGTTTGAGGCTGACTGTATATTGTTTTGCGGTATTCCAGATCATCGAGAACCAGGTGTGATAGGTTTACTAGGTTTATCACTGGCTTCCTCGCCTTCCCAAGCTACCGATGGAAATATGGCACAACGAGTGTTCTCTACTGCCCCCACGCCGACGGTTAGGTCTAAAGCGCCCACAAGGGTTCCCTCACCTATTATCGAAGATCAAGAGAAGCATGCTGTGGCGAATGAGCAAAGTACTGACGATACTTGCCTTGATGGATTCGAGGCTTGTGCCTTCGGCAAAATCGGATACGAAGCGAATGGAACATTACAATCCAATGTTGAATACCTTGATGGGCAATCCGAGGATGATACTTGTGGATATGTCTACGTTCAAAGCGGCAGGAAGCCTAACAACTCTACGGATCATGATGAGTCGAGTGTTAAGGCCAATTTGGGAGGTACAAGGACACCCTCGGAAGATGAGGCAGCCTCTGATGAGTCTGCTGGTGACTCTACTCGATCCGGAGCTCAACAGGATAATCAGATTATCAGAAGACCCTATTTCTCAATTATAGCTGATGGCATCCATGTTCACCTTCAAGCTGTAAGTATGGCTTATAACGCTCATCCAGACGGATGTATCTTGGTATCCGATGGTGAGTGATTTCCGCCTAATCAGTACAGATACATTGTTGATATGTCTGAATTGCGTCATAGCAATGCACATGCTGGATCATTCACTCTCGGATGGCCTCCACCCATGGAGAGACCAGCTCATCGAAAAGCGTGATGGAGGAATTACTCTGGCGGGAACAGATACATTGGCAGGGTCGATCTTACCCCTTCCTCAAGCTGTGCTGAACCTGGCCAGATTCTCGGGTGTATGCTTATCGAAAGCTGTGATATGTGCTACTTATACACCTGCTAAGGCTCTTGGTGGGCAGGTCGAGAGGATGGTAGGGCTTGAAGTAGGGTGTTGGGCGGATTTGTGTATTTGGGATGCAGGGGCTTTGAAGGGGGTTTGGAAAGGTGGGAAGGAGGTTTGGTATCAGGGTTAATCTCTCTTTGACAAGGTTCAGTATTTTCCTCTATACATTGCTTGGTATCAATTTGCTCTTGTTACATCTTCCTGTGTGGGAGGAACTAGCTTGGTCTTTGAATGCAGATATGTTTGTTGGCTTTCCACCACCCCGTTGAGGTGATCTGCCACGCCACGCCACACCCAATCCAGCCACCGTGCAATGACACGCATCACCTCATCAACCTTGCCTCCACTTGATCACATCCCTCCGTCACGTTGAACGTTCCTTTCACCTCCATCCTCCTTCCTCCATATAGCAGCGTCCAAGCTATTCTTCACCACACAACATCTTCTGACTGCCTCCCTCAATTGAAACATCCAAATTATTCCAACCACCAAAATGGCATCATCAGGCTGGGAAGTAAGATTCTCCAACTCCCGACAAATCCCTTATTTCTATCACGCCCAGAAAGGCGAATCGACATGGGAACGACCCTCTGAGATCAGTTCAGAACAGGTACATCAGTTACCCGGTGCGTCAAAGTATCTGAAAGGTCAAGGTGGAGCCGGTGCGGCGCCAGCGCAAGGTGGGAAAGATGGGCAGGTCAGGGCGAGCCATATTTTGGCGAAGCACTCTGGAAGTAGACGACCTAGTTCGTGGAGAAAGGTGAGTTTGCGTATCGTGTATCGTGGTGATATGTCCATGGTCTCTTATGGAAGGGAGAACAAGGGCGAGCATGTGGCAGGGAGAGATGCATATGTTTGATATCAGGCTAAATTGGATATCGCTCTGTAGGAGAACATCACCATTACGCGAGAGGAGGCCCAGAAGATTATTGAACAACATGTCAACACGCTCAAAGCCCTTCCACCTTCTGATGTACCTCAAGAATTCGCAAAGATAGCTTCGACAGAGAGCGACTGTTCGTCTGCCAGGAAGGGCGGCGACCTGGGATGGTTCGGCAGAGGGCAGATGCAAAAGCCTTTTGAGGTGGGTGATTGAGTTTCCTACATTGACTATCTGAACCTCGCACTCCACCTTCTACCCCTCAACGTACTGTCTGACCAGAATCAATCCAAACTGACTCATTAACGTAGGACGCAACTTTTGGTCTCGAAGTTGGTCAGCTCAGTGATATCATCTACACCGATTCTGGTGTACATGTCATCCTCAGAACTGGTTAGAGCTATCCTGGTGAAAGGGAACTTAAATGCCTTTGCTAGTCTGCATACCAGGAAAGAAAGATGTTTATGTATATGTGTCATATGTGTATATAGCGAGTGATGTAGAAAGAAGTGAAATGAACTGAATATCTGCATGATTCATGGTACATGATACAACGATACCTCTGCTATGGTGTAGATCGGGAATGAAAGATTTGCGATTTGAGTGGTACGCGTGAGGAAAGAAGATGGTGTGATTCGCCCATCGTAACTTGACTTCCATATCGGATAGGACAGGACCAAAAGAGTGAGGACATGGAAGCTCGAGTTGAGTCCTTCCAGACGAACAAGCTTGCGGTCTTTCACAACGCAAAACGTATCAGCTTGAACAGAAGACAGAGTCAGAGCGTGATCTTAGCTGACTCACCTAAAGCTTCGACTTCCCATCCCTCTTCTTCTTGTTGTTCTTCTCCTCGTCATCATTCCCTGGACCTTTCCCAAACCCCTCCCAAGCAGGATGTACTTTCTTCGGATCACTCCATTTCGACTTATCCTCCCCCTCCTTCTTTGAGTTTCCACCCTCCTTCCCAACTCCAAGTCCTTCTATACCTTCCTCTGAACCCGCTCCTGCTCCACCACCACCACCTCCACCCGATTGTATACCTTCTTCTGGTACTGCTGGTTTCCCTTTCTCTTTCGATGATGATGCAGAAGCGGCTGAGCGAGTCTGAATGGAAGGGGTCGAGGAGATTGATGCGGGGTGAGTGTGGGCGGGGTTGAATGGTTTTGAGGAGATGGTCGGTCGTTTGCTCTGGTTGTACATCTTGATGATCTGCTGTATGGGATGCTAGCTTCAACGTTGTGCTTTGAGAGAGTACAAGGAAGATTGTTGAAGAGGGAGGGATGATGTCAGGAGAGGAGAAAGAGAGAGAGAGAGAGAGAGAGAGAGAGAAGGAGGAGGAAGCTATTTGGCATAGGATTCGGGTAATTGAATTCCCGGCTAAATACGAAATACGTCAAGATCGACGATGACGAGAAAGGTTCGAATTGGATCTCATCTTGGCTTTATATCTGCTCATCATTACATATTGACATGGTTACTGTTGACTTGACTGATATGGTTGACAGTCCCACTCATTGACCACTCTATCCACGAGCCCGAACATATCTTCCTATACGATGGGCCACTGACACCATAGAAGGGAGAGAAAGCGATATCCGATTGCTTCTTCCACCTCCTCCTTGTGCATTCTGTTCAATCTGGAGACTGCCATGATCCGACCGAATCCTTGCTCTCAGGAGGGGGATTCATCTGCATTCTGAATACTGACGACTCGATCAGACGCATACATCTCGAGATGAACGCACTGCTTATCACCAATCACAACTTAATCCACGTCATCAAAACCTATATTCAATTAAGTCGAAGAGGACCGTGCGTGATGGAAAGTGAATTTGACTTGGCCATACTGGAAGTGAGAGGTATTTAAACTCCCACCTTTCTGTATTTTGTATCTCTTCTTTCTTCTTCCTCCTCTTTTCCTCACCTCACCAAACTGTTAATTTCATTCGCTTTCATCTGTATAAATAGGATTCGTGTCAAAGTAGATTGTAAATTTACTAGTTGTAATAGTATATACCTACTGTCTAAATGTAAGTTGATCTCTTCCTCCTCACTCTTCCCCTCTCATATCCATCCCATTCCCCACTGCCCCTCCTACACACAGCGATGGAAGAAAGGGCTCGCCATCGCAACAAACCCCTCTTCCTTCCTTCCCCCTTTTCTCCCTTCAAACTCTCTTCCTTACAAAGAGCGTCACTGCTGACATACCCACACTGTTAGTTGTATCATTACAATGGATCGATATAACGATCTCGACGAGAGGGAATACTTGAGAGGAAGAGGAAGATACAATGACGTAAGCTTTGAGCTTCCTTCCTTTTCTCGCTCAATCATTTCAAGCAGGTATACTACCGCTCCGTATCATGCTGCCTGTAAAGTCTCAACACCATCAATGCTATACTTGGGCCCCTTCCATACTTACAAGACCTTCTACTTACTGCAACGAATGTACTAACCATTCCACTGACCACCCAAAATAGGAGGAAGAAGACCGATATGATCGAGGGAGAAGAACACCCCATCCTCCCTCCCGAGCTCCCCGAGCCGAATACCCAGGCGACGCGGGTAGATCTAACTACGGTTCTTCTCATCAAGACCGACCTCAACCACCTTCACCTTATCAATCGAATTATGATGACAGAAGAAACCCTTCTCGACACGATGGTCAGGTTCGAGATGCTCCTCCTCCGAGCTACAATCCGCCTTCTAGGGCTGGTCCCCCTTCGGTCGCCGGCAGCTCGAGAAGACCCACTTCTGCTATGCCCTCTTCCAGAGCAGGAGCGACGGACATTTCCGAATCCCTCACTAGACTCTCCCTTACGAGTTACTGTGTTCGACCTGGTTACGGCTCAGAAGGAAGGCCTCTGAGTGTCCTTTCTAATTTCTTTCAAGTGCGAGCCATCGATGGAAGAGCTAAGGTAATCTAGTGAGTTCTTAACCGCTATGAGCCATATCAATGAAGCTGACAGTGCAATACCACATAGCCATTACGATGTTGATATCGAGCCTGTCAAGCAAAGAGGTGAAAATGCCAAGAAACCCAAAGGTCTCCTCAGAGCCGTCTGGGAACAGTTCTGTCTCGAACAACAAGGCAGCTTCGTCGATGGGTTAACAGCCAGTGCATATGATGGAAGAAGAAATGCATTCACCCCCAACAAGCTTCCGATTGCCGATGGTGGGTCATATCTTCAACTTTTCATCTCCTTGACACAGCGTGCTAATTTTGCAACATCGCAGGCTCCTCCCAAACATTCAGCGTTGCACTTGCACCTGATGGAATCGTTCACCGAATGCGAGAGAGTTCCTCATCGGATGACGAGAACCGAAGATGGAAAGTTGCTCTCAAACTTGTTGCTGAAGTCGACCTCGAGTTCGTTATGGACTTCTGCCGAGCTGACAAGAAAGCTCCTTCTAATGAGGAACAATGTTTGACTGGTGAGCTGCTTTGGTCTTAACAGCAAGATCGTCCCAGCTGACTATCATCATACATAGGTCTTATGGCTACCAATGTGCTTATGCGTGATGTGCCAAGCAAGACATTTGCTCAAGTCGGTACTACCGGTAATAAGTTTTTCACCATGGCTGGTGCTGTCGCTATTCCTCAAGGAGCAGTGGTTTGCAAAGGCTTCATGCAGTAAGTTCTTGTGATCGGATTATACATGAAATGTCTGAATCTGTCTGTCTTCCAGATCATTCCGATACTCCAGTTCCGGTCTTCCCATGCTCAACCTCGATTTGGGATACTCCGCATTTCTATCAGATGGTCCTGCTCTCGAAGTCATCGCTAAGATCCTTGACAAAGGTAGCTCAAGAGGTAGAGGGGGTAGAGGAGGATTTGGTGGTCCACCCGGACAAACAAGAGACATCAGCCAATTGGATCAAATGGAGATATCCATCGTCAAACGAACGATCCGTGGAATGAAGGTAAGTCCTTACGACAGCCTTCTTCGAAATCAGCATACTGACGAAAAAAATATAGTTCACAGTCACCCATAGAGACAGTCCCCGACTTCATACCGTTCTCTCTGTCACCTTTCAACCGGCAGAACAAATTACTTTCGAAATTCAAGGTCGAGAGGGTGGTCCGGGAAGAAAAATTACTATCGTTGATTACTTCAGAGAATTTCACCATGTTCAGGTTACCAAGCCTAGATTGCCGTGCATACAAGTGAGCTTCGCCTTCCAATGTCTCATACATCGCTTCGCGACTGACATATCTCACTTAGTACGGCAAGAAAGCTTTCATTCCACTTGAATTTGTCAAGTTCGAAAGATGGAACTCTCTTCCTCCCACCAAGCTAAACGCTGAACAAACGGCCGAGTGAGTGATCATTTATCGAATTCCATGTCTGGAAGTCTTGCTGAAACGGAACGGCCCATCAATCAGGATGATCAAGATCAGCGCCATCAAGCCACAAGCTCGAGCAGCACAAGTTGACCATTGGAGAGCGGAACTAGCTTATGAAAATCAAGACAAAATCAAAGCTTGGGGGCTGCAGGTGAGTACAAACATCCCGTTGACTCGGTCCAAGCGGTAGCTTACCCCATTCCGAAGGTCAACAAGAAGATGGTTCAGCTCAAGGCCCGTATCTTACCACCACCTCGGGTCCTTTATGGTAATCAGCTGGCAGTACGCCCAAACGATGGTAGCTGGGGTCTTCAAGGGAAACGAGTGAGTCCAGTCCCATCTAGGTATGATGGCGCAGGCTGACTTGTAATACAGTTCTTCCGAAACGGCAGAAAACCACTGGTAGCATGGTCGGTGATATCCTTCGACCGATGGACCGAGCAAGATGAAATGCACCGTTACATCACTTTCCTTTGTCAGGTCCTCCAATCTCATGGGGTCGAGGTAGTCAACACACAGCCTGAATGTATTGGCCCCATCGATCCTCGTGGGAACGACGCTGTGGCAAACGCCTTGCAACAAGCTGCAAGGGCGGCATATAGAGCTGGCAAGTGTGCTCCTCAGCTCATCTGCTGCATTCTACCTGGAAGGTGAGTAACATGACATTGCGCAACAGCAGGGTGCTGTAGCTGATGACATGTTTAGAGATGCGTGGCTGTACGAGAAGATCAAGAAGAGTTCCTTCAATGACCTGAAAGGTGTGTCATAACTAATCATCACCTTACCAACGTCATACTGACTCGGTTACACCACATGTCCAGGACCTGTTCCAACTCAGTGCATGCAAGCTGCTAAAATCAGGGCTCCTCGAGGTATTGCAGCCTATACGGACAATCTAGTGATGAAGATTCAGGTAAGTTGGAGTGGGCGTTTATCCAATCTCCTGATGCTGATGATGCGTTCTAGGGCAAAATCGGTGGTCTGCCTCATCAAGTCTCCCTCGATGATCTTCCGGGTATGGTCAAGGGAAAGACCATGTTGTTAGGCGGAGATCTTGGATTAGTGAGTCCCAGGACAATTTGATTGAGGTCTTCTGTGGGTATGCGCCTGATTGACTTTCTTGTTCTCTTCTAGCCACCTATCAAAGCCGGTAACGAATTTGCTCCTACTGTGGCCTGTACCATCGCAACCTTTAATGCCGATTGCGATACCTACTCGGCCCAAATTCGACTTCAAGAAGGACGAGCCGAAATCATTTCCGACCTCTCTTCCATGATCGAGGAACACCTCAAGATCTTCTATAAACACAACAAGGAATATCCGGAACGAATCCTCATCTTCCGAGACGGTATTTCAGAAGGTCAATACGCTGCTGCCCTGGCATACGAGCACAATGCGATTCTTAAAGCATGTGACAGACTTCAAAAGGATTATCGACCTCTTCTTCTCATGTGTGTCTGTGCCAAGAGACATAATACCCGTTTCTTCGGTAGAAGCGAGGATGTCGACATGACCGGTAATCTTCCCAGTGGTCTGGTCGTTGATCAAAGTGTCACCCATCCATACGCTTTCGACTTCTTCCTTCAAGCTCATGCCGGTAGAGTTGGAACTGCCAGACCAACCCACTACATCTGCTTACTCGACGAATTGGCTATAACTCCTGATCAACTCCAACAACTGGTTCACTCGTTGTGTCATTCTTTCACCAGATGCACAAAGAGTGTCAGTCTCGTTCCTGTCTGCTATATTGCAGGTGAGTCAGCTTCCATAGACCCTGTAAAAGTGTAGCTGACTCAATCCAACATAAAATGTAGACCTCGTATGTCAAAAAGCTCGAATCTTCGTCCACGATGCCGAATCCACCGTCGCTCCCTCCGAATCATCAGCAGGTAGAAGCGATGGTCGAAGTACCAGAAGAACAGGATTCAACATCGATATCATGCAAGTTCAAAAGGTTCTGGAGAGGAACGATGAGTTGGCTGAAGTGGTATGTTTCAATAATTTCAGCTACATGACATAAAAAGTGCGGTAGCTGATAAATCATTATGATACAGGCCTGGTGGATGTAATCTCTCTCGGCGAGATCGTTATGTCGACAGATGTTGTCTTGCTCCTTGATTTGAGGTGTTTTCGATTATTAATTTCATTCATATGCTTGCGTGTTCCCTATACATCCCTTACCATGCTTTTCGTATGTTTACTTTACCATTTCGTGCTTCTCGCTTACCAATTAAGACTCATTACCCAGTGCTACTGTCATAATTTGCTGTGTTTATCAATTTCATCATACCATCTCTATTTCGCTCTTTTCCTTTATCAGTCAATATTCGTTGTAATATTGTTTATATGCAGTGATATGTGAATAGTCAATGCGAGAAAAGGAATTCATTACAATCCATATTCAATTATCATATCTCTGAAATAATTAATAGCGAAAGAAAAGATATATCATATGGATTCAAGGCGATTGCATCGTCAATCAGTTCAAACTCTCTTCCCCAGCTCCATCTCAACCTTCTAAGCACCTCTCGAAGTTCGGTATTCACCTTCAGCGGCAGTAGCAGCTTCTTCAATTTCAGATTGGATACCCTACAACATTGTTCCATCTGCAATCAGCTTTTGTTCCTCTTACAGCCTGTGAAGTGAAACTTAGCTTACACTGAGGGTTTCAGCCGCGGTGGAATGATAGATCAACTGCGCTTTAACGAGGTTGGAAAGGTTCTGGAGTGGCTCGGGCTGTAATTGGTCACGAGCAGATATTAGCGGAAATATCGATGGGAATTGTGTAGGGTTGGATTTGCACTAGAACACCGCTCACATTCTCAAGAACAGCTTTCATCAGGCCGATGGCGGTTTCGGTAGCTTGGACTAATTTATCTTCAGCCTCTTCTACGTGGAGTCTAATGGACATCCAAGCATTATCAGCTACACTTGGTATGGTCTTGGATACTGACGTAGCGGGGGGATAACTCACCTGGCTTGTTCTTGTTTGGCAGGAGCGGCAGACTTGAGGCTGACGGACAAATAGGGAATCATTAGCATATAATCGACACAAGAATGGGTAGGAAGAAGACTGCACTATACTTACGCTGCTCTGGCTGAATCCAACTCTAATCTGGCAGTCTTGACGTTGTTTCTAGCCTTGACGGCCAGACCGATGGAAGTGGATAGAGTCGCTTGCCAGGGGGTGACGAATCGGTCGGCGATGAGGTTATCTTGGGAGAGACGGGCGTCACCGACCTGAGCGATAATGTAATGTCAGACTGTGTTCTGGATTCGTGGTTTGATGGGAGGGGAAGGTACTGAGTGTTATGTATGACAGGTAATGGAAGTTGGAAATCTCAGGTGGGATGGGTAATTTGTATAGGCGACTTGGTTATGGTTTTTAGAGCATGACGTATAACCTATAAGACCAGCACAATGCAGATATTCCCACTCACCTTCTCCATGGCGGCACCGTACACTCCCAAAGCGATACTCAACCTATCCTCTGAGCCGAGCTCGGTGGCACCTGCCTTGGCAGCTCTGGAGATGGCGTGGGGGAGAGTCTTGGGTTGATGAGGTGTTGGTGCGGAGGGAGAAGGGATGGGGATTGGAAGGTTTGTGTTCTGGGTTGAAGATAGATATCACATCATTTGGTCACGTCAGCCTTGGATAAGCGTGAGAAGGGAAACCATTTTTTAGTAACAGCGATCAACTCACCTTCAGGTTCTTGTTGGCAAAGACCGACCAAGCAGAAGCGGCTTGATGTCCCACTTCATTAAGTGATTCAGCGACGTCGGAGGGATAGTCGTACTATATTTGGTATTCATATCAGCTTATCTCTATTGGTTTCTCTCCCTAATTCCTACCATTGTTGGGAACAAACTAGACTGTAAGAGATTGATACAACTTACAGATTCTCTCTCGTGAACTTTGGTAATCTTCAACAACTTTTGGTGGACATCCTTCAAAGCGTCCACTCGAGCTTCGAGGGCCTTGTACTCTGCTGGTAATCTATATCGTCACATCAATCAACGTTCGCCCCTCCACTGCTGATAAGGTTGATGCGTGATACACTGCATTGGACGATGGGATTCGAAGTAAGAGGGGAAAGACATGACTTACTCGGTGATTCCATCAGGACCAACTTGACCGATTCGTTCTCTAACCATGTAAAAGATATCAGTTGATTCGTTCATACTATCCCATGTGAAAGCGATAATCGAACCCACCTGGTAGCTTGTACGGTATTTCTGAATGACTTGTTGAATCCCGATACGTCCACTGCTGGCATGGCAGGGATACTAGCCTGGAAGTTCTTGAACGCTTGCATCGTGTCTGGAATCTTATGAGTGGATGATGCAGTGTCGATATAAAGAGGATTATGATGATGAAGATGAAGAGGTGATGGGTGATGGATGGACGGTGATACTTTACGGGTACTTGCTATATGAGTAGTACGCGTTGATGCTACGCTATGCTGTTGTGTTGTATGGTATGTATGGTGACGTTACTATCACTAGAGATAACACGGAGCACCTCATCCACCTAAGAGAGATACATTTGATCCCGTGTACCAGTCAAGTGTAACAATAATGCCACGTATATATCACATCACACACAATGGGGCCCTTTCTCCTGCTACAACGCGTGTTCGTATACTCGTATCGACAGCAAAGCGGTTACAGTTAGGCAACATCATCATCATCATCATCGTCGCTCAATACATACCGCGGACCCAGTATATCATCGACCAGCATACATCAACAAACTCACCCATCCTCATTCGGTAGTCCTATCAATCAGCTACATAGAACAGATACACAATGGTCTCCAAAGCTGTCGAAACACCCAACGCAGGATTTGATTTCTCCAACTACGCAAGGAACGAATTCTTTGGTCAGAGATTACAAGGTATACCGAAGGGTAGGTCGAACATACTAGTGTATTACCGTTGATAGAGCTAACTGTGACCATCTGTCCTCACTGCTCCTGCTTTCAACCTCACTTGTAACGATCTGTAAATAATCGTTATGATCCAACCTGATAGCCACTTCGACCGGTACCACCATCGTAGGAGTTATTTTCGGAGGAGGTGATTCAGGTGAAGAGCCTGGTGTATGCTTGGGAGCAGATACCAGAGCTACGGGAGGGCCTATCGTGGCTGATAAGAACTGTGAGAAGGTGAGTGGGGTATCATCGTACTCGGAAACCCATTGTAGCATGCGGACGGATTGCACCCTTAGTACCGCTCCGTCGTCCTCCTTCGATTGATTCTATATATATATATATGGCTTCATATACTGACAGACTCGGATGGTAGATCCACTACCTCACCCCTCAGATAAGGTGTTGCGGTGCCGGTACAGCAGCCGATACAGAGTAAGCTGGCCTTGGATGGACAAATCGTGATTGACTGAATAGCTGACATCAGTCCAATAGATTCGTTACCAATCTTATCTCCTCAAACCTCGAAGTGAGTCGTCAGCTGCGTCTTGAGCTTAATTGCGAACGTTCAGCTGATATGATTACGATGGTAGCTACATGCCCTCTCCCAAGGTAGACCAGCGAGAGTAGTGACAGCTATGACAATGCTTAAGCAGTACTTGTTCAGGTGAGTGTTCGGCCACTTAAGCACATCACTCAAAGTCACACAGAGCTCTCTGATCCAGGCTGATATATTGCATATTCTCTCTTAGATACCAAGGACATGTCGGTGCCCACTTAGTTCTCGGAGGCGTAGACGTCACAGGTCCTCAACTATTCACAGTACACGCCCACGGTTCAACCGACAAATTACCATATGTCACGATGGGTTCAGGTAGTTTGGCAGCTATGGCGGTATTCGAGTCCTCCTTCAAGGAGAACATGAAAGTGAGCTAGATAATGACAGTAAGGTCGACAGCGTAGCTAATCTTTAAATATAATAGCGAGAAGAAGCTATCGCATTGGTATCGAGAGCGATCCGATCAGGTATCTTCAATGATTTGGGCTCAGGTTCGAACGTTGACGTAGCTGTGATTACGAAGAATGGGACGGAGAATCTGAGGAATTATGAGATGCCTGTGAGTAGACTTGGTCAAGTTGCTTTTGTGTTACTGCCTGAAGAACGAAATTGTGCTCTTCACACATTATATTCACAATCTCATTTGAACCCCTTCTCTTTGTTTCTCTTTCTTCTTTGATCATCTTTCCCACAACGGTAGTGATGACACTCTTCCTCGCCGTCTTCGTCACTTTCTTGATTTCGATAAGCTCCTCATCTTGTCAATACATTTCTTGCTAACATCTATCACTACTACTACTACAGAACGAACGAGGTCTCAAATCCCGAAACTACAAATTCCGAAGAGGAACCACAGCCTGGACCAAAGAATCCATCCGATCTCTCATCGTATCTGAAGAAATCAAATCCACCTCTGGAGCAGGAAAGGACCAAGGTGGCGTGGAAGTCGTACCTGTACCTACTGGTGCTGGAGCGGGTGGTGAGGAAGGTATGGAGATTGACAGTTGATCTCTGAGTATATATATGACTTGAGTTGATCAGATAGATGTATAAACTGTATAAAGATTGATATACCTGCGCTCGTCGCCCATATTTGATATGGGTGTAGAGCGTACTGTGCATGGGTTTATGCGTTACCAGGGACTATGATGCTCTCCCTCTAGAAATGCCACGAAGAACGGATTCTGATCTATCTTACGGTCCTTCGGAGTTACGTAATTCATCACTATTCACCAAATTTCTGACAATCCAACTGTTTGCACTTGTACATCTGGCATTTTGATTTTACATCTCTTTCATTCCTTCATCTTTCATCTTTCCCATCGTATAGTCAGTCATTCTTGTTTCGAGTCGTGCATGAGATTGTTGTCATTGTGAGTACCATCTTCCACTGCATTGCTTCACCTCGATTTGATGCGATTCGACCCTACATCACACCTTCTCATAATCCCCTTCCCTCACCCTCTTCAATGATGACTACGTTGGCACCAGTCTTACCGTTCATATGGGGACAGCTTTATAACAGGCGCTTTCTACATTATACGCTCGTAGACGCCTTCTGATACTTTTCTTCTCTCTCTTTTCTCCTGTGCTTTACTTGTGGTTGGATGGATCAAAGAGGGGATGGAAGCTGACATCGTGTCTCGATTGTCCAGATTACACGTTGTATACATCGAGTTGCCAGGGGACAGTTTAGTGTAATATCGTTGAGGTAGATATCATGTATGAGTATGCACCATCTTTCTCAACTTGCAGCATGTCATTAAACCATATCAGCATCGCCTTGTTCACTTCCTCCGTAGCACCTCTCACAGCACGCACCTCAGCTAAGAAACACCCTCTTATCATTCCTACTCCCACCTTCCATTCTCTCTGTCAAACATCGTAGTACTTACTTACCATTACATTCTCCCTCATTCCACATCCATGCCACCATTTCGACTCGATTTCTATCGGTGCGAGTCGGGACTATACCTGTGAAGATGACTCACTCCTCGTTCTGACACTATCAAAGGACACCGTACCAAGAAGACTTTCTTCCCTTCTGCGCTATGCCTTCTTCTCCGGTCTTATCTCGAGACATATCGAACGTGCATACACCTCCGAACACCTGCATGATAATCATATATAACGTACTAACCCCCCGAGAAGTAACAATACTTACGCAGGTATCAACTCATCGCCATAATTCCAGCACAACATCCATAAGTTACTAGCCATACTGACCCACGTAAACTACGATGTTCCTCTCCACGCAGTAAGTCGCACCTACCTACCCTTCAGTCCTTCCGTCCAACCCACTTGTACTTGTTCCATACTCATCCAAAGATCTTTTTGTTATCCTACTAACCTGATATCCCAGCCCAACCCAGGAAGAAGCCTCCTCCCACGTCGCCTCGCAAATAATCGCCCGAATCAACACCTTCCGACCCACCCAAAATCGCAAATTCATCCTATGCCTCCCAACGGGAGGTACACCGTTCTTGGTCTACCGCGAATTGGCGAGACGGTGCGAAGAGGGTGAAGTCAGTTTCGAGGTGAGCAGGTTGTCTTTTTCTGTTGAGATCAATATCTTGATTGATGTTCATTCCTCGTGTTATGACACTGTAGCACGTCATCACGATCAATCTAGATGAATATGTTGGACTGGGCTCGGAGCATCCGCAAAGCTATTGTCATTTTATGGAAGAGAACTGTAAGCGCATTTTTGTTCTTTTACTAATACGTTATACTGATACTAGGGATCATTCCAATACCAACTAGTCTTCTCAAAAGGTAAGTTACAATCCCCCAACATCATATTTACACGACCATTCCCATCCCCTTCACCGTACCATACCATACTAACCCCATCTCCAGTGGACATTCCACCCAACCAATCCCACCTCCTGCCAGGCCACCCCATCCCTCCCAATACGACCCCTGAGCACTCCTGCGCATCGTACGAGAGTCTGATCACCTCGCTGGGAGGGATTCACCTGTTATTCATGGGTATAGGCGAGAACGGGCATATAGGGTTCAACGAGCCTGGGTCGAGCTTCGGCGGTAGGACTAGGGTGATCAAACTCGATGAGGGGACGAGGGGTGTAAATGTGAGTATTGGACTTCTCCCATTACTGTATTGGATGGGTCACCTTGACTTTACAAAACTTGAAGCATATAATGATACGATGTTGAGAGATAACGGGCTAATCGACAATGACCATGCATCAGGCTAGATTCTTCGACGATCCCAGTGAGATACCGACCCACGCACTCACAATGGGCATAGGAACAATCCGAGAAGCAAGGGAGATGATTGTCCTGGCTTTGGGCAAGAAGAAGGCTGAAGCTGTGAGGAGGGCTGTGGAAGATGGCGTTAATCATCTGGTGAGTAGGGTATACCATGAGGTATGACTGATCTTACCTTTGATATGTAAAGTGCCCGGCGTCAGCTCTGCAATTACACGAGAATGTAAGGTTCGTGACAGATAACGAAGCGAGTCAAAGTAAGTGCGGCCCAGTGGTAGACTGAGCTAGTCAAAGTGACTTGATGACTTGTGATATTCAGATCTGAGAGAGACCACCAAGACTTATCTAATGGCTCAAGTACCTGCCGAGCCCTCTCCTCCAAGCCAAGATGAAAGACATGGACCAAATGTTACCCTTGTTAAGCGCCCCAACCGACCAAACGCACTAAGAGGATCATCCTTCAATCTCAGTCTCTCACCACTCTCACCGAGGGAAGAATCCCATCAACATACTTGGTCTAGACCTCCTTCTCCTGTGAGCGCGAGGAACAAGGCAAATGACGAGATCATCGCTGTACAAGGTACAAATGGAGACCAGAAGACCGCCCTCGATACATCTAAACACGATGAGGACAACGAGCCAGAACCACCTACCAAAACGTTACTTTCGCAGGGCAAGATCAAGATCAACGAGAAATTGAATGTGAAGAACGATAAAGGCGATGAAGATTGTCAAGTGATGTGAACCTTATCATGGAGAAACTCAACGTACTGTACACTATTCTAATCATGACTTGTACGAATACCCTGCTTGCTTTTTCATGCTTCCGCTTCTGCTTTCATCTTCAGTGTGATATATGCATGGTTCGATATGATACAATGCATTGACCAGGTCTGACTCGAATGAAGGAGAATTCTGTGCGTATGCCACTACACCTCTCAAAGTGACAATATGGTATATAACTTATATGTATATGTATAATATCAAGAAAAGGCACTAAACTGACAAGATCCCACCCCGGTATATACAATGGTATCTATCATTGATCAATTCACAAAGTAACTCTCACCCCTCTTCTTCTTATTCACTCCTATGAACCAACGCTAAACCTCCTTCCCACCCTTCTTCCTCCTCCCCAAACCCAAATCACTCTCCAACCTCCCCCAAACCTCCTCCCCCATACTGCTCTTAACCATCCTCAACACATCTCCTACACTCTTCCCCACCCATTTACCCTCTTTCCCCTGAGCATCGCCATCGCCAGAAAGCGGTTTATCAGCGAACGAAAGGAGTTCATACAGATCACCTATCTGATCTGCCTTTTGCTCTAGCGTATCGATCACTTCCCTCAGATGTTCAGCTAGGACGTGTCGCTTGGAGGAGATTGATGCGGGGTCGAGGAGCTTGTACTGGTCTGCTAGTTCTGAGTAGATCCTGTGTACAAACAGAAATGATCAGCGAGATGCCCATATGGCCATGACAACCTGCCTATCGTTCCCACAATACAGTCATCTTGTAAAGTACTTCTGAATGACAGATGGGAATGACGAAGAAATCACCACTCACATCTTGTAATGCTCGAAATCATCTTCCAACTCCCTAACCACTCTAGCAAGTACAGTCTGAGGAGGCAACTCTTCCCCGTCCATCCCCCGTCTTGCAGACCCAGCACCAGCACCACCAGAAGCAGATCTCTGACTGTTCCTCGAAGAAGCTTTATTTCTGATCTCAGGCTGAGTCTCCACAAAAGCCTTATCCCACGTAGTCGTCCGAGCCTGACTCTGCGTCTTGCGCGAGGGAGAGAAAAACTCTGCTTCCTGCTCGTCGTCAATGATACTTGGGAAAGGCAATGAGGGACCACCAGCACCAGCGCTGAACGCAGTGTTATCGCGTGATACTCTACTAGAAGATTTCGATTTCAGCCTCCTACTCTCAGATTTGCGAGTATCAGGTTGAGGGTTTCCAAGTGATGATCCTTGACGTGAGTTCGATCTTGATACGGGTGTAGGCGAGAGGACCTCATCATCTGATGGAGGTGGTGTGAGATGGTGAGGGACATGGGTGGATTTGGCAATTCGAACAGGTTGGACAGTTGGAGGGGCCAGTGTAGGCGAAGTTGACGCGGCGGTATGTAACCCTTGTCTAAGCTTTGAAGGTTCGACAATGTCTTTCTCTTTGCCAGCTTTCTGCTGAGCTTCATGCTCCTCGTCCATCACCTGCCTAACGAGCCTTTCCATCTCTTCCCTCTCCATCCGAATTGTCCTCTCCCCACGAGCTTTCTTACGTGTCTCCAAACCCTCTTCTACAATCCCACCGAGCCTCGCTACTTCTTGAGTGAGCCTTTCGATCTCTCGCCGAAGTGATGCAAGCTCAGATTTGACGCTAGGCGATCCAGGAGCAACAGTGGTGTTTTTGCGTGGAGGCGAAGATGAGGTAGTACGCAGTTCTGCGATCAGGGCTTTGTTGGACTCCACTTCCACTGTTAGACGGGCAAGATGAGATCGGAGGGACTTGACGAGGTCCTCCAGGGCTGTTTACGTTTATCAAACCTCACTTGTCAGCTCTGTCAAGTCTCTTTGGACAATGAAGATTTAGCTTACCCGACTTCTCACCAATCACATCCCTCAATCGCTTCCCGCCATCTTGTTTGGCCATTTCCACCTCTGCTCTGGCCTTCTCAAGCTCATCCTCCAATTCTCGTACCCGCCTTCGAGAAACCGAGTTTTCAGTTTCGAGTGCACGTAGTCTCGCATTGAGAGTTGCAAGTGTTCCGGCGATATTTGCTATTACCCCCATCATCAGCTTTGTTCCCCCCACGTGATATCGCCCAGCCCAGCCGGGTACAACAGGTGTGCGTACACAGAGTAGGTAAAGTATCGACAAGGGAATGAGGCGAAAGGAGAAAGGAGAAATCTACTCACCACCAGTCTCACCCCCCACTTCCCCATTCTTGCCCAACGTCCCATACTCCCCCCCTTTCGCAGGAGTAGCCATCAAGTTCGTATACCCCGTGACGTCCAACGAATTATCCCGGGTAGTCCTAGAAGGCGCACTGGCAGATCGTCGATTCTCACCCTGCAGCGACTTCACTCTATCCGCATTATTGTTCGTTCCCTTACCTCTTGGCCGGGGGAGAGGTTGGTTCTGGATGTTATGCGAGGTCGAATCGCTCAATGCCCTTCTAGGTTGTTGTGGTTGTTGTTGAGTTCGGGCCTGTTTGATCTCGTCGCCTAATTCTCTTGCTAGGGATGAGAATCTTGAATTCGAGTTGGATTTGGTGGTGGGTTGGTGTTGGATTTGTTTTTGAGTGATGGTTTGCTCACCACCGCTTGAGGGTGGACTTAGTAGTGGGTCGTTTCGGTTGAGGGTGAATGATAGATTGGCAGGTTGGTTGTGCATTGATGGTAAGGGGGAAGGTGATCTGGGAGGAGAGAATGGCGAGGTTGGTCGAGAAGGGAGTTTCTGTGAGATGGCACCACCAATTAGCCTTAGTCTATACACCTTATGTACCAATACTGATGAGATCCCTATGCCCCGTGCTTGAGAGGACGATGTTGGATGTTGAGAGGGAGCAAGGAAACAAACAACTCACATCGCTCCCCATAACCCTACCCAGCTCACCAACCAACCTACCCAAACTTCTCTCCGGATCAAATTCGCTCGTATTCCCATACCCATCATTCATCTTCCCGAACACCCCCGCACCGAGAGTGACAGCACTAGCATGATGTCCAGCCGTCGAAACAGGACTCGCACCAATGAACATACTTTGTTCCTGACCCCCTGCTGTCCCTGCGAAACTACTCGTCCTGGCGGATGCCCTGGGTGTACCGCTCGGTCCACTGAAATGATGATGATGAGGTACAGAGGAGAATGACATGGTTTCTGCACGGGGGTATTCCATCGATATGGTCGATGAGCCTGTCGAGATGAATGAGTTGCTCGAGTGGGATGTGGTTGATGTGGGTAAGGATGAGAGAGAAAGGGAATGCAGGTCATTGTCGATCGTTGATTCTAGTCTCCTACGTTCGAGGTCAGAGTTGGAGGGGAGGATGGGTGAGGGGTCCATTGTTGTGGAAATGGATATGCTCGGATGAGCACGAGAGGGTCAAAGTGCGATATAAGTTGGGTTTGTTTTGTTTATTCGTAGAAGTGACTGGATAAGGTGGGCTGGCCAATCCGATGACCACGCTAAGTCTTCGGCGGACAGCAAGGAGTGTCAAGAATGGTTCACCTGCTGGTGATGTATGTTGTTGACAGTATGGTATATATGATTATATGTATGTATGCAGAGTAGAAAGAGAGAGAGGGGTTGTCAAGTTGAAGGATGTTTGGTGTTGTTGGTTGTTTATTTATTCGCCGCGACTGACTTTGACTTTACTATCCAGCCAAACATTGCCACGTGGCATCAGGGTCATTCTCCATCTGCGATTCACTCGGAGAACATCCATGACGAAATGATAACTTCTCTGGTGTGCATGACAGAGAATACCCCATAAGATTAGTCTGTCATCGCATCGACCAAAGTAAGGCCTCTTGAAAGCTCAACAACCATATTCATAAGTATATACACACAATCATCTAATTTACATTCAAAACCAAAGCCAAAGCCAAAGCCTACAATGGACCCAGCGGACTCTCATTCTCCTTCCCTTTACCTTTCCCTTTCCCTTTCCCACCCTCATCCTCGTCCTCACCAAAAGGCGTATCAACCTCATCTCGCTCAGGTAGGGGTAATGGTTTATTAGCAGCTTCGACTCTATCAATCTCAGCTCTCATATTGCCCATTCCCATGGTCCCACTAGCACTACCGCTCTGTTCACTTGGTCCGCCTAGGGTATCTTGTTGAGCAGGTTGGGCTTGAACGGGAGGCTGATTAGGGTGCGAATCGATCTCCTTTATAGCTGCTTGGGCAGCTTGCCACGCCTCGAGGTTCTATCGTAGCTCAGATCAACTTGACTGTACAATCTGTAAGCTATATATCAAATTTACTTACCTGTTTACACCATTCCCTGTGGACCTTCGATAATTGTATAGCGAGGTTTCTCAGATCAGCCACTTTCTGCCTTTGGAACCGGTCCAAATCAGCTTGTAAGGTTGCCGAGGCATATTTGAGATCTTGAGCAGATGCTTGAAGGGAATCTTCGAGCTGTGTACGAAAGACCACGGATCAGCGTCGTTCCTCAAAGACGGGACATGCAAGATATACACAACAAAAGCCAGATCCCATAGTTTAGCGGGAACAGCTTGATCTCACACAGCTCAGTATACCTGCTCTAAGAGAATCCACACCCACCTGAGAGATATTATCCCTAGTCTTCCCAATATTAGCTCTCCTCGTAGCCTCCGGATCAACGTCCATCATCCCACTAAGACTATGTTTCACAGCCGACAACAACCCAAATCCCTGTCCCGCACCCGCACCTGCACTTGTCCTTGTCCTCACTCGTTCCTCCTGCGAATATCTGTGTTCCTCAGCTTGAGTGGGAGGTTGAGGCTGATCAAGCTGCGAAGCATTCGAAGTGGAAGACGATAATCCTCTACCACCTCGTTCAAGGGCTTCTTCCAATCTCCTAGCTTCCCTTTCGGCATTTTCAAGTAATTCCAGCTTATCCTTTTGAGTTTCCAAGGCTTCTTGGACGAGCTCATATTGGACGTGCTTCTGATGACGGAACGATAGTCTTTGTCTGATGAGGGCAGCGAATTGACTGTATATATGCAGAGGTTCGGTAGTAGTTCTTTCCCATGCTTGGAGCTGTGATACAGATATGAGGTATCAGCCGAATTCCTCTATCGGTGTCAAAGGAGGCCTGAGAATGTTGATATTGATATGCGAAAGAGATGACACGTGATTCGATAGTGAATATGGTGATTAGACGCCAAGTCAAAGATAGCAAAAACCCACCAAAGCAGCAGTAGCCAAATACTCCTGATCAACCGCCTGACCAACTTTCTCGACCGCCTCTCCAAGCTTCCCCTGCTCAACCAGACTAAACCCATTCCACACCGCTCCCAATTCGTTCATATCGCCCGCACGCTCCGTCCACCTCTTCGTGACTCGTCGATTAACCTTCTCCATCGTCCCCGTAAAGTGGTTCTGGAATTTCTCAGTGAATACCTCAGAGTCAATGAACCTCTGATCGGGTTTCTTCAGTGGGTGTGAAGGTGAGGGGGTAGGTAAAAGATGATGGGCGATATACGAGGTGGAGGTGCTTCCTCCTGCGGTGGATGCTGAGGGTTGGTCAGAGGTGGGTGAAGAAGGTTGGAATGTGGGGTTGTGGGAGGGGGCATGTAAGGGGTTTTTGGGTAGGAGCGAGATGGGCGGTGAGTGGAGGACTTCGTTCTGCAGGTGTGATAGTACAGCGTCAGCAAGAAGGCCAAATAAGAGAGATAGCTTCATGTCTTGCCCTCGAGATTGAGGCTCAGATCATCTGAGTGTCTGATACACACCTGGTCTTCCTCAAAACCCAAACAAGAACGGTCCACAGAGAAATGAGCCCACTCACCCAGCTGACCCCGTCCTCCAGAAACCTATGCACAACATGTTCACCCCCCAATATGGGATGTCTCAGGACCCTCCTCAAGAAATCTTCCAATAACCTCTTCCGCCTCGCAATGACCGTAGCGTCTTCTTTGGCTTTGGTCTGACCTTTGACCGCGTAATCCGTTAAAGATTGTTTGGATGGGATCGGAGGAATGATGAGTACGGGGTACAGGCCTGTGAGGGCTTGATGCAGGGATAGGAAGGCGGAATACCTTCTGCGGGTTGTGTGGGACTGTGGTAGGGGAAGATAAATGGTCAGTATCATATCCAGAAGCTATAAGATAGGACAGATGAACAAGAGGAGCTTAAAGTCCAAGCAATCGACAGGATACGAAGGGAACAGGAGAGAGTAAGAGAGAGATGGACACCCACACCAAGCTGTATAACATAAGTGATATAACTAGCCTTCCCCCCCTCCGTAGTCTTAAACGCATCAACAATATGCACCTCCTCCCCCAACCCAATAGCCTTATCTTTATCACAGCAATAACCCATCTTCGATTTGGGTCCGTTGATCGTCAGATTCCCGGAACCTGAACTATCTCGGGGCAATTTAGACGGGTCAGGAAAGCTTGCTCTGTGGATGGGAGGGGGTGAACCGCTAGCTGCGCTGATGAGTGAGGAGGGTTTTTTCAAGTGGCCTGCAAGGGAGGAGGGGGAGCCGATGGCTGATGAGGGCGAGGGCGACTGAGGTCTGGAAGAGTGAGGTGGAGGAGTGGGCGCGGGGGAGAGGGAGGGGGAGTCTGAGAATGGGTTGGGCGGGGGGGAGGTTGAACGATCCATGTTAGGTGGATGGGTGGATGGATGGTTCTTTATCGTACGGTGTGGTTGTATCTGATGTTACGCTGGTAACAAGACTATTGTTGGTGTTGTATTGATTAGATGATGGGGCTGCTCAGCAGATGCTAGTTGGTGATGAGCATGGAGGGAATGACGACGATGGATGATGAATGGGTGATCCGGGTATAGAGTATGAGTATGATCACGGTGGCACAGCATCATTCACCCACCTATGACGGAATCAATTTCAAAGTGGCACAAGCTATACATCTAGTCACTCAAGAGGCAAAGACGAGGTATCCCAAGATGCATACAACATATAGCAGCACATGTATTCTGAACAATGCAAAGATAAAAACCAAAACACCCAATCTATTTTCTATATTCAACCACCTAGGAATGATATTCGCTCTACTGCTCAGCTACGACATCTCCCCTTGTCTTGTCAGCAGCTACATCTGCATCCTCTTCAATCTCCCTATATTCCTCCGCTCTCTTCCTGAGCTCAACCCCTTTTGTATCAAACGATGCCGCGTCCCTGTCATCCGCTAATAATCTAGCATATTCGAGGAACAACCTTAATCGATACGTTCAAAAAGTCAGCTCCCCAACTCTGCTATCATTATGGATCCGCGATGAGACTTCACCCACCTGAACTGATAAGCTATCATATCCTCCTTCCTCCAATAAGCTTTCGACCACCTCTTACCCTCAACAGCAATCTCTTTAGCCAGCTCATCATGCCCCCTGAAGAATGATAGGACGTCGTACAAGTCCGTCAAATCTGCTTTGATAGGGATGTAATGGACCCCTACAACACATAGAAAGAGTATCAGCTCAACATGTACAGGACAACACCGAATTACTGATCCAAACAAGAAGGAGATGATGATTCGAATATGTCGGAATCAGAAACCTACAAGGCTGTATCCTATCGGTATACCATTCGGGGAAGATGGTAGATTTCAGAACAGCTGAGTTTGTACTCATCAGTCTCTTGAACCTGGCACTCCACCCGTTTCCATCTGTTCGGGGGCGAGGACAAGGATGTCAGCTCGATCTCGGTCATTCGAGAGTTATCCAGCGAGCTCACCAATATCAAGAAGGTATTTATACCTACACACATCAGAGATCAGCATACACCGTCTCACAACGGCAGAGGACAGCTGAATGCGAAGAGACACTAAACCCACTGATTCCCCTGAGACCAATCCTTCCTCGCCCCGAATTTATACCCCGCCTGTACTCTCCTACAGATCTTCGGATCGCATTGGATAGCCTCGTCCACAAATGCTACATCCATCAACTCCGCATTGAGCTGTGAGAGAGGTAAGTTTTGAGGTTCGCCAACTGGTTTGTTAGGGTTATATGAGGGTGGGACGTCGAATACTGGGATGTGGCCTAGAGGTTCGGCTGAGTGGGATACGAGGTTGATACGTTGGGAGATATCTGATCAATTCAGTTTGTTAGTAGTGGTACAGATAGGGAGACGTGAGCATACCATAGTGCATACTATTGGCTAGAGATCCATTCTTCAGGTGTACAGAAGAGATGGCTGGGTTATATGAAGACGGTGGTAACACTCACTCCACGGCACTTCATCATTAAAATATATTCCGGTAGTCTTACCCCTCCATAACATCCTATCATCCTTCTTATCTTCCCAAGCGGGATCATTCCCCACATCTTCAGTCCAAGCTTCCATCGAAACCTAATTTGCAGTGTAAGAAGCCATTAGCCATCTACTGCATTACGAGTACTTGATGAGGGGAAGTGAGACTCACTCCTAGAACATCAGCGTGTAAAGTAGTTTTACACATCGCCAAAACGGGATACAGCTCTTTACTTGGTGCCGGACCTTTGCCATGACCCGATAAGAAGCCTACCAAGTGGGTTAAAGTGGGATGTGTACATGGGTCCATCGTACTATAACCATACCATTAGCTCAAGCGCTCTACAGTCTCATCGCACCCAGTCTGAATCAAATTAAATAAACGTGATGGACCAAACCAGAGTCTGTGACTCACGCCTTATGATCCCACACAAAGCTCTTATCGCCATTCCACAGCCCATCCAAATCAGGTAAGATATCGGGGTCGTAGTCGTGTCGAAGGGGTTTATGAGGTGCGCAAGCTGATGCCCAGCCGAGATGTGCCGTGTCGATCTGACGAAAAGGATCAGATCGCTTAGCATCATGGTGTAATAGGAAGACGGCCGACTCACCTCATGCTCGGTTGGGTTGAAGACTATCACGGAGAAGGATATCGGCTCGAGTTATATATGTGTTCTGCTTCAACATGAGAGGGTCAAGTAACTTACATTCCCCAACAGACGCAGCATCTTCCAGAGCGCCTTTCTACGGCCAATACAAGAATGTCAGCACCCACCATTCAACTCTACCACCCATACTCCTCTTCTTCCCACTCTTCCTCTCCAATGAAAGCCAAACTCCCACTCACATACTCATGTCCAACAAACTGCCAAGGCACATCATGACTATACATAACGACCTTTACAGGTTCCAGCAATTCTTCGATCCCCTCCAGAAGACCCAATTGCGCTTTCGCCCGTTCCTTCGCTACCCTCTTACCTTCCTCGTTCAGTCCCGTCTCCACGATCTTATATACGCACTTCGACGATAGTTGATTGTTATTGTTGGACGAAGAGGAAGAGGATATACCAGGACATGAGATTGTGTACATCCCTGAATGTTCTGATGAGGCTTTGAGGAGGGATTGGATCTTTGTGGGTGGGAGGGCGTGGAAGGGTTCGAGGTCGTGGTACTGGGACAATCAAAAGGGCAGAATTAGCATCGAATTATCTCTCTTTCGACATTGACAAGGTTCGTGATATCGTCTCGAAGGGAGTCCGTTTGTGAGGTGGGATACCGACAAAATCCATCTTTCCTTTCAGACTCTCGCCAACGAATATGACACACCGGTCCCAAATGTTCAAATTTCCCAATACGCATCATCCACCTCGCATCTTCCTCATCCAAGCATAGTCTCAACTCCCCGAAACACCTCCCAAGTAACCCTCGAACCATGATCAAAAACAAAAACAACACCAAACTCACAATCTGATCATATTCATCCCTCAACCCCACCCCATTCCTCTCCGTATAAGCCCACCACCTCTCAAACCCCCTCGGCGGGTTCCGGGCATACCTCCTCCGATACTCATCAACAGCCTCTGACAACGTCTTGCTCTGCCCATCTAACTTTTTCTGCCAGTTTTTCTTAGATCTCGAGATAAGTTCGAAGATGGGATGAGGGGAATGTATATTGGGGATGAGCAAGCCGTTAGGGAGGAAACGATGTTCCGCTCGGTTCGAGATTGGTCTTTTCCCCTTCCTTCCTCTATCTTCTTCCCCCTCGTCGTCTTCGTTGTACCTATTCTTACTTCGTCCCATGCGTATCGGCTGGTCCTCCTCGTCATCATCATCGAAAAACCTATTCAACCCGAATGGCAACTGCTGAGTCTCATCCGACAGGACCAACTCGTCGTTCCTCCCTTCTAACCTATTTCGCAGTAGGTCGGAATTTGTCCTGGGTAGATCCTCGTCGTGTCTTATGGATGATAGGTGTCTGAGTAGGAGGTATGGAACCAGGAGGAGAGTGAGGAGGACAAGGAGGGATCTGATACCCCTTCGAGGGGCGGGCAGACGGAATGCCATGGTGGTGGGTCAAATCGTTCTGTCCGTTCGAACAAAAGCAATCAGGTCACTCGAGGGAGTCGGTTGTATTCTGATCGAATGACTTGAATGTGAATGTGAATGTGGGTCAAGGTCAACGTGGAACCCAATAAAACCGGCTGACGGGATGATGAGGATAGATCCGTCCTTGTCCTTGATCCCCTCTTGGATTATTCGAAATTCCGTATCTTAACCCTTTCTATTTTCTACTGTACGTCTCCTTTCGATTGGTGACAGACCTCTGTGTCTACTACAAGAACCGTATGTCGTCCGTGCAATTTGATACCAATGTCCGTGCGTCAATTCTTACCAATTGATCCAATGATGAATCTGAGATCTGCTAGTACAGTACGAGCTTTCACCTGATGTTTGTAAACGCGTAAAGTTACTTCCCGCTTTTCCCGTATACCACGCGTTAACCTACTTGTTCATGTTGATAACCTGGTATGGTCTCGGATAAACTCATAAACTATAACTATTCCAATCACTCAATCGGATTCCCACAGATCATGTCCATCGTCAACCTTGCGAGTAGCGGCCACGTAGCAGTAGCAAGAGTAGCCAGCAGGTAGAGACGATAATGATAATGCATATTATATATCTATATACGAATTCAACATGACTAAAATATGCAACAACCACGCAGAATATGTACAAACAAACAGAGTAACGCATAAACCATCTTGTATAATCAACGAATGGGTAACAAACCACTATAATCTAAATGTATAACCCCATGCTTCTTGTCTTATCCCAATGATTCATCACATGATCAAACACCCACACCCCTTGCCATGCGTCCCCTCGTCCTTCTTGACATTCGTACCCTTCTCATTGACCCTCCCCTCCCTCCTTGCCAACTGATTCTCATAAATCGCATCAGTGATCCTATGTGTCGTCCCGGGTGTACCAATCCCATGTCCATTCTGTCCAGGGCCAGGTCCAAAATTATTAGCCCTCCCCGCATTACTCGCATTCCTAGTTCTCAAACTAAGCTCCGAACCCTGTCTGGAGACAGTCGGTGTAGAATGATTCTGTTTCTTCAATGTCGATGGTTTTCTGGAAAGTGACGGATGGGGTGCGAATCCATTGATAGGTGATGAAGTTGATATATTCTGGGAACTGCTCTTTCGATGTATTCCACCGCTACTTGATCTAGGGAAGGGTTCACCTCCCGGATAATATGCTGTATTCTTTGATGGGGAGGCTGAGCGATCACCAGCCGAGAGCGATGCTGCCTCGCTGTTCGTCGTGCGCAATGGTGTGAGTTCCATTCCGTCCGAGGAAGCGGGTTTGTTTCGAAGTGAGGTGGAAGAAGGTCTTTGACGGGGGTGTAAGGGATTATCGGGGGAGGGTTCGAACGTGGGTGAGAATGCGTGTGGGCGGGTGGGTGTGATATCGTTGGGCTGGTTGGAGTTCTGCGAGTCGCAACAGACACATCAGCTTGGCTCTCTCTTAGTGTTCAGACTCCTCTTTCTCTGACTCTCGTAAGTGAAGCACGTAATCTCACTAGACGAGGCTAGTTCTGAAGACAGAAAGCAACCAACTCACCCCACTACCGCCCTCACCCAATCCCAGTCCTATCTTTCCCCCTCCCTTCCTCTTGACCCATCTAATCGGCGTTCCATCCCTATCCCACTCCACCGCCAAATCCTCTTCCCCTCCTCCCACCATCTCTCCATCTCTCTCACCCGGACCCACTCCCACACCCAACTTCTTAGCAACAGTAGGCAAGACCACATCGTCCCAATCCGTCCCTTTCGGCGGCGTATAGCTAGATTCAGGAGGAATAAAGTGCGCCGCCACGCCCAATCTCGCACTTGGCGGTGTACCATTCGCACTCATCGAGGGACTTCCAGATAACAAATTCAACGAAGCTGAGCGGGGGGCGTTGAACCCCGCTGAAGGGGATGGTGAGCCGTTGACTGGTGATCTACTTTGAGAGGATCCCGCTCTCTGCCCACGTTGACCATTCATCGACCTCGAGGCGGAAGGCTGTCCCATGCCCAATCCCAGCCCTGTGTGGGAGGTGGATATCCCATATCCCGCAGAAGAGGTTGAAGGTCTACTATTTCTTCTAGCTGATCTATCTGACCCCGATCCTGACGATCCGCTTCTCTCCATCGTATATCCATTACCATTAGCTCTCGGATGCAGGTTCTTCTGATATTGCGATTGAGAAGGTTTCATAGAAATCGATCGTTTCCGTTCCGCCATTCCACTCCTAGAGGAATCACAACTCGTCCTCCCCTCATCACCCAGCTCATGCCCCTTCTCAGCTATCCTCATCGCCTCATTGGCATTCATCTTGAAAGGCGGTAACTCATTCTTGATGAATCCCTCTTTTATCCTTGTCCCACCCAGGTCCAAACTCTCTCGTCGGGTTTCGACAGCAACACTCATCTTGGAAGGTGATCTGGAGCGTGATTTTAGAATGGGTATGCCTGATGTTGATCTCTCAGAGTTGGGTAAGGGAGGTGGTTGGGAGTTTGAATGGACGGGCGAAGGACGGATGGAAGAGGCAGCTGATAATTGGGATTTCGATCTTGGTCTCGTAGGTATTCTTGATGGTAATGCTGCGGAAGGGGTTCTAGGTGAAGAAGTAGAAGCGGAAGTGTTTATACGAGGTGGTGAAGGTCTCTTCCCACTGCTACTGCTGAGTTGACGCGTATCATTCAGGAATGGCCCGGATTTGGTACGTGTTCTAGGTATCGAGGAAGATCCGGGTTGAGGTTGATGTTGAAATACACCGAAGGTAGGTGATTGAGGGAAAGAGTTCAGGCGAGGGGAAGATGCGGTGGGTGGTTGGTCCTCTTCGAAGGAAGCTTCTGATAATCGTTTGGTGAGGTATTGGGATTCGGATTCGAGACCTGTGGATTTGGGTTGGGTTGGGTGGGAGGTTGATTTGGATCAGCTAAATACCTCAATAGAATTGTTATTGGTGATGAGAGTAAAGAAAGAGTACAGGGGACGAGATGTTATGCAGTAGTGGAGAGAGACTAGGATGTCTTGTATGTCTAATGTACATGAATGGATGAGCTGAGATGAATGAATGCAAAATGAATGCGAAGTAAATGAAAAGAAAACACGCCTCCCATCCAACCTAATCCTAACAAGTTATCCGGGTATCGATCAATCATCCTCACGTGAGATTTACGTTCACGTTCACGTTCACGCTGCATGTCTCGCATCATCTCCCTCTCTCTCTCATCATCACACTCAACATGTGAGAAACACATATACTCACGCTTCTTCAAAATTGGTACGATCTGTTCATCCCATCCTGGTGTCATTCTGCTCATATTGCTATGATGTATTGGCGGAGGTAAGGGTTGAGTGGCAAGCATTGATATTGATGTTGAGGTTGGTTGATAACGGTATGTCGATGAGATGATCAAAAGAAGGAGTAGTATAGCTGGAGGAAGGGAATGATTCTCGGTTGTGGGATGAGGACAAGGGAGTGTATAACAGGTTACAGATTGACTGGCTAGTGACTAGTGGTTAGTAGGATATGAAGATGAATATATGGAGGATGTGAGGTAAAGGGATGGATGTAACATTTCAAAGGTGAGATACATGAAACCGATGCAAGGTATGCATATACATACATACATACATACACATACACGGTATTCTGGATTTCCCCCGTCTTCTCAATCTGTTGTTTGATGTTCGATGTTTGGTGTTTGATGGTTGATGGCACCATATGCTATGTTATACGCTCGGATCAACGACCAATCGAGCTAAATATGTCAAGCTCAGACCCAAAGGCACGTGGACGTGAGGATATATATGGCCATCACCAATCGGACTGACGACAGATGCATTACAATAATATCAAGACATGATGGGCAATTAAAATTCAAAGAGCACTACAAACACTCCCTGTATATCCTTCAACCATCTATACTCTAATTCTCTAGCTTCTATTGATGCCCCCATCAACTTTACAGAGCCCTTCCGAAACTCGCCGAATCCCTCGTCCCATTATGAGTATCCATAGGTGAGTTTGGAGCAGTAAACAAATGCTGCTCATGACTTTTCGCTGAAGCTGAACCAGCCGTACTGGGCGAGACCAGTAAAGGTGATTGAGGTAAAGGTATCTCCGCGGGATTATGTATATGATTGACCGACAAACCGTTGTTGACCTTCTCGCTCACAATATTATAATCCGAATTACTCATCAACCTCTTCCTCTTCGCTTCCTCCCTCAAAGACGATAACGAAGGTAACCTATTCAACGTGGTTGTAGATGGATACCGACCAGGAGAAGGAATGTCAACCATTGTCTCATACCCTCCCTCCTCGTCATTGGTGGCCGTTCCAGAGCCAGACGATTCACTTCGTTTATGCGATTGGTTCTGATCTTCGGGTTTGAGCCGTATAGTCTGGTATATCGCTAGATTCGAGCGCTTCAATGCTGGATTCGACAGGATGGGCTGTTTGATTATGCGGATGGCAATTTGGTAGGTCACCCATGATCCCCAGCTGTCAGTGATCAGATGACATCAGCTCAGACTTGTTAAATCAAATGACCATACACTTTCTCTCAAACAGGACCTTCAGCTTGAGCAACTTGATATAGTATTCGGTGTATACCACCCCGACCACTCACATCTGCGTCAACATCAGCCCAATGGCAAGGATAAACACCATAGCCGTCCAGGCCTTATCCATAGATCTATAAGCATAATTCTGGTGAATACCCCAATACACCACCAGGGCAATCGCACTTGCCGTCTGCAATGCAAAGGAAATGTTTCAGCTGAGGTTCTGAAAGGCGCAAATCTGAAGGTAATCGCTCAACTCACCTTGAAGATGAATGTCTGTACAGCAGCTATCTTGAGGATCTTGGATACTGTCCGAGGGTTCCAATCCAGGCGATCTGACGATCTACGTCAGTACAGTATATCCCGTCGTCTGTTCCCCGGAACAAAGGGGGGACCATGTCCAGAATTCAAACTTACATCCCAGTAGACCGAGGAAGGTAGGCTGTTCAGTCGTAGCTTGGAATAACCTGTATCCGTGCAAGAAATCAGACTTGCCCATCGCTCTTGAACAAACGGAGAGAATGTTGACTTACCATATTACAGCGGAATTCAAATACGACATGGACTGTGTATATTCAAATACTGTGACGGTAAATGAAATAGCAATGATCGTCAGGAAATGATGAGCGATCCTAGATCAGCAAACAGCAAAACAAGGATCAACAAAAAGAAAAAAGTCAGCGAACGCAATTTAGCGTAGTCCAGCGAGGGAAGTTGCACTCACATAGGTGTCCTCATTTTCAACCTATAAATCAATTCAAATATGTACAAAGCCGACACTAGCACCCCACCCGTACGGAGACACTGGACTTCCCATAGGGCATATCGACCGGCGAATGCGGGGGTGGCTACCAGCTCGAGGGCGAGGGCGATGGTCGTGAAGATTATGTTCATTGTGTCTGCGCTCATTAGACACAAAGTCAGTCTAAATTTTGCGTGAGAGCTTGGTACTTCTGAGGGCTGGGTGGATACTTACACATGACTATGTTCTTTTGATGCTCCAAACCCAATGTTGGGAAGATGGATGAACGACGGAAATAGATACTGTCGTGCCCAATGTCAAACGCAGATTGCAGATCAGTCATCTCGTGAGCGAATTCAATTGCTAAGAAAGTTGAGGACTCACAACCAGAGTATGTTCGAAACAACGTAAAACATCAGGAAATAGCCTAGAGCCCAGTAATAAATGTCATTATCGTTCTGAGCCGTATGAATGTATTGGAAGAAACGAAGATGATCAGCTGACCCAACTTACCAAGTAAAGCAGTAGCATACAACGTCGGATCCCACGAATGGCTATCACCGGGACTAAGAGCGATTTCTACGTAGAGTACAGTCCAATACACATCAACTCAACGTCCCTTCCACCTTCCACCATCCACATAAGCAAGACACAGATAAACTCACCCAGTAACGGATCAAGCTCCTCTCCGCTGACCGCATCAATATCCTGTACCTCATCTTGGTTCTCCGGAGTAACGTATTTGGGTGCCAGCCATCCTTGAGGGAAATGCGAGTCCATCACGACCTGTTGGTAGTCACTACAGTGTATTCAACCACACTCTGATATCAGCTCTCTTGACTCAGATCAGAGATGGTTGATACTGGATGAATGACTGACCGAGCTATACACATATCCCCACCTGTCGGACCAATATGCGCACAATGCACTGACGGGCGAAGAGGTAACATTGGGACATGTAGATGACGACAGACCAAATTATCCTCTATTCAGAAGCTCAAACATCAGTGTTTCGCTACAATACCTCTGGGACAGGATCAGCTTCCGACGTACCTCCCATCCTACTCCAGCATACCCTGCATCAGCCCAACAGTCATATCGCTAGAAGCAGGAAGGGAGAAAACCCACCGATACCATTCCCCTATTTCCCTCCCATTTAAGAACCCCATACATTCCTCTTCGTTCCTATACTGCTCGTTGGCACCTGTACAATACTGCATTGCTGTCTTACAAATTTTGGTAGATAGGTATTGACGTAGGATGGCAGATTGTTCGGTCTCGTTGCTGAGATTTAGGCTTGCAGCCATGTAGGGTATGAGTTTGCTATGTCCGTAAGTCCCCATTCAGCTTCATCAGTGACTGGCTATTGGATTTGAACGAACAGGATGAGGATACTCACGGGATGAGGAGGTCGGTCGCCTAGAGCACATCAATGATGATCATGTTAGCCACGAAATGGTACGGAGATTGGAGTAATCTTGAACACCGAACCTACCCAAGCCCATCGCCTGAACGAGACGTCGTACTGCTGGATCTCGCTCTTCTCGTTGACCTGCATGAACGCGTCGATCTATCGAGTAGATCAACACCTTATCATAATCTCAATTATTGTATGCTCCTCAAACGCTGTCACACTCACTTGTACTGGGACAGTCTCGTTCAATATCGGATAATGAACTGTGTTGTCCCATTGACCGTATCAGCATCAACTACGTGAGAGCAGCGTTGCCCGTTGGTTCAGTCGTCGCGGGTGACTTACATTGGAATTTGATAGATGTTGAGATGTAATTATGCTGAACCAACAAAGCTGTCACCTGGAGTTGAAGTCCAAAACAAAACAAAACACGTTTAGCTTGGTCGACAATCCACTCAATTGGAATAAAAACTCAGAACAGCAGACACAAGCTATGTGAGACGTAAGGGGGATCACAGAATCTCAAAAGAAGGAAACCAGAGTCCAAACTTACGTTGTACGAAACGGGCGATCCAAAGGGCGATGGATCATCCGGATCTTCAGCTGTATTTACGAACAGACCGAATAGCTATCGTTATCACCGGCAAGACCCATCTGTCAGACTTGATGAGATCTCTGATTAGTGTCCTTGAAGGGACGTACGTATTCCCTATATTCCAGTCACACCAATCATTGTCAGCAGGTTGCGGAAATGGCAATGGCGATCCAAGAAGGCTGAATGGACTCACGTTGATAGTTCTCGACCATCAAAACTAACCCAATACAACGAACAGCCTATATTAGCCTAGCCCTTCTCTCCTATACCTTCAGATGGGGGTTTGGGTCGAAGAAGGGTGGTATGGTGTTATTGGAATCGACTCACTTCGTCGACACTACACAGCAAGCAAGGCATCAGCCACTCATGACCACGGTCCTTCAATATGAAACCAGAACCAAGATTCCCAAATCCCCAACATATATGTAACTCAAGGTAGCATTTTGATCCAAGACGAGACTCACAATCAGCCGTGCCAGTTACATCCTCCGCAAATAGCGTACTACCATTCAACCACCCATCAGCTCCCAGCCTCAACCCTTCTGACCATGAGAGATACTGAACAGTATCGCCGGACTGGTACGAGGTACTAACCTATTGATACTCCTAGCCACCTCGACATTCTCAGGCGCCAAATAACTATCCGCGAATCCTTTAACCACTTGTAATACCTGATATTCCGATAAAGCACCGACCGGTCGGATCAATCCTATCTCCGATGATAGTGTTACGCCCAGTATTAAGTTGAGTATTGTCTGAGATAACGGTCTCAACTTCATATTGGGTTCCACAGATTGATCTACCACAAATCAAATGTTGGAGCGCTCGGGTCATGCACAATCCTAAATTCGATTGAGCTTGATAAACCTCCTAGTGCGGATTGACTTGTACAAAGGATCTGAGATGATGAGATTGGATTGGACTTGATGGAGAACTAGTGGTTGATTATAAGCAGTAACGAACCCATCTAAGGGGAAGAAAGAGAATCTATCCAAGCTGAAGGACAGTAAAGGGATGAGGGGATAGTCCAACATAAAGGCTTATATATCCTTTACCCCTCGTCACCATACGACGCAAGACCGAGGTGTTCTAACAAGGTTGAAAGGATACCCAAAAATGCCGAGAAACCTCATGTTAGTTTCATGGTTCATCGCCTTTGACCATCCATCCAGTTGCAGCACCTTTGTTCGTGTTCCGATGATGACGAGTGAGGCAAAAGAGGGGTACTGTATGGATCATCTCAGGGTCGGGGACCCAGAGAGAGATAAAGACCGTACGATTGCTATGTGAGTGATAACGGCTGTACAGCAATGTCACCACTCGAGCTAACGGGTACCTTTACCTTCACACGGAGATGGAGCATGATGATGCGATCGCGATCACTTTTAGTACTCGTGCTATTACGAGAGTACAGTATCTCACAAGCCAGAGCGAGTGTTTATCGTGGATACCTCCGAGATCCGAGATATCAGTATTCCGGGGTGAGATCCGCACGGACATGCATTGCAATGAAATACACTAGCATGAGAACATAGGCCGTGCGGTTGTTCTAAATATAAGTTCAACTCGTACATAGCTTACTCGTAAATGCTCCAAAGGATCATTCATTCACTTACGTTAGTATCGTCATCTGTCATCTTGACGGTAGTCGATGTGATCGAACGAGATAAGCTAAGTTAAGCGGTCCGGGCGGATGAGCTCGTTCTCGTGCCTCGTCTTTTGGGCGGCTGCAACGAGTACTTGTATGTTACCAGCATGAGCATTGAGGGTACTTTGTTCAACGGAAACATGGGGTTTCGTTTACCATGGTGGTGTGTACAGTGCAGCGATGTGTGAGAAGATGGATGATACATCTGAGAGCTTTGATGAAAGTGAGAAAAGATTGACCGCTAAATATACTAGAATTGGAATCAACGTAAATGAGGACTGTACGAATGTTACGATTCTAAACCCATACATGCATTACAAGAAGAGGGTCAGTACTCCGAAAGCACTCAACAATCCTATCAACACCGGTCCAGCCCTAATTTCGGAGTTTGGATCAGAGGAGGATGCGAGGTATTCTTCGGATCTGTGTAGGGGAGTGTTGATATCAGCATAAATGCCTCATGTCATTTCGCTGTTTTTGAATCGTGGGATGGCATGTGTAGGAACTGTGGATCTCGAATAATGGACTGGACACTCACTTGAAATAACTCCCATTCACACCGTTCAGATAGGTCTCAGGTAAAGGTATCTTAACTTCCACCCCGGCACGATGACACCAGTTTTCACCGTATTCTACCGCATAAGCTACGTCGGGAGCGGAAGAGCACACGAGGGGAAGACACGCGGACATTAGGTTTTTCCATGCCTACAAGTTCAAGATCATCAGAGAGCATCAGCAGGGAGCAGGGATCACACCAACAATGAGTGGATCGTCCAGGTTATTGATGTGATCAGTGAGTGGAGGGAGTGAGTCAACGAGGCGACAAGTGAAGTGATCCGTCATAACATACCTCCTGTTGACAATTCTGCTTGATCCATGGAAATCCGTTTGAGCCCGTACCGGGAATCTCAATCGTATATTCGATCCGTGAATGACATTCCACAAAGCATTCTGTGGTGCAGAGCAGGAAAGGTCAATCAGTCAGTTAGTCAGGCCAACGACAGACTGTACCTGGGTCAAGAGGGGAGGACTCACCCGAAGCATGCTTGTTAACTTCCAGTCGGAATTGCGAGGCTGCACTTCCCAGTACTAGGGGTAAGATGTAGAAGGAGCAGAGTAAGGAGACGAATTGAGTGAATCGGTTCATGTTGGTTTAGTGAGTAGAAAGTTAGAAATCACGGCAATATAGAGAAGCAGATGAAGGTTGGTGTTGATGAGCATTGAGGAGGATGAAAGCACATGCATCATGGTTATACATATATGTGTGCATATCTCTGTCAGCGGTATGCAAGCTAAGGTGTACAGTACAATAACGAAGCAAGAAGCAAGAATGTTGATAATGGTGAATTTGCTTATTGTTCTTCTGCGAGATGGGTTTATTGTTCTCTCAATTTACCCGATTAGGAAAGTACTGGTAGATCATGTATCAACCATGAAACCCATCTCGGCAGTATATCATTAGATGGAGGGTGAGAATAAATATTGCCACCATAGAACATGAACAGTAGTCGGAGCAGACCGCTTTACTCTATCTTACTCAAAGTGATGACGTAAACGGAAGACCGAAAAATTCAATTGCAGGCCGACAGAGGATAAGATGATGATGATCACCTGTCTCCCAGATGGACGTTTGTATCATCGCAAGATATAACTCGAATCGAATTCACCAAACATCCCTCTACGGTACCTTGTGCACAGCAGACTCTGATCAACCCATCAACCCACCAACACTAGAACAGTATATAGAAGGTGTATAGAAAACATACCAGCCCGCCCATCATGATGGTCCCTCTATCTCCAGCGGTGATGTCCAACATCGTGCGTGTCCTTCCCCTAGCTTGACATGCATCATACTAAACCGTGGTGTGCGTGTAGGCCGGATACATGTCCATAGCTACCTGGATAGTAGTGTACTCACCTCAAATATGGGAGAACTACCAACTCCAATCTGGAGAAGGTTTATCCGTACCATTCATCGTACTTTGGTTATTGGGCGATATAACCAATTTGTTCGGCGGGGTTATGGCCAAACTGTTGCCTACTATGATCATACTAGCAGTATATGTGAGTGATTCTCATCTCCCTTCCCTTTTAAAATTCTCATCTATTGTACATGGTATAATGCCCTCTGACAGAAGAACCAAGAACAGTAGCTAACATATGGTTGCACCACTAGTATACAATATGCGACCTAATCCTCCTCTTCCAAGTATATTACTACCGTCGCAAACCCTCTCCAGCCGCTCGAACTCACATCGACCCAACAGACGAGTCAACACCCTTATTACCCGAACCTAAACAACCCAAACCCCTCTTACCGCCTTCCTTGGAATACCCAATAATGCTTGGATTCGTGTTATTGTCAGGGGTGGGAGCTTGGTACATCACCGATCAAGATGAGGTGAAGATCCCTGAGAACCCCAAGGTCGAGTTGGAATGGAAGTCGCAGGTTTTGGGGTGGATGTCGGCGGTACTGTATTTGGGAAGTAGGGTCCCGCAGATCGTCCATAATTAGTGAGTCGTAATTACATCTCACCTTGTAGGACTTCAAAACGCGCACTGCACGATAGCCTTAGATAGGTTTTCGGCTTTGATCTGGCGGTCATCATTCTTCGTGACTTGTACTTGACTAATTATGATCTTATAGCAAAACACGATGTGCAGGTCTATCGCTAGCGATGTTCTTCTTCGCCATTTCAGGAAGTGAGTGCTTTGCCTCGTCTACCTCGCTCTCACACATGTTTATTTGTTTCATGGGCTGACCTTGCCTTATCCTCCTCAGACATCACATACGTCCTCTCCATCTTCTTCACCTCGATGAACCCCCGATACATCTTAGCAAACCTGCCCTGGCTAGCAGGATCAGGATTGACCGTATTCCTGGATCTGTTCGTGCTTGCTCAATTCGCCGTATTCAACTGGCAAGATAAGAGGAAAGAAAGGGTGTTTGCGTCTGATGAAGATGAGGATGAGGAGGCGTAGATCATCGTCTGCGTCCATCTCCGAACGATTTTGTGGTAGTCATACATCGACCTAGGTGAGAACAAGCACCATCATACCTATCAGTATATACTTAGATATATCTTAGTAAGACAAGTAGAATAGACGGTTTCGCCTTTCTGTTTCCTTTCAGCTATTCATTAGACAGTCTGTTCGCAATGGAAGTTGCTCTGTGTCGACTGTAGAGAAATGTATGTATGAATGAAGATACTCGGTTAAACCGTCGGCTCAAGCGGCATTCACTCATCTCGGCTATAGCCATGCATCGATACTGCGCTCTCAACTTCGCGTCTGGAAACCAACATGATGAACCCGAATTCAATCATCTCCATCTCTGCTCACCACAAGTAGACAGGTAGAATATCATTCCAGTCGATGTTTTTTATATCCCCACAAGCATCATGAAGAAAGTGTCCCCCTCAGTAGCCAAGAGAAAACTCTTCAATGCCCTACCCAACTTCCTCCCTTTCATCGTCACCTTTGGTCATGTCCTCTTGTCTCCGTACACGAAAGTAGAAGAATCCTTTACGTTGCATGCTGTACATGATGTGCTGGCTTATGGGTGGGACAGGACAAGCCTTCAGTATGTGAGTGATGCCACATCATGATACACTTCGTGTGAAAGATTGTGCTCCTGCGAGCAATTCCGCGCATTCCCTTATTCCTGATGACGGATTAGTAGCTTATAATGTCACTGGGTGGGTTTAGTGGGATCACATAACCTTCCCAGGAGCTGTCCCTCGGTCATTCCTACCTCCTATCATACTGGGCATATTGAGCTATCCAGTATCTTGTGTGGGTGTAGCTGTTGGGCTGGTGAGGACGAAAATTGACGTTCAGATAGCTGGTGAGTTCAGTCTTCCTGAATACGGCAACGATGTTCAACCTTCCTCTCATGCATCGTCCACAACATATCTTCCGAATCAAGAAGGACCGATCCTCCATCTACAGAGCAAGGCTGATCTGACCTTTTGTCTTATTCAGTCAGGTTGATACTCGCTGCGATGTTCTCGCACTCGTTCAATCACCTATCGAAGACACTTCGAGCGAGATTTGGCCCCACCGTGAGAATATGGTTCACTATCTTGTCTTTGACAAGCTTCCATATACCTTACTACGCTGGTAGGACGCTACCGAACTTCATGGCTCTACCTGGTGGTGAGTGAAACTGTCCTCCCCCTTCGTTCCAAAGACAAGAATCGGCTGATCGTACCTCAACGCAGTACTTCTCAGCATATCGTTCATCCTCAGATCCGGATCCAAGTCGGCTCCACCATCAATCACGACCAAACGGCTCAGAACTGCTGTTATACTTCTTACAGCACTCGCTACGGTAGTACGACTGGAACTAGCGTTATTCCTTATCCCCACGGCAATAAGTCTGGTAATTGAGCGTAAAGCTACGTTGACCCAAGTGGTGGGCTGGGGTATGTTAGGTGGATTCGGTTCTTTAGGTGAGTCCACCCTCTCTTACATTTAATCCCTAGGTCCAAATACGCTGCTTACTACGTTTCAAATGTGCTGAGAACATGAATGTCGATGTAGCTTTATCTTCACCGATCGATTATACCCTATGGATCCCCACCATCCCTCACCCCTCATTACCAACCTTCACCTCCCCCTGGCAAGTCCTCTGGCCCGAACTATCTGCCCTGCACTACAACCTACTCCAAGGGCAATCTGCAAATTGGGGAGTGATGCCATGGCATTACTACCTCACAAATTCCTTACCCAAAATCCTCATGATCAGTTTACCCCTAGGCGGAGCGGCAGGAGTAATATGGGTTTTGAGGATGGTAGGGATCAAAGTGGGTGGGAAGGAAGGTGCGAAGATCTCCGAGGGCGTAGGTGAGATCCTCAAGGTTTTTGGAGGTGGGGTCGTGTGTTTGATAGGAGCTATGAGCCTGGTGGGACACAAGGTATGTCCAATCCCTGCTGTCCCTTTGTTCGTTGTTTGGAAAGCAATGTAGAGCTGATCACGGGACCGATTTATAGGAATGGCGATTCATCATCTACTCCGTACCCATCTTACAGCTTATATCTTCCTTCGGTGCAGCGGGATTATGGAACTTCCATTATTCCCGTCTTAGACCGCTTGTGAGACTGGGTCTGGTGGGGCTGGTGGTCTTGAATATGGTTGCGACGGGCGGATTGGCTTTTGTTAGTACGAATAATTATCCTGGTGGGGAGGTGTGGAAGGCTTTGGAGAAGTTGCCTAGGGGTCAGAACGAGACGAGTGAGTGCCATCGCCATAGTGATTTCCATGAATCAAATCTCATGTCTGATACAAGACAAGACACACCTACATCATATGTCATATGTACCCCCAACTTGTCTCATTTCCCACCACAAACCCGTGTGACAAGCGCTGACATACACAAACGTCCAGTCAAAATCCACTTCCCTTCATACCCTCTGCAAACCGGTTCAACCCTCTTCACCTTCCTGCATCAACATTTCCCCATCAACGCCACATCGCACATCGGGTCTTTCGGATATTCACCTTTCCCAGAGCAGAAAGAACCTATATGGGCATACTCGAAATCCGAGGATGAAAGTTACTCTACGCCTGAGGGGTTGTGGGATAATGGGATTGATTATGTGATTACAGAAGATTGGGATAGATTTGTAGACCTGGATGGTAGATGGGGGATCGTAGATAAGATTCAAGGGCTGGATGGAGTGGGTAGGAAAGGAAAATATGGATTGGAAGTGAGGTGGGGTAAGAAACTGGTAATGTTAGCTAGAGGTCATAAAGAGCGATCATGAATGCATCTGGTAACTACAAGCGAATATCTGAGGCGTGCTCTTCATGGTTATTCTATGTTGCCCAACCAATCTTCGATGCGAGCTTCCGTAGTCTGACTCCACTCTATTCCTGCAGGAGGATCCCGAGTCCTGTCAAACTTGGTACTCTCGGAATATTGCCCGCCACTCTTCAGTTCGAAGTATTCATCGTGATTCAATAACCTGATAGGTAGAGCAAGAGATCTGGTCCTTGCTCCATTCGTCTCAACGGACAACCTTCTTAATTCCCCAAGGTACCAATACCAGAACTCGTCCGTTGGCCCAGAATCGCGTGCTTTGGTGGCGATCCCATCCCAATGGTCGACGAGATTTTCATTGAGTTCAGAAGCCAATATACCATATTGACGTTCGTCAGATCTGTATGTTTCGTCCACTACTAGGTTGTTGTCCCTCCAAGCTGTAGCTTCGCATGACAGGACTGCTTTTCCTTGCTCGTCAATGTCAATCCCATAATGAAGAGAGACGAATCTGGTCGGAAGGTCCAAATCTCCAAAGCGAGTCAGGTTTACGGCTGACATGTTGTACTGAGAGTCATAAAAACTTTATCAGGTGTGATTGAAGTGGGGTTGCGAAATTCGCATGAACGATAATTGAGCAGCAATAGTGTTAACGTCGTGCATTCATATGGTGAAGGAGTATCTTCTATACCACAGTCTCCCTATTGGGTTCGAGTCGACATGTACAAAAACGCCGCCTTTTCCAGTCGAACAACAAAGGAACGACGTTGAGAGAAACGAAACGTCGAGAGACGAGACACCTTGCATTGTGCAGTAGGGCCCTGCGCGAGTATCTCCTTTCGTCTGACTTTGAAAAGCTATGCAGTATAACCATCGGTTGAAAACGATTCATGTGGATTTGTCCTGACTGTCCGGACTCCTCGTCTTTTGCTTATCTGTACTGATGCTGCAAAATTGGGCCTAGACATGATCCGAGACAGTGTGGGCTTTCGATGCATATCGAAATTGGATGCGCACTCGAACACGAAGCTATTTGCTCGCAACCAAGACAGGTAAAGGATCTCTTTGCAAGACAGAGCAAGCAAGTATTACCATAAGCTATCTTCTGGTCAACCATTCCCGGCTAAGATCCTTCTCTTGCCCTGAAACGATCACAGACACCTGAGTATAGCTCTTGCCGTGCTGTAAAGACTGGTACTCCCCTTGAGTCAGAATTCTAATGTAAGTCGGATCCATCCCGCATTGGCTCAGGACGTGATCAGCAGTCTGCTTCAAGTAAAATTGTAAATATGGATTATCACCATTGGGATCATTTAATCGAAAGATGTTGTCGATGTTTGCTCTTCTTTCGAGAAGGTATATGCAAAGGTGCGAAGGAGGTCTACCGTTCTCGCTTGTTCGAAGCTCGAGTTCGAAGGTTGCGTTCCGATCTGTCGCCATGGAGTAGCGGACATGCCATCAGGGCCCTGATTCCCATCGGCATTGTAGGTTGCCAGGTAATTAATACTAATGAAAGACGTAGGTAAGGTGTCAAGACCGATTCGAACGTATGACATGTCGCAAGGATGTGATTGCTAATAGGGGAAAGAGGGTGGGTGGCAACTCGTAATCCTGGAGCCAAAGAAAGAAATACCATACGTATCGATATGCAATATGCTGTGGTCGTGTCGATCGTCTGTCTTGAAAGGATCGCGCTTGAGTGCGCAAAATTGTAAGGACACAATCATCGGCTGGGCGGACGAGCGCCGTCCGTCTGGTGACGATGATGACCCTGATCCCGATGAGAGCGGGTTTCAAGGGGTATAACAGGTTGGCACACAAGACGTGCGTACTCGTGGACGAAAGACGAAACGTAGTGTAGCGGTGAATGTAACAGTAACTGTACTATCCTCAGCGTCTTATATAGCGATGAGTAATAGTACAGGAAGTGAAATATGATACATCAAAGCATACCCGTGTTACCTACACCAGAGCTCTTAATGAGTAATTAAGTAGTACAACATATGCAGGTCGACCAAAACATGCGACTCATTCTTCCAAATGATCACAGCTGTATAGAAATGTATTCAGAAGGTGATCTGATAACGGCTCGTTTGCTCTCACGCAGAGACGGCGTGATTCTGTCCTTACTGTGATTATAAGTCAACGCAATGCTCGGACGATACAGCAAGATTATGAATTTGAGTCAGGGAGATTGCGCCACATGCATTCGTCATTGACAGTCTGGGATCTACTCAAGGTTGATTGAGCGGGTCCACCTGTAGTCAGGATTATCCTCAAGGCTTTCAATCTGATCTTCATCCAAAATTCTAACATTGGGCATCGTCCCGGCTTTCTTGCAGTTGGCTGATAAAGCGGAAGAAATCAGCGGTTTGAATCGTTTTCTTTTCCAATCGTCGGTTGCGGAGTCAGACATCTTGTTGAACCAATCAAACTCCTTGACCATGGAGCTGCTGAGGGCATCGATAAATTCACCATCGCGAAGTTTCTCGGCTTTGGACTGCGTTATGTCCTCTGCATACCACGAGGAATAAGTCAAATAGGCCGGTCCTTTGGTGTGAACGACTTGAAGGGCAACAAAGCTCGGGGGAAGGTCACTGTCCCCCTCCAGGATTAAACTTGATGCGGACAACATATCGATGTACAGCATGCTGCTACACGAAGCTCGACAATGAAGTGGATGAGTCAAGGCAGGTATAAGATGTTAAATGTGTGATAGATGAGGTGTTGTGTCGAGATTGGTAGAAAAGCTATGTATCCTGATTGGTTTGACAGCAGACGTAGAGACGTGCCTTCTGAAAAGAAAACGACAAAGAAAAGATGCCATAATTCGAGACCATTCACATCTCTGAGCGTGGTCTAGACCGCAATCAAGCTGGATAGCGGAACAGACGACTGTGGGTCTCCTCAGTCGACAGTGTCATAGGTACAACAAAGGAGTGAGACAGAGGGTATCCAAGTATTTCCATACTGTTGAGAAGGGGCCCTCCTAGCAATAGCTTCACACAGATGTTGGGCCCAGCTTGCTCTCCTTGACACACGTGTAATCTGAGTTCTCGGACAGCCTCCGATACTGATCCCGGCTCAAAATTCGTACAAAAGATTTCGAGTCTCCTTGAGATTCGACAGCTTCAGTAGCGATAGTCAAAACGTCCTGTTTAGCTTACAATTCACTTCTTCGGGTGGTACTTTTGTGAGGCGCATGCTGTTGGCTATGACCGTCCTCATGTCTTGAGTGTCGAAATAACTTTAGATTTGTCCGCTCGGCTGTTTTCTTCTGCTGATTGGAACGAATCTTGGACTTGCCACGAAGCCACTGACAGATACAAAGATGCGGGATGATGGGCGAGCTGTGTGCTGATAAAACTCACCGGCAATGGTTCGATACCTGTTCGAACGTATGTGGACGCAGTTGTCATGGTGCTGCCAAAACCGGGTCAAATGAGTGAGTGAGCAACGTATGTTTGGAAATTTCTCTTGCCAACTCGTCTTGCGTGCCGAGGTTTGTTTCAGGTGAAGGCGAGAGTGAGTGAAAAGTATTGTAAAGTCATAGGCCAAATGATCTGAAGTTGCCGGAAACACTATGAAAAAACCTTGAGAGCAATGTACAGTATGTAGTAATGATAAGGACCGGACCACTCATCTCTTTGAGTCCGGCTCACAAAGTTGAAACCACTCAGCAAACTCTCTAAGCTGGTATCGTCCGGTAACCTTTCATCAGCCATGGCTTTCCTTTGTTCAGCATCTCCCTATTCGGGAGATCATTCCTTTCGGTGACTTCTCAAGACGTACGTACTTAGTAGCACTGTACAATTCGAACTAGTGCGTCTTCTTACACGCCCTCATACATTGCTGAACTCCCAGCATGACAAGGCTCACTACCATACTAGCTTTTCGACCTGGTCACGTTCAGCGCCCTCATAGGTTAATCAAGAGACAGGCGATGCACTTCAATTTGGTGCATCACGGTTTTCGTACCGAAAAAAACAATATCGATCAGGAGAGTCACGGGAATGACTAGGCGATATGATATGAAATGAACATCATCAATACTATTACTGAGAATATGTTGAATTCAGAAGAGTACAGTCCGGAAGGACGATCTCATCAACTCAGAGACAAATATCGAGCCTCTCTGAATATGTAAATACTACGTCAAACTAGGGAATGCTTTTACTGGAGATATTAAAGTATTCTACTCCGTCATTGAATGGTCGACATTCGTCAGGCTTGACAACTCTGATGCTCGTCACGCTCCCTTGCTTGTCATTGATCCCCTTAGCGATCTTCATGAGCTCTTCAGGGATAGCCCCACGAGCGTTCTCCCACTGTATCGTACGATCTGAAGCCATGGTCTTCAGACCACTTTTTATAGAGAGGTCCAGAATTCTGACTCTTTTTCTACATGCCGACCAGAACGTTTCCTCGATGTCACTTTTGTTTCCAGATGGAGCATTTTGAGTGTGACGTTTGACCCAAGCGGAAACACACGTGTGCAGGTTGCCGTTTGAATCGAAGTCCCACTCTATCGTGATGAGATCATCTAGCATATCGCTGATCCCAGTTTGAACATCGTGAGTTGACATGATCAATGATGTCCTAGGGTGATAAGGAGCAATTCCAGAGTGTGAAGCTGATAAAGTCGTTTAACACTAGGGTTCAATGAATCTACTTCTTGATTCATAAGACCGCCTCAACAGAGCGCATTGTCGAGGATTATATATGTATTTTGCATTCCCCTTCGAGCCATTCATAGTGCAGTCGAGCTCGGATCATACAGCACGCAATTTTAGCCGAACTGTCAAACGCTTGATTCGATCAAAGTTCAGCAGCAACTAGTCAGCGCTCTCGGAAGCAGTACAAAGGTCATCTCATTGAGGGGCAATGCGGGGAGTTTCGAAATGTATTGTGTCAGATACATGATCCGAGTGGCACAGTCAGCCAAAGCGCTGATTTAATGTCGCGGCTTCGAGATAGCGAAAGCGACATTAGGCATGGACCGGACCTTGTGATTGTGCTGTACCAGCGAAGATAAGCAGCTGTCTGCAGAGGGCCTGTTTGTCCGGTCACATCGGGTCAGTATATCCTTTGCAAAAACAGCATGATTGGAGGCCAATGACTTCAGAACCTTTCGTTGTAGAAAAGAAGGTTCCTCTCGGGGAGGGAAGTGCACTGTCCAGGCTTTGAAAGGATAGAACATCAGTGCATCATTGGGGGTTGAGGAGGTGAAGGCCTCAGCCAGTAGATCCCTCACTAGAATCAGACTAAGAAATACACAGCAGCCGAAGTGGTGAAGGTAGCATCTCAAGACTGAGCGAGCTCAAACCTTGAGCTCACAGCACACATGATAGGAACCAAATCTCATGATGACACAGGCGATCTGAAAGGATGCTTCATTCCTTTGTGATGGTGAGAATGTTCAATATGACACACGTCTACTTGCAGAGGTCGCTCCTTATTAAGAAATCACAGCTAGCGATTGGAATACTGGTGCAATGTTAAAGTTCGGTACGCTCTCACACTACCGTCTGAAGTCATCGCGTTTACGCTCTGCTGAGATTTCGAGCAACCTCAAGCATGCCGATTTGAATCGATCAGGTACGTGAGACATGTAGAGGCCTTAATAGTACTTCCTTTGGCCACATATAATCCTCTACCCAAGCAGAACACGGATATCTCCCACTCAGTCATCACTCAATGAAAATCTCTATGTCGAAAAAATTCTTCAGATCCAAGCGTTCGCAAGTCATTCCTCATGGTCTGATCGATGAGTCTGATCGGAATCTTGGTGGCATTTGACGCTTCAACATCTTTCGCACTGAGCCAGACCTCCTGCCTGAATCGCTTGTCTAAAAAAGCTTTGTCTTCCTCCATTACCTCTCCGTGATAAAAGTGGACTGAAATCGTTTCTTCATCATAACTTTCCAGCCCGTCTCGAGCTCTTCCATTCTTTGATGCCAAATCAAATATCTGAAGATGTCTTCCATCGAGAAACCGCAGGATGACTCTCCCGGAAACTCCGTGGTATGTCCCGCTATAGTGATGAAGGGTTTGATTAAGCCTTTGTCTGACGCAATTTCTCTTTCAGACAACTCGGTCTGAAAGCCTATAAAAGTGGTGGGCGCGTCTCTGATTCCCACAGAAACGTGGTCATCAGACCACGAAGGCATCTATGGTGGTTGGATACAGAGCTTAATGATTTCAATTCGATACGTGAGGAAATTTGGGTAAGGTAGAATGGTGGAAGAGAAACCATAATTCGCTGACCGCAGAACAAACGGAAAATCTAGTCATCACTTATTGTGGCTTGTCGACACGCACTACTCACCTCTATCCATTGTGAGTCCTCCCCTTTGGATCAAACAGGATTTGATGCAGTGATCTCAGAGTAACGATTCTGCAGAGGGTCTGCCTCATCGTCACAAATGGAGTTACGGCGTGAGCAATCTCGTTTCTTCTCTTCTCTTTAGGCGTAGTACAGATGGTGATGTTTCTTCAACCTATGCTAGTTATCCTTCAATCCGGATCTGCTGAGAACCCAGGAACATTTCTTGTAGCATCGCTTTCACATCAGGATACTAAGGCGCTCCGATGATTGCACCTACATGCTACATCAGTCCTTGCTCGACCGAAGGGGCACAGGCCTTATGACGCCCGGAATGAGGCAGCTGTGGAAAATTCATAAACAAAGCTTCTGCATTAAGAGGGAGTTAATTGTAATCATGATAATTGTCCATTCTGTGTATATACATAACACGTAGCGATGAATATAATTGAGCACGGCACACCAAGAACATAATTATTAACGGGATCGCCTAGATTCACCGCGAGATGTCTAGGTCAGTGGCACTTTCATAAAAAGGTTTTCTCTCTTGTCCTCCAGTTGGAATATCCATGAATATCTCTCAATGTCGCAGCCTCAATCTTGGAAAGCACCCTAATCTGAAGTTCACTCCCAGCAATATACTCTTTCTCGAGATCTCGAGCTATATCTGTCAAAGCCACATTCACGCAAACTGAGGGGCCTCGCAGCTCGTGTGCGTTTCGTGAGAGCACCGAGAATTCACGCACCCGGGTCTTGAGGGCCTCTTCCAGGTCTTCAATCCTTTTAGTACTAGTCCAATGGGTGGATCTCACGTGTTTAGCTAGTCCGTACGTATCGACATATTCCGTGGGGTATCTCCTGGTATATCCTTCGATGGCGATATACTCTCTCTGGTCTGTTCGTCCATTGATGGTGTACCTCGTATCATGTTCGATAACAACCATCGTCTCGGGGAGAGTGCCAAATCGCCAATCCTGATCCAAGCCCACTTTGACGTTTGTATGCTTGGGGATTACGATCGGATCATAAAGCCTTTTCTCTGGGATTGAGGGATCGTCAGACCAGTAATCCCTTTCGGTAATCTCGAGGGGTGCTCCATTAGCATCTCTAGCTTCCAGTGCGTCCTCGCCGTCGTTGAAGTTATAGCCTACTGGAACGAGTGATCGGTCTGTAACACTGTGGGAGTGGCTCGGTCTGGCCTATTGCGGAGTAATTATTGGTCATCTTTGAGAAATATGTGGGATTGTAAGGTCCCTTATGAGTTGAAAATCACTGTGTCTATGTGTCCTACTGACAAGGGGAGCTTGACGATGTTGGTCGAGAACGTAGGATCGCATTCGAGGAAAGCTGTTACATATATTTGCTTGGCAAAGACGTCACTGCACTTCGAGACGACCGAACAATAGTGTGATGAGATGCCGTCACTGATAATAGTGAGCAAGGAGCGAGGAAGCAACGAACGCCTTGCCAACAAAAGATCTCATCGCAGTCATCAGAGCAGGAAGCAATGAGCCACACGAATGACGAGCTGAACCGGCGGTTCCTTTCCTTTGGCTTATTCAAAGGATCGAAGAAGCTTATTCAAAGGATCGAAGAAGCTTATTCAAAGGATCGAAGAAGAAGCATTGATGAACTTGCGTGTGCATACTCGGCAATGCCGTTGATGAGTAGTGCCCAGATGACAGAAGGTCTTGGAGTGAAAAGCTGTGAAAGAGTAAGCTGGTAGTTCATGTGCCAATGGAGGATGTCAGTTGCGAGACCTGCCGATGAAATTGAGGCGTACGCATCACAATGAGGCGAGTAACCCAGACAGGAGCAGTATGTAATCAAATCAGTCCCGTCCTGCTGTTCACAAGCAGAAGGGAACAGAAGGGCAGATAGCTACCACCAAGCTTTGTGGTGGCAGAATTCCTGCATAGGTGTTATATGTAAAGCATGTAATTCAACGGCATCACAATGTAGAAAAGCATGAATCCAGAAAAACTGAATTCGAATCATTTATTTCATCGAATGTCAATCTCTCATGTTACGACACTTGATGCATACGGATGGCAAAATAACATATGACCATCACATCAGTTCGGGTAGCGAGGGACCATTGAGCCCGTATGCACTACAAGTACGCATTACAGTACACTATCAAAATCCAGTGGTTGGAGCTGCATTCCTTTTCTTCTTCACTTCGTGTTGCAGCTGAGGTCGAAACGTACCAGATCCATCATGAGAGTGCAAACCAGCCTGTGCTGAAGAGCTGGCCGGCGTTCCCGTCTTCTTGTCAGCACTCATGAAAGCCGAGAACTCATGATACCCCATCTCCCCCAATTTCCTTACTTCACTAGCATTCACAATCCTCACAGGATAATCAAAGTCCAACTCCCCCTCAGGCATCTTATCCGTCCTGGCAATTCTCCACAACAACTTCCTCCACCTCTCCGTCCTCTGCTCATAAGTCAATGAAGTAAATTTAGAGTCCCTCTGTGCCCTGGTTTCATTCAGTGTGGTGCGTAGTGTTTTCTCCAGATGAACGATCTTATGAGAATAGCACGTTTCCAACATGAATTCATTGGGACCCTTCTCGCGTGATTGGTGTTGATCATATAGATCGTCTCGCTTGACGTGGCCTCTTACTTTCAACTCCCTATCTGCGTATACGTTTCCATCCTCGTCGGAGGAGATGTTGGTAGGGTCGATGGAGACTGTTATGATAGTGTCGGAGTCGATATCGTCCAGGCCAATCTTGGTTCTTCTGTTGTTTGTTTTTTTGGTGGGAGTGGCTTTGGGGCGCTTGCGGTTGGAATTGGAAGGAGTCGAAGTGGGGTTGGAATTGGAGTTGCGATTGGCATTGGAAGTGGAAGTGGAAGTGGAATTGATATTTGAAGCGGAAGTGGATGGGTCGCTCCGGTAATTAGGAATCGAGTATTTCATGATGTCTCTCAGCAAATCTCAGGTCAATTTGAACGGAAAGAAGAAAAAGAAAAAAAAGCTGTGAGAAATTAGGGAGGTAAGTGAAAGGTTAAGAGATCAAGACGTTCTAGTACATAAGAACATACGAATCGCCGATCACATCTCATGATCACGGAGCTGGACGACACGATTTCGGCAGCTGGGTCAATCACAGGAGGGGGCATGACGGGTAATGCTTCTTTGTTTGATCTGTCGTCACTGTAATCATCTTACACATACTTCGCCAGGAGACCTTTCATTCAGTAGTCAGACCGACCGGATGATATATCGCGTAAGAAGTCTTAGCTGATGATGAGCGTTGGGTGAATTACCATTGCCATAATTGTGAGAACTGAATAACGCGGTATGATGACTGTGAGTGCAGAAGTACTCGCGAGCGCTGGTCAACAGTGTGAATCAATGGATCTGCTATGCTATGTCATACGTCATATGCATATCCAAATAAACGAAGCCATCCGACTGAAGCAAACAGACATGTCGAATAGCTTAGAGTTTTTGCATAGCTAGGTGAAGGAAAAGACATATCAGCAAAGCGTAATGTAAACTGATCAGGGGCCACGACTCACCAGCAACATCGGAGGATTGGACGTGGTCCTCAATTTCGGCGATCTCTTCTTGGAGCTCGTCGAGGGAGATCTTGGCATCTTCAATGACAAGGGTGATTTGGAGCATTCGAATACCTAGTAGAACATACAAATGTCAGTTAAAGCCTAAATTGTGTCATACGGCGCGAGGCGCAAGGTGTACATTTACTCACCGTAACCGACGGGTACGAGTTTAGAAGCACCCCAAACGAGACCGTCCTTCTCGATAGCTCTCACTTCCTGCTCCAAAGCGGCCATGTCGGTCTCATCATCCCAAGGCTTAACTTGAAGGGTGACAACGGATTTGGCGACCTCGAGGGTTTTACCAGCAGCGAGCTTCTCAGCGGTCTTAGCGGCCTTGGCTTCGTTGTACTTGGCAACTCGTTCAGCCTTGATTCGCTCAGCCTCGGCATCATCCTCCTCATCATCTGATCCGAAAAGATCAACGTCCTCGTCATCTTCCTCCTCGGCGGCGGCGGGAGCAGCGGAAGAAGAGGCGGAGAGAGGGTTGGTACCCTTGGGCAAGGAGTCGAATTCGGATTCGTAAGATTTGATGTGGTTGTACCATCTCAAGGTGTGAGGGAAGGTGGCTTCGGGGGCTGTGATAATACAGGGGTATCAGCTTTGGACAACGGTATGCGACCACCACGAGTGCGGTTAAGCTGACTCACCAGAACCGAGACCCTTGAAGACCTCAACATCAGCAGAGGTAGGTTGGAAACTGTCATAAATACAATCAACGTTAGCTTGAACTATCCTCTTGTTGTGTTTCCACCAGTTGATAATTTTGGAAGAGGATAAAGCGTAACAAAAGAATCAGTGAGTTTGGAAATATTTTATCTTCAATGCATTGAGTCGCGGGGTCTTAAGCCGCTGCGCTCGGAAACACGGACCAAAACGGTATATCATCATGATGAGGGGTTGGCAAGGATAGGAAGGATAGAAGAGTTGGACGAAGGATAGATAGGCTATTGCTGGTTGAAAGATGGCATACCACTCACCCATCAATGTATGATTTTCCAGCGAGGAGTTGCTCGAGTTGCTTGAGATCGGTAGACATTTTGATTGTTTTGTTTTTTTATTGTTTCTGCTGAAGGAGAGGGAAAGAGAAGGAGATGGAAAGATAGTTGAATGACCTGTAAACGTGTTGCGTTGCTGCAAACTCAACAGTCCTCCAACTTTTCTCTCCACTGTTGAAAATGCTACTAACATAAAATGCTATTCCCGCAATTACCGCGGGTGGCAAATCATTTTAGAGTGTACGAGTGATGGAGAGAGGCTCAATCTCCGAGCGAGTTACAGTGGGGCACCAGGTATCCAGTTGCACGATTCGAAGATTAGAGAGAGCAGTGTTAGTATGCAGCATGCGGCATTCGAACAATACTGATTAGAGAAAGTTGCATCCCCTCTTCATCTTGGTGAGACCGTCATCATCTCTCTCGTACAAACATGGCATCTCTCTTGACACCCTTACTTTGGTCATTCCTCCCTTCCCAAATCACTCACCAGATCTTACCGTACCTCTCATCATCCCTACCTGGTATTTTCCCCTCAGCTCAAAGGGGCTCACCAACCTATCTGAGGAATTACAGACTCGCATTTACAGGAGTAATATGCACCTATCTCGCATATACCTTCTACAAGGGAGAGGGCGGTCAGGATTTCAAGGAGGATTATTATGCTCTACTGGATGTGAATAAGGGTGTAGATGAAGATGGGCTCAAGAGAGCTTATAGGAACTTGTGAGCTACTCCATACCCAGACGTGATGTTATTAGCTAACACTGGTACACCGAGGTAGATCGAGGCTGTACCATCCTGATAGAGCTGGATCGGGCAAGGATGATATCTTCATCCTTATCAGGAGGGCTTATGAGACGCTTCAGGATCCGGTAAAGAGGTACGCTTATGATAGGTGGGTCAACGGTATCTTTGTTTGCAACATTTCTGCTGGGTATCTACCAAGCTACGTAGCAAGGGTCTAGCTGACTTAATTGGGATATAGGTTCGGTCCCCAAATCATCGACTGGAAGTCAGCTTCAGTGAGAGAATACATAATAACAGGATTGAACCACTCCATCGGATTCTATGTAGTCTCTGGCGGATTCATGCTATTACTCTCATGTGAGCTGGCTCATTAACCCGCTTCTTCGGGTGTGACGTATTAGCTAACACGACCATGAGCAGTGTTGGGCAAAGCCAGAGAAGGATCATATGTAAGTCTCTCAATGACCAAACTCGTATAGTAGCAAAATTTACATCGTTATCGTATATCGTACAGTGGCGTCACACCCTATTCATATTCCTCCTACTCTCAGAACTCACCTTGATACTCTCTCCCACCTCCTCCCAACCCTTCCTGGCACGACTCCCTCGACTACTCCATTATGCATTCCCAATACTCGATGCGCCTCAATTCATTCAAATCACATTCCTCCATCGCTTATTCACCACGATATCCATAGCGATCAACCAACTTACGAGCGTGTGGTGTCCCTCCCCTCCACCCAGGGAAGCAGAGTTGGAAAAGGTTCTGGGGATGTTAAGGCAGCTTGAAATGGAATGTAAGCTTAATGAGCTCAAATTCATCCCCGTCACCTTTTCGGTACCATAAGGCCGACAGCTGATGTTACGAACGCTGTGTAGCCGTCACTTCCTTCCAGGGCGAGGTCGTTCCATTAATGTCGGCTGGAGATCCGAAGATCGTCGAGGGGCTAATTCAAGGAACAATGGAAGATAGTAAGTATCATCCCTACAGCCTATTCGTGCTTCATTTCTTTCCCGATGGATATGAAATAGTCGTACCCAGCGCTGACTTCTAATACGCAATAGTCCTAGTCGAGCGTAGTATCTCGTCTCATCCCCAAATACGACAAGCGTACCAGGCAGCTCTCCTCAAGCCGATTCCGAGAGTTTTACGTACACAACCACAACGAGGCTTCGGATATCCAGATCCAGCGAGACAATTGGAAATAGCTAGGAATATACCATTACCCCCTTCGCCACCTCCTTCGCCGAGATTGAATGCTTCGTGGCGGACATAATGATGGATCTGGTCCTGCTATTTTAGCAGGGATGAAAAGAATTCTGGACAAATTCATTCGGTTTGTACATTATCTGCATGTAATGTTGTAGCATGGTACTATAGTATATAACAATAACAATATATTCAAGTAAACTCGTCGCGTCATTAAAGAATTTCAAAATACTTCTTACTCTTATATTTCTTTTATTTTTCGTTCAATTCACACTAAATTATACTTACTTACAACCCCTCCCGCAGTCAAGACTTCCTTCACCTTCACCTCATCAAGATCAATCCCAGAACTACCTTCCAGTTACTCTCCCACCAAAAAATACCAAACCTACTTCCCCATTGAGCAATCGCACAACCTCTCAAACCCACCCTGCACCTTTAGGTAATTCAACGTAAACGCACAACACCGCTTAACAGCCTTGAACCCCAATCCCACTTCGACCCTCTCACGAGCAACCTCAACCCCATGGAAAGTCACAATCACTTCTTCTTCTCCCTCGCCCTCTTTCCCTTGCGCAGAAACAGGAGGTGGTAATGGGGTGATATGATTCCTCTCAATTAGGAGATTGGTTATTCCACATCCTTTGGATTGTAAGAACTGCAATAACTCGACTTTCGGATCACTTTCCCAGGATCTGGGTGGACAGCCATACTTCTCGAGGAAGGGTGATACCCTGTCTTCAAATAATTTTCGAACGGGGTTTAAATCGAATGACGAGTCGTGTAGGATCGCTCCGAATAGCGCTTCGAGGGGTTCGGACGTAACCTGTCATGCGCATCACGGTTATAATCAGCTCAACCCAGCCCTCATACGACAGAGTAGTCCACATAACTTGAAAGTTGCGCAGGTCCCTGATAGTGAAGGGAGAGGATGAAAACAACCTACAAGCGAAGTAGAAACCTCCGCCCAATATTCCAGGCCTAATCCCACTTCAACATTGGGACCCTCGCTACCTCCTTCAGACGTTCTGGATCGAAGGGCATCATTCTTGGCTTTAGCGGCTTTTAGCGCTTTGCGAATTTTGGTAATTCGCACCTGGGTCTCGTTGGTTCCGTTGCGCAGGAGATCAAGGAGGCCGAGTTCGGCGGATAGGGCTGATCGAGCGCCCTGTCGCGTGAAAGAGGTGAGTCAGCTTTTGCATGGCTGAGTGAAGGTCAAGATGTCATGTCAATCGTGAGAGTTTGTGTAAAGCTGATCTTGCTATCACTTACCTCAGTGCATCTGGAAGCCTACGACAAGTACAAATCAATCAGCTGTTGAACCCTTTTGAGTTTCGGTCAGCTAACACCCCAACTCACCTTCATAAGATGTAAAGCAGAAGGGCCCTCTTCAGGGTACTTATCGAACAAGTACTCTACAACGACTGGTTCAACCATAAACCAGCATCAGCTTCTTTCCCTCATTGTACAGGTTATCAAGCTGAATGAAGAGAAACGTACGATAATCTAAAATGGCATTCCCCAATAATCGGTATCGATCGAATGTATCTTTACGGCCAGGAGCGTTCATATCGAGACTCTGTTATCGTATCGCAACAGATCGTCAGCTAACAAGTACCATCAGGATGTAGGTCGACCAGCTCACCAGAATGGTGTTCATCATGCTTTCATCCTTAAACTCGTAGCCTAATATTATGTTTTTCTTCGCTTTAAAAACCTTGAGGTAGTTTGCTTCTTCTGTCTTCGCACCGGGTTTAACAGTCGTAGTGGTGGAAGACGGAGGGGGAACTAGATATTTCAGGTCTGACCATGTATTTAATCCTTTGATGGGGATGCCCAGTGCCTGAGAGACGGCGAGAACATCGTCAAGGTCCCTGGAGGTGAGGTACGATGCGCCTATAACAGCTTCGAGAACATCTGCGAGGACCTGTTAGAGAAATGGCAAGTGGTTTGTCAGCTCGATGGTCCTGCCTTTATCTCACAATGCAAAGAAAGTCACGTCCATCCATTCTGAAATCAATCACATTTCCCGGACCCAATTTACCTCTACCAGGTCATAATCCTAGTGAAACTTCATCGCACTCACCTTATCTCCCACCTCATTCACACCCAACACATCCTCACTCCTGAGCCCCCTCAGTTTGGCATTAAACGACATCTGACTTTTACCCTTATCGGCCTCACCCATAAGTTCCGCCCAGTTCAAAATCCAATCTCTAGGCAACCATTCCTTCGCTCTGAACCTCTTCGTCCTTATATACCTGTGTAGCCCTACACCAAGGGCATTGTGAGCTAACGACCTATTTGATGTAATCACGTGTCGGTCCAGGTTGATATTCTTTAGTGTGCTCTTGGACTCGAACAGATGTTGATGAATCGTAACTACGAATTTCAACAGGGTATCACCTAGAAACTCTAGTCTCTCGTAATTTTTTGATAAGCCTGCATTCGAGTTGGGAGAGGTCAAAGCTTGCACCATCAATTTCGGATCAACTGCACCTCCAAGGATCTTCGTATTTAGGTGATTCGCAATAAGGATAGAATCCAGTTCGTCCATCAGGCAAGGCAATACCGTACCTGTCCGATAGATGCTCGAGGGTATACAATGTAATTTGGTCAATTCCGGTATCACGTAGTTGATCTCGGACTTGAGAGGGTATGTGAGGGAGTTGATGATTCCTCCTGATTTGTATGGCGTGGTAGATTCTACTTCCAGGATGGGTTGTTTCGTATATCCCAGACGAGCGATCAGAGGGAGACTTTCCAAGATGGTCTTGCCGGGGATAAGAGGATGAGGTGAAGATGGGTTGAGGTCGAATCGTACTTTGTTGATATAGGAACGTTTGGAGAATTCCGAAGGGGAGGTGATCATCCTATCGTGGCATTGTGTCTTGAGTATGTCGAGATCATCCATGTAGATCGAAGTGTTGATTGGACCATCAACGATTCTGGTAATTTCATCCCATGATATATCTTTTTCTGATAATTTCCTCTTTCCACCCTTCTTCCTCTTTTTGTGTTTCTCCGATGACAATCCATAGTTGAAGTCAGCCTTGAGAGGAACCAATAACCACTTCACATCCTCCAAACCCCCCTTGAAAGGCTTCTGCAACTCCGCTCTCAACAACCTCTCGGTAAATCCCAGAGCCTTATCAAAATTCTCCCCACTCCATTTCCTAAGTCTCCCATAATCTACCATTCTAAATTTGCTTCTGAGGGTATCAGGCAGCTGTTGATCCCCCACCGTCAGATTCAAGTCGATCGTCCCATGTTCATTGCCGAAAATATCCAACGGTCTAGAAGTGATCAAACACATCTTCCTGCAAATTTCATCGATCCTGTAATTCTTCTGATGCGGTGATGACACTACAAGTTCCAATGTCGTGGCGTAGAGTGAGTCCGGGTGAAGAGGGGGTGATTCAGCCCAAAAGGGAGGAGAGACGTATGATTCGTACTTCCCCAATCCAAACTGTCCTGTGGGTATTAAGCTCGATTCAGAGGCTGAGGGAGGTAATCTCTCCTTTATCAATCGCTTCTGTTCATCCCATCGTAGTGTACTTCGGGATTTGATAGATAGTCTTATTTCCCTAATGGATCTATTCTCTTCGTCTCGCTGGTGCACATCTGCATTCATCTCTCCGGTACTGAGATGTTGGTCGGGAGTGCTGATACCGGGATCAGTGTTGATACTAACGCTCGTACAAGTCGTACTTTCCGTACTAATTTCCGAATTTGAGCTTGAGCTTGAGATTATCGCCTTGAGATCATCGTCCAACCTCCCCACCTCGTACAAGTACCTGATAGCTTCGAAGGAAGCACTCTGCTTTGCTAATTTCTTATTCGGCCATCCTCCCTCCCTGGTCTGCGCAGAATGGACAATTCCCACACCAGGTAGTTCAATAGAACATGCTCTCAGGGAAGCTTGGTGCGTGGGTATCTCCTGTGTCGGTAACGCTCTTCCCTCTAATTTGGCAGTGTCCAATTTCCTCTGAAGGGTATTAGAAACGATCGGTTTGGAGAGGGAGGGTGAAGGCGAGGGGATATCGTGATGAGTGGTTTTGAGATTGTCGTATCCTACAGCGTGACCCCACCATAAGAGGTAGGTTCCGGCATTGTTGAGGGTGAGAGTCGTACCGTTGCGGGTGGTAAATGTGGTATTGGGTGTTGAGGACATTGGGTTGGTAGACTGGTTGATGAGGGTGGTAGAGGTCATGGGGATGGAAGTGGTAGTTGAAGTAGGATTGGGAGTATCATGCGAGAGTCTAGCAAGGGGAATGGTGGAATCAGGATGTTTGTTCTTCCTTCTCTTGGAAGTCGGAGCGGTGATGTCTTCTTGAGCTGACGGTGTCTTCCTCTTTTTCGTTGGCGACTTCACTACTGCTGTACCAGTGAGAAGTTCTTCCAATCCCTCCTTTCTCTTCTTGTCCTTCTTCTTCGTTGGTATCTGATCTTCTCGCACCACTTCAGCTGACGTTATACCCTCTTCCCCTTCCAAGGGTGTACCAGTCACTTTCCTGTTCTTCTTCAACTTCTTCAACGATCTGGGAGTTAAAGAGTTTTCGTCGATGTGAGGTGGTATATCCCTTTTAATCCTTTTCTTCTTCTCCTTCGTGGTCTTCTCCTTCTCCGTCCCTCCATTCCCTTTCATCTTTTCCTCCTCCCCGTTCATTCTCTTTTCCTCTGCTGTTGTTTTCTTCTGGTTGATTCGAAATTACAATGAAGAGTGGAGGTGTACGCTATGATCCTCTATCCATAAAAGACCCTCCTTTGGGATTTGGGATCTAGTGTCATCTGATCCGAGGTTTTATAAGCTATTGCCTCTTCCGTATATATCTCGTGTGTATGCGTGTGTGTGTGTTCAAAGGAGGGTATCATCTAGGTTATCCATCGTCAAGGGATACGCAAGCGACATCAACAGATTGACGAGGGAGGAAAGAAAGATGACACAGGGCGTAAGTCGTAAGTTGACTGTTCAGGTCTATACTGAGCGGAAGCCGAGATAGCTGATTGGCATCTCAGTGTCGCTCCTGGGGCTCAACCATTTTTGTAAGGTCGACTAGCCAGTAGTAGAATGAAACTAGATAGAGTAGTTGAGAGGAGAGAAGAAAGTGAACGAGGTCTCAAAAAGTGGAGGAAAGAAAACACCTTGATTCGAAACGAAACTCATCCTTTGATACGCGATCAAGGCACGGATCGGTACACATACCATAGCCGCTCGGACCCAGCACAAGTGAATATGTATGTATGGGGACGGCTAAGCTAAGCACATACACCAGTGCTCGTAGTCAATCCGTGATATTCTCTTCTCATGGCTCACGGGATAATACAACACACACACGGCATGACAGATAACTTTGTATTCATATACACGCTGAACAATTAAACCAATTTACTCTTCCCCCTCCCCCTCTCCTTTCCCCTCTTGTTCCCTCCCCCGCTCAATCCTCCTAACGCCCAAGCACCTTCTATCAACTTCTTCATCCCCCAGAACCAACCCGCTGCGAACACTCCTTTGAGCAGGATACTTTCTGTGGGATGGATATACTGCTCAAGTATGTTTGAAGGTATGATCATCTACACATGTTCTGTCAGCATGGAACAGCAGTGTACCAAGAGTGGATATTGACATACCGTGCTGATTTGACGTACGACTACCACCAACGATATCAGCGGAGAAGCTCCGATAAGTGTGATCCACAGTATAGTCATCACGGTAAATATCAAACCTGTTGTCAAGCTGGCTTCAGTAGATACCAGACTAAGCACGGTGTAATAAATCAGCTCAGTCCCTCATCATACTTGGTATTCCAGAGTATCGTGGAGACGATGAAAGCTCACCTGATGATAGAAAGAGCATTCAGTCCAACCCCAACTCTCCATACCTCATCTTCACCCCCTACTCCAGAACCCTCACTTCCCCTCGCTGCACTTCCCCTAAATGACATCAAGAGGGTCATGGGCATAAGCGGTAGATTGACATTCTGAGTATCGCTCGAAAATAGATAGATAGGCATCGAGATCAGGAAGAGTATTAATGGGAGAAGCGAGATTGTAGGGGATGGTCGTGAGAGGTCGCCGGGGCGTAGGGATATGTTGGAATATAGGACGATGGTAATTGGTGGGATCATGGATAGAATCGATAAGGCGGTTTGAACCTGCGTTCAAGCGTTAGCTATGTCTTTCGCCCGCCTGGCCCGTGGTCAAGGGAAGAGAAGTAAGCTAACCTTCTGAGTGAGGATCGTTTGTACCAAGGATGAGATGGTAATTGTCGGAACATTAGCTTTGCAGTACTCCTTCGCTAGATTCTGTATCGACGGGATCCAAGGTGCGATCCGAGCATGTAAGATTGCAGGTATTGGCAGCTTCTTCGAAGATATCAAATAAGAATTCGAGATCCACAGCGCAAGGTCTGATTCGCAGACTACATATCTTGAGCTCAGAGCTGCTGTACCGGTGAGAAGTGACAGGCCCAGGTATTTCGAGCTATAACCAAATCGAGTGCATCAGTATCTGCTCATACAGAGTACGAGATTTGTCGTGATATCATGTTAATGTATAACTGGGGATTTCCTCTGTGATGGCCCTGATATAAATTCGAATGCTCACCCTTCATACCCGCCTATCCATATCCCTCTTCCAACGACATACAGGGCCACACCAACTCCCCAAATGGAATGAAATTGGTTGATAGTCAAGCTAAGAAACAAGTAAAAGAGCGAGGTGTGATCCTCAGTCGAAGAGAGGAGAGTGAGCGGTCGAAGAGTCATTGACATGGGTACTGTCGTGTTACTGTGGGAGTAACGAGTAAGTGAGGCGTTCGAGATGTACATCTCCAGGGGATAGAAAGCTTCCAGAGGGATACTGAAAGTGGGATCGTATGGACAAATGGAAGGAACGTCCACTCACCCAGATAAGAGGGATAAAGGCGATAACAAAACAGTAAGCAGCGCTATGACCTAACAAAACACATCAGCTTCCAGCCCCATCAAACTACCTCATCTGAAGTCCTAGAAAGCCCACCTGGGACCTCGTACTCCTTCCTCCCTTGGTACCCTCCCTCCTAACCCACTCATAAACCACCACACCCCACATCGCCTCTTCCCCAACCTTTGTCCAATTGATACCTTCACCAGATATATATATTCTTTTCTGTTCGATCAACCCCACTACACACCATTTGATAATCACGTAAAATATCAGACCAATGGTCAAGATATTATCTCCCATTCCTTTTCTTGTCAAATACCTAATTGAGGTTCTGAGAGGCGAATCGAATTTTGACGAGAGTAATGTGGAATTTGAATATTTTCTCTGATCTCTTCGTTTCTGTCTGGCTATCTCCCTAGATGAGGTAGGTACAGCCAGATGAGTCGAGCTGGATGTGGGTGGTTGTGCTTGTTTGGGATGTTCGTTATCACTCGTATCTGCTGAAGGAGGTGGGAAAGAGTTGAAAGAGACATTTGGTAGTTCCTGATGACTGTTCGAGAGAGGTGAGCTGGATCGTCCCCTGTCTCTCTGATATGGTGAAGAGATGGAAGAAGAGTATGAAGTGGATGAGATTGTACGTGTAATTGATGGGTGTGGGTATGAGTATTGGTTTGGGTATCGTTGATTTTGGTGTAGATGAGGCGACAAGCGGGGTGAGGAAGAGGACAGTGATGGTTGGGATTGATAGGTCGTAGTGGAGAAGAGGGATTCCGCGTCTGTCTCGCTCCTGATGTACATAACAGACTCCGAATGTCAATACTTGGCGATACTCAAGACTGCGTCGGAAGTGAATGTCCTTCTTGAATAGATCTCAGCTGGGAGAGGTTTTGATGAAAGCATGACAAAATGATACTCTACACTCAACAGTAAGGAATCACCACGACACTCACTCTACCACACTTCCCCTCCTCCTGGCAGCTGCCTTCTCGGCGAGATGCTGCTCGTATGACTTCCTAGGCATCGCGTGTCATCTATCTAGATGTTGATGTTGATGGACATGTGATGACGTGTTACTCCATCGAAGGTCGTTGAAGAGCAAATTGCAAGTTGAGGAATCGCAGCAAGTCAAGAATACTGGTTGATGTCAAGGGGTGACTCAGCAGGTTGAGCTGATTAGGTGGGCTTGTCACTTTTCCTTTATGGTTTCCTTCGAGAGAGTATGACAAGGGGTTTGGAAGATGTATAGTATTGATTGGACAAGGTTGAGGAGTGAGCACTTGCAAATCAACGTTTCCATCAACCTTGTTTTTGGACATGTTCCTATCCGGTTATCAGCGTTGTTTATCTAAACCGGACTATCAACACTGCTTTCATCATCATTACGTTGCTTTTGCTTTCTGCATCTGCTCTGCTATTTCATTCAATTCATCATTCATTCATGTATTTATGTATGTAGTGTATATGTACATAGTATTATATCAAGTATAACTCAAGATCATCCTTCCACCTAATCATCACGCTGACTATGAGCCTTATTATACGCCACCACGACTCTGCAACCAACAGTCAACCAACAATCAGCATCGCATACCAAATATCATCACCCATCAAACCACAGGATATGTGTTCGGAAAGTAGAGAAATTCATGTCGAATGAGATGTTCACTCACCTTCCAATCTGCTTGAAATACCACTCCCTAGCCGTCTGTTCAGCGACAGGCAAGAACGGTCCACCCCTTCCATCTCGGTTCACCAAATTTATACCATTCGCCTCCAACGACAAACTAGCCAGTTCTTCGAAAGGTACTTGCCAAATCACTTTCAATCTCCTCAGCTGAACTTGGAGGATCCGGTTATTCGATAGGATCGATACGGCATCGTCGCCTGGTAGGTCTATGTGGGCGACATAGGAATCATGGAAGAATGCTCCAGCGTCTGTAACGTCATCAAAAATTCAGTACCAAATCAGCATATCAACAAAGTATGAACGCTGAACAAACTCACCAAGATCTTTGAGCCATGATTGACCTAACGCTTCACGAGCAGAGAATGGCTGTATCAAACCATCATAATTAGTATTTGATTTCCTCATAAGCTTGGTGCAGAGTCGCTCACCCTCAAGACCCCATCCGCAGATATGAATCTAGGTAATCTAACTCTATCCAAATCGGACTGATCAAATACAGTGGTAGTATTTCTGATACCCTCCGTAGAGGAAGATACGAAATCCATAACTCCGACAACAGGTTTTGTGAACAAGCTACGGTACAATCCGTAGACAATGATCAGCCTCTGGGTGTTTCACAATTCTCGCTGTGACTTTCGAGATACAATGAGAGTTCAGACTCACCCAACAAAACCTTTTCCAATACCCTTCGTAAATCCAATAGCTCCCTCCTTCTCAGCACCTTCAATAGGCTTTGACTACACCCCCGCAGCAAACAAGTAAGCAAGGGCACGTATATTTATGAAGTATATTCGAGAGACTTATCACTCACGGCGACACCCTCGAAAGCACTCGTCACACTATCAGCAAAAGCGCTCGCTCCAGCTGCAACACCATACAACGCATGTTTAGGTTTATTCCTTCTTCTAGTCATACGTCGTTTGTTCTGGTACTCTGAATCGAGGGTAGCGGCAGAAAGACCCTTTCCAATACTACCTGTGAACTTGGTCATACTGTCCGAAAGACCAAATACAGTCTTCTTGGCGAAGCTTGTTGCTCCCTGAGATAGTTCATCACGATCAGCTCGAATCTCATCATCTTTAGGTGGACCCACAAAGAAGGATGAAAGTGATAAGAGTGAAGCAGTGGAGGAGAGGTCGAGAGGGAGAGTGATCAGATGAGAGAGAAGAGAGTGAATCAACTCACCCTAGCAATCCCCAACCCAATATCCTTATTCCCATGCATGACAATCCCCTGATAAGGCTCATAGAAAATATCCGAAAACCCAGAACTAATATTATTGAACAGTCCCACGGGGTTACCCAGGAAATCCGCCGATCCCAATACCCGGTAGATCTGAGACATGAACTGTTCTTGATAATGCAGTTGTACACGCTCTTGTAAAGACGGGACACTCAATCTGACGTTCTCGAGGAAGAGCGCTCGGAAGTTTAGGGGAGCGGCATTGACATTGCCCAATGCCATTGTTAGGGCGTTGATAGCGTAGTAGAATGGGTTTCGAGTTGATACCCTACTTTCCTCATTAGCATGGATACTAGATCCCAAAAGGAGGGAGTATGACTCACTTCTCATCTACGTTGACTCGATCAGTTCTCATGAATGATAATTCCAAAGATACAGGTTGGAGTTGTAATGCTTCGAAGAAGACATCAGCTTGAGTAGATGAGATATCCGGTTCGGGGATATCTTTAGGATGTTCAATGAGGACACTACATCATTCTTGTCAGCTGGGATCCTCCGGGTACTAGAATGGTTCAACTCACTCATGAGTATCCTCCTTCCAAGCTGCATCTTTGAATTTGACGAAATCAAGCAAAGCAAACATGAAATCCTCATCCAGCTCTACCGTCATCGATTGAAGGAGGATCGTAGCGTATTTGACGAACACAACACCATGCGCTAAGAATAAGTCAGCTTGGTCATCCTCGAAAGACCGGGATCAGACAGCTCACATTGATCTTTAAGTACAGCCACAGATGCTTGTAAGGTAGGATGTGATTCCAGCTCTTTGCCATCTTTAGGTACGACAGTAGGGTACAATATGATAGGGAACAGTCCGCCAAAGAGCTGATTATCGATTTGGATCCATTTACAATCCACGAAGGCATCGTAGTACTGTGGGTAGTCGGAGTAACCCAACTTGAGCCCGCGAACAGAGATATACAGTAACTCATCGGGTCGTTTGGTGATGACTGAAATACCGATACCTTCAAATTCGACTGAAACAGTCAACGAAGCTTTCTCACTGACCGATACAGTTTCGTACGACCCTGCTGCGGAAGAAAGGGTGTCGGAACTATCGGTGCGTCTGATCGCTCCGGTAGATCGTCTTGTAGGCTTGTAGACACTTGTCTCTTCGTTATAAGGAGACAAAGTGAGCAGTTGAGATCCGCCATCAGCCTGTACATCGATTGATAAAGCCATTGAGCGTTGAAGACCGGCAGTGCGTGGTATTTTCATTGGAGGCTGGATACCGATAGCCATCATGTCGATAGTGTTGGCCAGAGGTACGGGCTCGTTATTCGGACCATCATCGACAAGAAGTCTAATACGCTTGTTGGCTGCTGTTGGCCAGTCCCAAGCGTAGTCTTGCTCTGACTTAGGGGGAAGGTATCGTAGTGGTCGAGTATCCCTTGTACCGTCGTCATCCTACATGTGAAGACATTGTCAGCTGCTGGTTATCCACTTTGATTGATCTAATATTCGTCACCTACCATTTGCTGGAATTTGAGTGACAAACCAGTATCATTCCTCAATCTCAGCGGCCACTGATCGGTATCTCTCGAGACGTAGATGAAGATACTAGAACCTTCAAGGTGTGTATCAACTCGTAAAAGATATGTCTTTTGTCCTCTTTGAGTGAGGCGTTGTAGAGTGATATGTGTTCGACCGATATCCGCCATGTTAAACGGAGCAGACCATCTGAGATTAGGCTCATCAAAGGCCATGCTGAATTGACCAGGTGCCTGATGCTGCAATTCATGTATCGGAACCCGTTCTCCAGGCGCTATGTCAATGACATTCTGAGTACTATGTTGTCGGATCTTTAGAGGGTAGGAGAAGCTGTTCTTGATCAGGAACCGAGGTGCGATCGTGATGACTTTGGTCAATTTGTACTACAACCCTATTTCAGCCTCTGACTAACGTATGAATTAAAAGCTTTACTCACCTTTCCAATCCCTTCGGTGTACGACAGACCAACGTAATTATCGCTTTCTCCCGATGCGCTCGTCATGACTATCTGCATGTCGGCAGAAACAGGCTCGAAGGAGATGGGCTAAAATGGTCGTCAATGTACTGCTTTCCATCGGGGTTGGCTCTGACCTACCTGAGACCATTTCGAATCGTCCACTTTGAGGAAAAGCCTGTTTCGTCGATCTTCACTCGGGAAGCCGAACACTATAAAATCATTGTCAGTGATCGTGCACATCCATGGAAGAACGAATCAACTTACTGAATGGAGTAGGCATCTCTCGATGATAGTCGTCTATAACGAACCACATCAACATAGAACCCTGTTCGAGAGGAAAAGCACTTACTTGCAAACAGATCCCTGCCCGCAATGGGTCGTTGTCCACCCGTCCAAGTCTGCGCGGCAAGATCGAACGGCAAACCAGTCTTGTTCATAAAGATGAAGGGACTGTATACCTGTACCTTGAAGGCTCCGCCAGAGTTGGGATATGTGCTACGTTGCACATGAGCAGATGGACCTGGTGTATGATATGGAATGACTTACAAGTAATGTAGCTTCAACATCAACTTCAATCCCTGCTCATCAGCCAGCTGGAAGTGATCTTCAATTGGTAATTCGACATCATCGGTGTTGATAATAGCATAATCGCTCTGTTTTAGATCTGCACCACAGACGACTCAGCATATACCTCACAATCCATTGTCATTGTGCGAGACTTACTAGTGTCTTCAGGTGCTACGCTGAGCAAGAGCAAATGACCAAGTTCGACCGTATGAATAGGGCTAGAACCACCTTTGACCAAAAAGTTGCTCGAACTGAGTCCAGTATTCTTGTCGTGAATTCGGAATTTCAGGTCATAAGGAAGGAGGTTCTCCAATTCGACTGGAGCTCGGAGGGTGAGAGTCATTCGGGGATATATTCTGAATGATACCACGTCAGCACAACAATTATCAGCAGATACGAATGGACTTACTTAGCAGCGGGATCCTTGGCATTGAAATTAGCTTGAGCCTGGAAGTAGAAAGCCGGTTCTTTGGGAGTTTGGTGTTTACAGCTAATTGGCCTAATAGGTTTGGTAACAAGCTGTTTCCAATGCAATGGCATAGACCAGCTATAATCGAATCCGAACCCTCCTGTACGTTGACATAATATCAGCCGTGTCCCAAGCCACATGGAGAATGAAGAAAAGATAACTCACGTAAAGGCCTCAACCTGAATCTCTTCTCGAAAGCAGCTTCTAATGGTAGTGGACATGATTCTCCAGGATCAATCCTCATAGCTCCCGATGAAGCTTTACCGTGCGAATCAACCACGATCATCTCGATAGGCAGGCTCGTCTGATTATCGACATTGAGAGTAGACCTAAATGTGATGACCTTGATATTGTTTTCAAGCTTGATTTCGCATGTGATCTGATGAGACACTTTATCGAGTCGAGGCCGAAGAGTCTGAATATGATCGCCCTCCCTATCGACTGAGATACCTCGTAATGCTTCCCAAGGGGTATCTTGAAGTTGAATACCGAGAGAATTATGTCGCACAGCAGAGACATTCTACAGCCAAGCAGTCAGCACCCAATTGGAACGTAAATGAAGAATGCCAACTTACATCTCGAGTGTGTTTCCTATCCTCGAATCGCCAAGGAACGTCCGCCCCATCGTCCAAACGCTTAACGCCAGTGACTTGTTTGCTGAGGTCCGCTTGTTCCGGCCAAAGCAGGATAGTGAGACCCGTACGGTTCCTGATTCTGAATGGAGCATCGGTACCTCTGCCTTCTTTAGCTCTATCCTTCTCTCTGCTCCAGACTGTCATGGTTGTTATTGCCAACTCGATAAAAGCGGAACTCAAATTGAGTTCTAATCGTTCACCAGCGGTCAAGCGGACATTCAGAGGATTATGTCCTGCTCCGGCTGATGTTCGATTGACGCGTAAGTCGAATTTCCATGGGTCCATCAATGGCTCGAAGTACGAGTTGGTCAAGTTGAAGTATCGTATAGACGTTGTAATGGAAGTAGCCATTTTCATCTGTAACCCTATCAGCCTGGGTACACTATTAAAACATGACATGTACTCACATCTCCAGACCAATCATTGATCATCACCTGGAACTCATTGGTCGAGAGATGAACCATAGGCATTTCTTGCAAATCTCCGACCAGAACAAATTGGAATCCATTGATACGCGCTTTGAGCTACAAGGACGGGTAAGCTTTACAAATCACTAAGTCAGCAGCTAGCGCTAGCTTACCTGCTCTTTTGAAACCAGAACATGCGCTTTATCCACCGAAGATCGACGTCTGCTAATGGATGATCGACGACCCACAGAAGTTCTTCGCGTGTGTTTGGCGGTAACGACAGCCATAGATGTCGTTTCGGTTGACGCATCAGCAGTCAAGCTATCTCTCCTATTCTGAGGTGATGCCTGTTCCTGTCCTCCTTCTGGTGCAAGAGCCTTGGTGGCAACGGCGCTAGCTTTATTGACAATATCGGTGATCAGCATCATATCCGTGTATGATGCTCTGAAGATGATCGGATCAGGTATCTCCACTTCGAAGCTTGTCATTTGCTGAGCACCTCTTCGGCGAGTGTCGAGCGATAAAGCGACATTGAGATCATCGAGGAACTTGACCCGATCATTGGGTCGATCCATTCGACCAAACGACATTCCAATTCTATCTACCTTCAAAGCGAGAATGCTTTGTTGGGATAGCAAGACTTCCTTGATGTTCAGTTGGATAGCTTGGGTCTTCGGGTTGGTGTCGTCTGCAATGACGATGACAGTTGCATCAATCACCTCCACTCGGAACGAAAGGCCACCTCCTTGTTTGGGAGCCTCTTCAACCTCTTCCGGCTGCAGATCTTCAGGTTGTTGGGTTTCCGCATCGGCTGGCTTCTTGAATGGACTGACTGCGAATTCGAGCAGAGCGGCAAGTGGGTCAACAGCCAAGATGAAACGAGGACTATCGATGGTGACAATTGCTAAGGCAGATTGGTCCGTGCCGCCAGCCATAGTATATTGGAACATTCTGCAACAAATCGGTCAGCAGATGTTTTCTTGTATGACGAATGATCGACCTACATCTGGTTACCCTCATGCGTAGCAGGAGGAATGATATCTCTGAACATACTATTGCCCGATCTGGTACTAGAGAACGATAGCGTCTTCAACGAAAACTCAGCTTCCATAGCATTATCAGACAGCTTCTTGAATCCCAAATGAGTCTTGACCAACGCAAATCGAGCGATACTGCAGTTCTTGAGATCTTCCGGAGCGATCGCTTCGTTTGTATAAACTTCAAAAGCGATCGATCCAACTGAGAAGACAAAGTCCAGAGCAGTCCAGAGTTGAGCAGATCCATCGCTATGCGATTTGATGACGGCAAGCTCTGGTTCCAAGTTGACATTGGGCTCTTCCTCGGACGGAGTCTCGGTTGTTGGCGTGTCAATGCGGGATGCGGTTGCCGGTGTCACTGGGAAAGATTCGGTATCGATGTCATCATCGCCGATATCGTTCAATGCCCGAGGCAGAGATTCTAGAACTCCCATTAGAAGGACATATTGTCGTTGCGTGAGTGACATCTTGACATCGGACATCTCGGTAGTTATCTATAGTCGAGGTCAGCGTGAGTACTAAAACAGAGTGAATGATACAACATACCTCCATATCGGCATGATGGGGATCGGATCGATGACTAGATCCTCCCGCCTGTTTGATCGCCGCAGTGATCGCAACATCATCAACCATCTGCAAATGACCTTTCTTGTCGCCGACGGTGATTTCGGATGCAACGCTGATACCTCGTAGACTGGCATCGATGGTGCTGGTATCGTTAGGGTCATTGAGATACTCGTTCTTGGCGACTACTTCACCAAGACGGAGAATCAGAACATCGGTAGAAGTGAGACCATCTCGAGGTAAGACGATAATAGGCGTTTTGATGACCACGTCGAAGTGCATCCGAGTGACTTCCGAGGCACGTTGCACAGCCGCTTGTTGAGCAGCATCGTAAACCGCTTTCATTTTAGCGAACTTCATAGCCCAAGTATACAGATCTCGTACGGGGCCCTCCATGAAAGTGAATTTGAGTGATCCTGTCCGCAAGTGAACCGACGAGTTGTATCCTGGGAAGGTCTCTTTCTCGTTAGGGTCGAAAGTCTCGTAACTGAAATCGGCGAGCTCTTCCCCTTCGATCGAAAGGAGTTTCTTGAAGTCAGGGTTGGCCACCTCATTGTCCGATAGGTCTTCGAGAGTGATATTACCCAACTTGGCGCCTATTCGTAGTGTTCCTGCTCGAAGCAAGAGAGCGACATCTGCAGATGGTAGTCCGAGAAGAGCAAAACGGTTGCCATTATTTTCAAGAGACACTGTACACACACGTGCATTAGTGAAGCTCAAACGCATAACTTTCCTGACTAACCTTGAGCACTGGTAAGCTTGACTCTGATACGAAGCTTATCGGTAGACTGTGACTCTTGCGGAGTTACCACTCGATGGCCAGATTCAGGATCAATCTCTTGAATAGTTGCTTCCTCATCTTTCGGTACGAAGGTTGTCATGATGAAATCGTACAGGGAAAGAATCGGTTCTGGCGCCAGGGTGATCTTGAACGTTGAAAGCTCCGTGTCTATACTTGTATCCACACCTTCATGTTTCGTCATGAATTCTGGTGATTCCTTTTGCACCTTGAGATACCTGACTTGCAGTAGCTTCAAATCCGAAGGGGAGTTATCTCCGTCATTGGCAGATGATAGAATGGGTCGCTTGTTGCTTCCTTGCTCGATCATTGCTAGCGAAACGGATCGCAAGAACAAGTCAACCGACATGTCGTACTTTCTAAGCGCAAAAGTGAGACCAAAATCTTCGAGTGTAGCATCTGCAAATGCCTTTTCAGCAGTGGGCGAGGTCGATTTGAATAAAGATGCCTGCAGCCTCCCAACAGAGAAAGAGAACTCGAAGCTGATCTGACGCAAGGCGCTCTTCTGACTCTGCGAACCGTTTGTCAGCAAAGACTGCCTCGTGCAAGCCAGAATGACTTACTTCCGTCTGATCGTCTCTTGCTTCATAGAAATGATCACCCTTCCCTCCGACAGAGCTACTATCGTCCTTGTCCGTCACGGTGTGCTGGGATATGATTGATCGGGTATCGTCGAAATTGTACTCTTCGATTGCGGCCGAGCGGAAGACCGTACGTGATTCGGTATGAGTCAATTGCGGCGCAGGTTCTTGAGGGGTATCATCGTCTCCGAATTTCGGTATAGCTACATCGATAAACTTCATCAAGGTTTCTACGATTTCCAAATCAGCATCAACTCGATACTATCTAATAATTGATCGTCACTTACGGTACTTTCGGTCTGAGAAGTTCACATGTAGTTCAGGCAAATGACCGGCAATCTTGAACCTCGTCAAGTTTGGTGCATTGACAATGGCGTTTTGCACCGAGAAAGACATGTTGATCCTCTCCAGCACATGCAATTCGTCAGCACCTTCCGTGTGATTCTCAAGGGCGTTCATACAAGCATCGATATCGCCACCCATGAGTAGTTGAGCTGATTGGAGATGCAGATCGAATCGGTCATACATTAGATCTTCGAGTTGTTTATAGTCGTCATCAGAGTATTGTCGACCTCGCTTGCTTTGTACTTCCTTCAGCTTGTCTTTGTCGGCTAGTTTGCTTCCAACCGATATATGACCCGCATCCAAGACCAGAGTCTGACATTGCTTGACCTTGACACTACACGGAACGTCAGCAAGCTGTATGTGAAAAATGGGAACATGCGACTTACTCCATAGGAATGATTATGATAGGAGCATTCATGTCCAGCTGAATGTCAACGGTCTTATGCTGCTCAAGCGCGTACTCCAGTCCCGCTCTAGTCTCCTTTCTGATACCATCGAGAGTTTGCCCGGCGGCATCTAACAGTGCTCCAATCGATTCCAATTGACTTTCCGGAGGCTTAAAGAACTGCACGACCGCTTCCACGTATCCCTTATGGTAGATAATCTCCAAATGCCGCATTTTGATCGTCACAGCATTATCAGCTCTTCCATCTAATGGATTCTGTTCCACTTCCATGGTGAAGAAAGGATCCGCATCATCAGGTAGACCAGCATCGATATCTGCTACAGCACCTTCGATACCCCCTTCGACATCTAGACTTTGTTGACGGGACTTCCCCTTATCGTTTTCCTCAATATCCTTCACACGAACGATTTGAGGATAAAGTGAGTCGGGTGTGGTACCATCATACACTCGGAAACCGCCAAGAGCGAGTTTACCTTTCATAGAATCTGTGAGTTGGACAGCGTCTGCAGAGAAGGAGTCAAAGACCAAAGCGATAATGTCGTTGTTCTTGCCGTGAGGTTCAGTGCGAAGTGAGAAAGACCCCTTGTTGAGTTTGGCGGAAAGTCGAGCTTTCATGAAGTCCCTAGGGGTCGTACCGACACTCTCTGCAGCAGCAGTCGCGTCGTAATCGATGATATCGTCGATCTCTTTCTTCTCTTCCTCCGACATCCCTCCATCAGCTTCCGTTGTTTTGGCTGATGATCCCCACACCCATTCTGACCAGGTTTGCTTGTGAGGCTGACTCTTTGCTCTCTCGGCTTCTAATTTTCGTCTTGTGGCAGCATCCTTCTTCGCTTTCGCTCTAGCGACTGATCTGAAAAACCGTATATCCTCATAGGACGACTTCGTTTCGATCTCAGCTAGAGCAGTGCTCTCCTACACTACGTCAGCCGATTATTTCACAGAGAGACACAGAAGGGGTTCGCACTTACTTCCGCAGGCAGCTGCTTGCCTTCCGTCAAAGCCAGCTTGTCCACATATAGATCAACATACTTCTTCCTAATATCCCTTCTCTCGCTTAGATACTCCCAGGACCATCTCCTGTTCTTCTCGTGCACTTCCGTCCGTATAGCATTGAGAGCAAATTTGAGTCTCGCTTTCGCAGGATTTTCGTTAAACTCTTCTTCTGGTGGACGGAACTTGTGATATTGGTGGGTCCGACGGTAGAAGTGGAACACATCAACTACCGATAGAGCATCCCTATACTGGTCTCTGTCGATGACTACTCCGATTTCATCGAATATGACTTGAGCGTCCACTTTAGGCATCTCGTTCGACATTGTCTTGTTGATTATTGCTCGAGCTTCTCCAGTGACGGGTTTAAGGATGTATTGATGGTTGGGCGATCCGTCAAGCTGTGTAGGGATCAGCAACTGCAGGACGTTCAAATACGTGAAGGTACGTACCATAGCTTTCAACGCATCGATCGTTCCCTGTCTATCGTCTGGTCCTTTATCTAGACTTCCTGTATCCGTATCGAAATAAACAGCTAAAGCACCCAATTTGACGAGCTGCGAACGAGGTTTTAGTAATTACACCAAAATCGCCAGCCAAGACGACTCACCTTGTGCACGCCGTTCAGGCTATTCTGAATGAACGCTTCTACCCAATTCTCATCCGTTGACACAGCTTTGAATTCGTTGAGCGTAACACCGGCGGCAAAAGGGTGCTGTGAATGTGTCAGATGCTATCTATGAAGGGCTTTTGAGAGCTGGGGCCTACCTCAGGAGTACTGCTTCCATCCTCATATCTAATGTGAATCCCTTTTATCTGGATCTGCACATTGTCCACGATTTTGGAAACGATAGCACCAATGTATGTTTGTTTTGCTTGTAACCCCGAATTAGCTTACAAGTCCGCAGCGAAAATAGATGAAAGACTCACTCTCGTCATTCCCTTCTTGATGTGCTACCTGACTAGCAGCATTATCAACCGCTTCGGCCGATTTCAACTTATCCTGTTTGGTAGCTTGTTCTACCCTCTCGTCCTCCTCTGGATCTACCTTGCCTTGAGGTCTCGCTCTAGCCAATATGTATACATCATCAATCACCACCTTGACCGGCTGACTCTTCAGTGCGTTCCATGGTATCGATAGTGACAATGATCCGATATCACCAGCAACGATCTCCACGGGTACACCGAATCGTTCCAATAGCGATTTCTTGAGATGCAGGTTCTTCAGGTTTACTTGGCCTATATCGAAACGGGGCACTCAGCAGCCAATCTTGGTCATAGAAGATGGAAAGTCATGACCTACCTGACCATAGAGATCCGTTCAAAGCATTGGTATCTAAATTCTCCACGTACGGTCCCACATAGATGTTCAATAGCCTGATGGCAACATTCTTGAGCGCCTGCATGGCTGCTGAGCAGCGAATGGGATAGGTGGAGCGATTCCTTCGATAAGTCGGATTCCAATGATGAATCAACTAATGTGGTTGTGGGGGTGCTTGATTGTCTGATGTCTCCCGATTCTAGATATCTATGACTGACAAGATGATGGTATTTGGGATGGACGATGATGAGAAGAGTAGAGAAGAGAAGGAGGGCAACTGATCATTCATGTGTCCTTGAAAGGTTCAACTGCCGTCATCGTCATGATCTCACTAGTGACAGGGACCATTCACGCGACTAACACGTGGCGAATCACTCCTCACATTAGCTAGTTCGTAGAGTCAAGCTTCCTGAGTCTAAGCAAACAGAACATATCAGACCAAACCAGTAATTTCAGAACAATAACCCAATACATGAGGAAAGAGTCAAACAACGTCCCGAAATATCTATAAACCTCTATAAAAGGAGCAAAACAAAGTCCATTCAGTCATTCAAGACCGGAAAAGGGTACTATAACGGTACAAGAGCACTCATCTATCCGTCGACGGCAGTTGACCCGCTAGAAGAGATTGTCTTACTCATAGCGAAAGACTTATCAACCATTAATTTACCATCGTACCCCAACGTAGGTACCTCGACAGGAGTAACAGTACCGCTGCTTTGTTCGGAACCTTCATCCTGTCCTTTCTCGAGATCGATGTTTGATGAGTCGTTGGATTCCAACCTGATTGGAGGACCGGGTCTCTTCTTGAGGATGTTAACGCCGATGATGTATGTCACGTAGGATCCCCAGCTGCTCACCAGAATTAACATCAGCTTTTCGTTCTGAAATAGCAGTCGAAGGGTGCGAAGCATAACTTACATTTGGGTGATGAATAAGCCAATAGCGATAATCCACACGAAAACTGACCAGACTAAATCGATGGAGTTGTAGTTGAAGTTTTGGTGTAATCCCCAATATACCAATAATGCTAATGCACTTGCAGCCTAGACATAATACTTTATCAGCCAAGTTGTTGGGCTGTGGACGACGGTAAAAGGCCGAACTCACCTTGAAGACGAAAGTCTGGATAGAGGAGATTTTGAGTATCAGAGCAACAGTTTCTTTTTTCCATTTCAATCTGTATCCCATCAATCCGATGAATGTTGGCTGTTCAGTGGTAGCTTGGAACAACCTGAGATTCCAATCCGTGTTAGCCAATGGGACAATGCCTAAGGCTTGGACGTAACTTACCATATGATACCGCTCAACATGAAAGTAGGGTTTTGCGTGTACTCGTTGGTAGTCACTCCCAGCGAGATAGCGAAGATAGTGAGGATGTGATGGGCAACACTGATGTCCACATGTAAGCTGAAAGTTACCGGTGGCAATCAGATCGAGCAAAAGCTTACAGAGGCAATCGCATGTTGAACCTGAAAATCAATTCGAAGAGGTACAACGCGACTGTGAGAACACCTGCGAGTCTGACACATCGGAACTCCCAGTAATACCATTCACCCTTGAACCCTGGTGAGCCCACAAGTTGGAGCGCCAGGGCAATAGCAGTGAAGACGATGGTCATAAAATCTATCCACGACTCCGAGTAAGCTCGCGAACTCGGACTTGGCTTAGAGTGAAAGCTCAACTAACACATGGTCACGTTCTTTTGGAGCTCTCGAGGCAATTCTTGGTATGCGTTGTTGAATCGGCCGAACATGCTACAAAGGGCGTCGAGTGGTTGTCAGCAGATGTAGTGAATGAGAGCCTTGTGCGGAATGGGACACGGACTCACAAGTCGGTGGCTTTGGCAAAAAAGTAGTAAAAGACAAAGTAGACTGAATCGACCACATCAGCATACGGTTCTCCTGTGACAACCCAGCTGGATCCATACGTACCGAAAGTCATCGTAGCATAGAAGGTAGGATCCCAAGAATGTACATCCTGACCACTCATCGAAACGTCTACATCACCCAAGAACAGCTATCAGCCCTACTCAGACCAGAAAACAGTAGCAGACATACCGAGAAGAGCACTAAGCTGCTTGACATCGCTTGAAGCCCAAATATCCTGTACCAGCTTCTTATTCTCCGGCGTCACGTATTTAGGAGCCAGGAACCCTTGTGTGAAATGATCTTCTCTGATCGTCGTTGTGTAATCTCTCTCAACGCAGAAAGAGCCGCCAGAAGCGCTCATCGCTGGACAATATGTCGCAGGGTTGAGTTGGAGCATAGATGCATGGACGGCTCGACAGGCTAGATTGTTTTCCCCGACCCTATTGACGTCGCAACATCAGCGTCTGACAAGCTTCGAAGAGGTCAAAGTGGTCGACGACTTACCTGTAGAACTCGCCAGTGGGAAGTGCTGAAGCGCTAGCCAAACACTCGGCGATGGTGCTATATTGCGCACTGCCATCTTTACAGTATGTCATAGTTTGGGTACAAGATGCGAAAGCCATGAATTGATGTAATGTAAGTGTAGAGTTGTCATTTGACATGCCGAGCATTTTGGCCATGTAGGGTGTAAGTTGAGGGATGATTGTATCGGTTGCCTGTTTGTACTCAATCGGTCAGGCAGATTCCCCAGACGGTTAGTATAAGTAAAAAAAGCGTACCCAAGCCCATCGTCGGAAGATGAGATCATATTGGGTGATCTCCTTCTGATCGTTGATTGTGAGGAAAACTTCGAGCTATGTTGGAAAGGTCATGTTATACGCCGAGCCATGAGAGATGTTGTAAGTTTGTGATGAAACTTACCTCGATAGGGTAGGTGGTATTTAAGATTGGGTATTCCACTATCACCGTACTGTCAACTCCATCCTTTTCTAATCAACATCAAATAAATCACCAACTCACACTCAAACTTGATACCCGCCGACACGGTATTATGCTCAACAGCAGCAGCGGTAACATTGTATGAAATGGGAATTCCGACAGGCGAAGGAACAGAAGGATTTTGAGCGGCACCGAGGAATAGACCGAAGAGCTATCAGGTAATGTATCAGATGATTGTACCACCAGTCGAGAGTGATGAACGCAGACGTACGAAATCGCTAGACATGCAGGCAAGTCAGCTCACATCCGGAGTCGGAACAAGTGAGGCAGAAAGAAGCTTACGTAGAGTATTGTCGACCATCAATGCTGATCAACAAAGAGGAAGATCAACAAGGGATTTCCAACACAATTCACTCTCGTCCGGTACTCACTTTCCCACAACTACGAGTCACAAAGTCAGCTACATTCATACATGGCAGGTATCATCTACCTCACTATCGACAGACCCTCTCACATCCTCAGCAAACAGTGCGCTACAGCCACACAAACCGTCAGCATTACCTTCTTTCCTGGGGCAGACACCTGACGTAGACTCACCTCTTAGCGTTCAAATCAGCTACCAGATCACTGGAGTTTGAGGGCATAAACGCATCTGCGAAGTTTTTGGTGATCTGGAGATACTCAAAGCTTGTCAAAGCGTTGACAGACGATAGGAACGCAGGAGCGATCAGGCACGTTATAGTGGACAAACGCATTTTGAATGTTTGTGTTCTTGTCAAGTTAGCTCTGCGATTCACGTCGTCTTCAAAAGCAGAAGCAGGAGAGCCAGTTCATCTTTGTTTATATATGCTCGTGGTCCTTATCATACATAAGAGTTCTGATAAGTGGTCATTTCTATTTTCGTATGAAGAAACAGTCACATCAAGGGTTTGTCTCTCAGAATGAGCCATGGCTGCGGTAAGGCTTCGAAACGTGCATCGATATGTGAACCTTTTACACAACTTTATGTTACAAGCGGTACGGTTCCCTTTCCCTGATGATGCGATGGGCTGTTTCTTCGGTTCCCACTTACTGTATCCTTCCCGTAAATAGTTTGGACCGTACCATCAAAGATAAGGCTGCCTTTCCGCCGGATGGACGATCATGCAGGGCTCACGAAACGCAACGCCCAGATATTCGGAAAAGGTTCAAATCCGACCTGCACTCAGGGTTTACAGTTGAGCTGATCGACGCGGATAACGTTGTTTTTGGAGAATGTCACGCCCAGCCGTAAATTTGAGACAGCCGCTCTTGAAAAGAAAACGAAAAAAAAGGAAAAAAGAAACTTTATGTCTCTTTGTCTTCGTTTCCTGGATTTCTGGTATCCTCATTACCCAGCACTGTATTGTGATCCGCTCTGTAACTCAAAGTCGGGTTTGTTCACTGATCGACAGGGACCAAGCCAGAATCGAATGGTCTGTGCTGTTCACCAAAAACAATCAGAAATAAAACATACGGAACCGAACATGTCTGTATCCTCCCCCTTGACTCGTGTTTAACCGTACCCTATCATGCCCGAAAGACACTCAACGGGCATGTAAACACAGGACCATGGCGGGGCGGGCACAACCCAGCTTCTCAGCTGTACATCAGATTCCAGCACGGTTTACTGTTGTATCTTAACATATGCTCTTTATTGCTGGTGGTGACCGATGTAAGTTTGCTAATACGAATGGCGTGCCGCTCAAAATCCACAAACCGAAGAGGCGTTTTGGGCTTTTCAAGCTAAGATAACATTTAAGTTTTCGTACCGATGAGACATCGTACAACCTCCTTGTATGTTTTCGGACAATTCGGAGAGAGTCATAACGTAAGGATGGATGTCACCTTCTTTCTGCGAACCGAGTTGGGCTGGCAAATGTTCCTGAGCGGATTACTGTCATAACCACATCGATAAGTATTGTCATGTCAAATATGTTCACGAAAGGCCAAAGGTCGCTGTTGTAAATCCGGAAGGTTTGATATCTCCTATCAGCTTGACTATGAATACTGTGTTACACCTTCCTTGCTGTCATCGGTTTCCACTCCTTATGATGCGGATTCTTCCGGACGAAGTCATCATGACAACAGTCACATATCGTAGTCGCGACAATCGTCACTTGATGATCCAAGTGCTTCCATGTCAAGATCATGCTGCGTATTCATGAACTACTGCTTTAATTAAACCCAGTGAGCAGGTATTGATACACTCAAAGGGAGTGGGTCATATTTGTCGGCTGGATGATACCTCACAAGGCTCGTGTAGATGTGCCACATACGTGTAACTCCGCAGTATGCAGTCGGGGATATGATATACTTGATTATATGGGAGGCGCGTCTTGAGTTGCAGGTTACGCGTACTGTGTGGTTGTATTTTGTCATGTTCACTCAAGTTGAATCAATTGAAGTTTCAACATCCATCCTCCTCCTTTTCTACTCATCGCTCGCTCTTCCTTCGCAGCTTCTCATACTCTATCGTCCATACACAACAAAAGAAGCTGGAGATCGAACAAGAAATCCGATACGGAAGCTACATCTCGAGATACCTCTTCCGGAACCCTCCTTCAAGATGTCGGATGTCCAACTTGATTCAGCTCTCTTCTTCAAGAGGGCAGAGAGGATCTTCCAAGCATGGGAGGTGAGTTTCGGTCAACCCAATCCTGATGGAGCTACCAGTATCTGATCTGCTCTATAATTCGATAGAAACCCACTGGTGATACAGCTGAATTGGAAGGGTTGACCGCATTGCAAGTGGTACTGGGGGAACCCAATGATGATACCCCAGCGTATAACAAAACCATGTCTTTGCAAGTAAGTTATAGTCTTTGCCAAATCGACCGGGGTAAGTATCCCAGCTGAAAGCTTCTTTCGTAATAGCTATATCTCCTCGGATTCGAGTTCCCTTCCACTCTCATGCTCTTCACCAAGTCACCTCGCAAAGTTACATTTGTCTGTAGTTCATCGAAAGGTGCGTTTGTATATATGGTGGAATCAACGGGAAGCAATAGGACACAGCTGATCATCATTCGCCACTCCAGCTAAACTTCTCAAGCAGTTGCAGTCGTCAAATGGCATTGAAGTCGATATACAGGTCAGGTCGAAAGATGAAGGAGCAGCCAAGCGTAAGAGCTACTTATGCTCTGTTGACGTGCAATGTGCTTATCCTTTGATGTAGAGGTGGTGAAAGACCTGGTACTCTCGTTGGGCGATGGAAAGATTGGAAGTCTTCCTAAGGATAAGCCTGCAGGAAAACTGGTGGATGATTGGAATTCTGCGTAAGTTGACAGTCTGATTCCGAAAAAAGAATATGACCGACGGCGTTCACTATAGGGTTGCTGGCTCGAAAGGTGGATTGGAAGTCGTGGACATATCGACGACCATCTCAGCAATTCTAAATGAGAAGGATGGCGAAGAATTGGTATGTCCAATCCGCTTAGCTATACCAAACATGAAACTCACGCAGATGAATAGAAAAACCTCATTACCGGATCTAAGATGACAGCAACTACGATGCAGCATTACTTCAAGTCAAAGATGGAGTCTATAATTGATAGAGGTACAACAGTCCCTCATGAAGTCTTCGCAGGGTAAGTCAGGTTATGTCACAAACAGCAGGCAGCTGACGATCTTGTTAGTCTGGTGGAAGAGAAGATAGGGAATGATGAAAAGGGTCCCGATATGAAGTTATGGAATAAGAATCCTTCTTTAGGCGATGTAAGTGGTGTACTTGTATTTCTCACAAGCAGAATACTAAAGAGTGAGGTTTAGGTCGACTTTTCATCCACCGAATGGGTCTACACACCTATCATCCAATCGGGCGGCAAATACGATCTCAAAGTGACAGCCATGTCAGATAACAGTCCATTAAAACCCGGCGTCATCTTAGCAAGTCTCGGTATCAGGTATAAGAGTTACTGCACTAGCATGAGCAGAACATTCTTCATCAGTCCTAACAAAGTGAGTGTATTTGACAGATGAAGAGTTGGAAAGAGATATATTAACGCTTAACCCGTCATTAGAAACAAGAATCGTACTATTCCGCACTTTTAGAAGCTAGATCAGAGGCGTTGAAGAAGTTGAAAGCTGGAGCTGTAGTACAGGATGTGTACAACGAGATTCAACAGTTCGTGGAATCTAAAAGCCCGACTATGGGTCAGAATTTATCCAAGAGTATCGGTTTTGCTGTGAGTCACTATAAATCTCGGGGCTGGATTGAGTATCTGCTGATATGGAGTGTAGACTGGTATCGAATATCGCGATAGCTCGTTCGTCCTCAACGCCAAAAACAGTAGAACTTTGAAGGAAAACATGGTTCTGATTCTTTCCCTTGGCGTGCAAGAATTGCCGGACCCCAAAAAGGCTGGAAAGACGTGAGTTTCACCACTTCTTTCGATATCCTTCTTTCGATATGTTAACCGAATTTCCCTCAGCTATTCGCTTCTCCTCGCCGATACTGTCAAGGTCGGACAGAGTGGTGCAGTTGTATTGACAGAAGGTGTCACCAAGCTCAATGACGTGGTGATGGATCTTGAGGTAAGTTCATGTTTTCCATGCCTCCCATCGCGAATTTTGCTAATGATATCGCAGGATGAGGAGGAGCTCGAGTCAGAACCTGAAGTCAAAGCCAAACCCAGAAAGTCCAATGGTGATGCCAAGGCCAAGTCTCCCGTCAAGACCAGAACCGGTGCAGGTGGTGCTCGTGTAATGACAACGAAAACCCGAGGCGCGAACAGAGATAATGTTGAGCAGACCACTTCTGAGAAGATCAAGGCGAACCAAGCTCGATTACATGCTCAGCGAAACGCCGATGGTGTGAAGAAGTGGGAGAAAGGTGGTAAAGGCAAGGATGGAGCTCAGGATAAGGTCGTTAAGAGATATGAGAGTTATAGAAGAGAGGAACAATTGCCACGGGCTGTGGAGGATCGTCGAGTGAGTGTTGTTTGTGTTTGTTCCGTGCTGTGGAAGCTGAATATTATCGTAGGTATATGTGGATGAGCAGAGGCAATCAGTCGTGCTTCCCATCAACGGTTTTGCCGTTCCTTTCCACATCTCAACCATCAAGAATGTCACAAAGACCGAAGAGTCGGATCACATCGTCTTGAGAATCAATTTCCAATCTCCAGGTCAAATAGCAGGAAAGAAGGAGGACATGGTGAGTCCGCTTGTTTTAATGGAAAAGACTTGTACTGAGAAGAGATACAGCCCTTTGAAGATCCCGATGCCAACTTTATACGATCGGTATCCTTCCGATCACAAGATCAAAGACATATGCTCAAAGTGTTCGACTCCATCACTGGATTGAAGAAGACGGCCACCAAGAGAGAAGCCGAAAGAAAGGAGCTTGCAGATGTTATTGAACAGGAGAAATTGGTGGAGGTCAAAGGTCGACATCCCTATGTTCTCAAGAATGTTTTCCCTCGTCCTGCACCGGAGGGAAAGAAAACAGATGGGAATGTCGAGATTCATCAGAATGGTATTAGATTCAGACCTGACGGTCCTGCTTCCAGGATCGGTGAGTTCATCGTTGAGAGGCCAAGCTATCAATTCGCTGATTCTGACTCTACCTCAATCAGATCTCCTGTTCAGCAATATAAAACACCTTTTCTTCCAACCCAGTGAAAAAGAACTTATCGTCATCATTCATGTACATCTCAAAGCACCCATCATGCTTGGTAAAAAGAAGACATACGATGTTCAATTCTACCGAGAAGTTTCGGATATGTCCTTCGACGAGACCGGTGGGAAGAAGCGAAGAGCGAGATACGGAGACGAAGATGAGATTGAGCAAGAACAGGAAGATCGAAAGCGACGTGCGGAGTTGGACAAACAATTCCATGATTTCGCAAGGAGGATCGAATCTGCCGCTCAAGCTCAACAACATGAATTGGAGGTGGATGTACCGTTCAGAGAATTGGGTTTCTCCGGTGTACCTTACCGATCAAACGTGCTATTATTACCTACCACGAACTGTTTGATCCATATCTCGGAATTCCCATTCACTGTCATCACTTTATCTGATGTGGAAATTGTGCATTTGGAAAGAGTTCAATTCGGATTGAAGAACTTCGATATGGTATTTGTGTTGAATGACTTCAAGAAACCTCCGGTTCATATCAATTCGATCCCGGTCGTTCATCTGGATAACGTCAAGGAATGGTTAGAGTAAGTGCTACCGGGTTCTCACCATGGTAGCTTGCTTTTAGCTGATCTGTGATTGGTCTCAGTTCATGTGATGTACCTATTTCGGAAGGACCGGTCAATCTCTCTTGGCCACAGATTATGAAGACGGTTAATGATGATCCGCTCGCATTTTACGCCGAGGGAGGATGGGAGTTCCTTACTGGTGGTGGATCTGTAAGTGACTTGTGACATTTCAATGCTAGTATGATGATGATGATGATGATGATGCTGACGTGGTCGCGATAGGACGCTGAATCTGAAGAATCGGAAGAAGGCTCAGAGTTCGAAGAGGACTCGGATGCGTTCGACGATGAGTCTAGTTCCGATGATGAGAGTGGATCAGACTGTGAGTTCACTGAATGTCGTAGTACAACAAAGGTACTAACGGTGTGATTGAATGGGGTATAGTTGGTGACGATTCTGACGATTCTGGCTCGGATGAAGATCTGAGTGATGAAGGTGATGATTGGGATGAATTGGAGAGAAAAGCTGAAAGAGGTGAGTTTGGCTTTGAATCTGACATTTGAAAGAATGGGGATCTGAAGATCGGAGAAACTGAGCTGATATCATGTTGATATGGACATAGCCGATAAGAAACATCGCGAGAAAGGAGGTGACGATTCGGATGATGATAGAGGTAAGAAGAAGAAGGGCGGTAGACGATAATTAGATATAAAGGTAAAGGCAAGAAGGGGAAACATTCAAGATATCATCATGTTGTAATTCTAGCTCTATCCGTTTAGTCTAATGATATTTGAAGAGATTAATCGTTTCATGCAGAGTATGATTATCATACTGATCTGTCCCAAGAACATCTTGGTCATCGCGATAAGAGCAGATATGTGAAGATCGCTTTGCCTTCGATGGTGCTTAGTCACGCTGTCGTCCAGGCTTTCAGGCTAAAGAATTTCAAAGGTAGATGAAGGATCGACATAAGAGGTCAATGTATATCGTTCACTCGATTTGGAAGGATACGAATATCATTTTATTTGGTTCCGGCGGATAAAGGAGTCATCTCGTCCGGGCGCACGGTTATCCAAGTGATCCGGAAACACCGGGTCGTTGTGTTTGAGACTGTGTGAATGCGAGGATGTGTGGAATAGGAGGACACGAACAAGTTTCATCATCTCTAGTCAGTGTAGCTCATAGCATCTCTACTTAGTACAGTACAGTCCTACTACTGGTGTCTCGCTCGACGCACCTATCCAAAGCTGTGCGGTAATAAATTAGTCAGTCATTCCAGATGACCTCCTAAAGGAATGCGGATCACGATCTAAAGTGTGTGAGTTACTTGACTAATCGATTCCATTCCAAGCAAGGGGTAGATAGCAGGAAAGGGGAACAGGGTAGATGGCATCTACTCCTTTGATAATACTGACCCACGGATAAAGCACAAAGCACAGATATTGTCAGCGCCCTTTGATCTTTAATCGATTGATAATTGATATCCCTCCTTAGTTACCTGCCAAGGACGAGGTATTATCAAGAAGTGCAAAGATGTTATTCATATATCATCTCATACTCTTAATTTGGTCGAAATGGAAATTGATTAATTTCTTGGATTACCCCTCACACTCACAAATGTTGGTATAGATAATTATTCATTCTTTGTGTCTTATTCGTTCATTCTTTTATAGATCCCATTCTTTACCTATCACTATCTCATCCTCCCAGTCCAGCTCGACCTAGCCTTCAAGTCCTCTTCTACCACCTTTAGGTTAGACCCGGCTGTATACCACGATGATCCCACTGACACTACTTTCCTCCCTACCCCTCCTCTTCCTACTTCTCAGTCCACCCACATCCGCCCAATACGACGCCGACTCGTCAGGGTACAAACTCCAAACTCCACCTCTCACCACCGACTGGACCGAGAAAGTGGGTACCGACCCATGGGTGGAATACCCGCGACCTCAGCAGGTCCGAGAGCAATGGCAGAGCCTGAATGGGATTTGGAGGTATCAGAAGGCAAATTCCTCGGAGGACATTGGGATTGTTCCGCGAAATGTCGGTCAGGATTGGGGGAGGGCGGTGATGGTTCCGAGCTGTATTGAAAGTGGATTGAGTGGTGAGTTGAGCCTCTGCTGGTAGAGGAGCTGTCCGATTCGGAGAGGGATTTTCGAGGAATTTGGATGTCAAGTGCTAACATGGGATGTTTGTTTCCCCTTCACTTCACAGGCCTCCAAGTCGATATCAAAGATAACGAGTTCTCATGGTTCCAAACCAAATTCGATGTACCCTCGGAATGGAAGGATCAATCCCTGTTGATCAATTTCGGTGCGGTAGATTACGAAGCTACTGTCTTTGTCAACGTGAGTCTGCCCACCAACTCATGTGCTGGATCTCCTCCTTTGACTAACTTTGGGTAATGTTTGTATAGGGCAAGAACGCTACGACGCATAAAGGTGGATTCACCCGATTCGACGCGGAGATCAGCTCTTTGGTGGAATATGGACAGGAGAACGAGATTAGTGTTTTCGTACATGATCCGACTGATAGTGAAGAGTTCGTTGTCCCTGGTGAGTTGAGTTGATCCCCTTTCCTCCCCTACTGCTTCCATCACGACCGTTCTTGTATTGTAGTTGAGCACGGGATCGCATTTATGCTAATTTGGCGTGTTTCGGATATAGTGGGAAAACAAACTAGAGATCCGAGTCATATATTCTACACACCCTGCAGTGGGATCTGGCAAAGCGTTTTCATCGAACCTGTGCCTAAGACTTATATCCTCAGAATCGATCTGAGCGGTGATATGGATGGTGTAGGTAAGTACCTTCTGTTCCTGGCCCTCTTTTCACTTGTCTTGTCTACTTTGTATCACTGGAGTAGAAGTGAATCTGAATCTGACATCCGGTGTGATTGACATCCCAAAGGAACAATCAACGTCCACACCTCCGACTCATCCGAGCAATCCGTCAAGCTCTCCATATCCGACTCTGAGGGGACGGCATACGAGACTAATGAAAATACCGAAACTTCGTTCAATTTCACTTTGCCCAATGTCAGGCTCTGGTCTCCCGATTCGCCGACTCTGTACAATGTCACTGTCACCATGGGTGACGATGTTGTGGACACGTACATGGGCTTCAGGAGTATAGCTTCAGGCGTGGTCAGTGGTATTATGAGACCATTGTTGAATGGGGAGTTCATTTTCGCTTTCGGTACGCTCGAGTGAGTTTTTCCCCATAAAATTCTCTTTCGTCGCTGTCCTTCTCTCATTGGATTCGCCCCTGGCGGACAAAGCGTCTAGATCATTCTGGAAACCGTATGACTGACTCGAGTGTAATTCAAGCCAAGGATACTGGCCCGATGGCCTTTACACCCCTCCATCATATGAGGCATTAAAGTTCGATTTACAGTTCCTGAAAGAGATGGGCTTCAACATGGTACGAAAACATATCAAAGTTGAGACCGACCTATTCTACAGAGCGTGCGACGAGTTGGGGTTATTGGTTATCCAGGATATGCCCAGTACGACCGCCAGAAAAGATTTCCGACCGAATCAAGAGCGTGAGTAGTAATCCCCCTTTACGACCTATCGTGCTTGATAACGATGTCGTCTCGCTTGCTCCTTATTCATAATGAGCTGGGATCTCAAGCTGATTCTCCGTTTTCAATCCCACAGAACAAGCTCAATTCGTCACTGAGTTGAGGGAGCTGGTCAATCTACATAAATCGTTCCCCTCGATATTCACCTGGGTGATCTACAACGAGGGATGGGGTCAACCTGAGGATGGGCCCGAGGTCAAACATGCTCCGATGGTTAAGGATCTCGATCCGACCAGGCTGGTAGATGCTACGAGTGGATGGAACGATCATCGTGCGGGAGATTATTCAGATAATCATCATGTGAGTAGACTGTGTACGACGATGCGAGTGTACCATTACCTGATGCTATCTTTTCTGTTGCGATACGATATAGTATCCTGATCCGCAATGTGGGATAGAAAGTGTGGCACCCCCATCTGGGAAATACGATGCCGCCAGAATTGGGATCCAGGGTGAATTTGGTGGATTGAGTTACAACGTCTCGATCGATCAGTGAGTGAGACGTCGTCCGTCTTAGATCACACGAATCTCTTCTTGAAAGGATATGCTGAATCCCAATGTGACTTGTTGTAGCCTGTGGAACGTACCCAAAGCTATCGCAGAGATGAACCAGACTTATGAGATTGACGAGACGCTGGAGGAATGGAATACTAGATCTGTAAGTTGCACGTTGTTCCTATTCCTCGTGTTCCAAAGCTGATTCTTTTTCTCTATTGTGTAATGATCCAGCGTGATCTCCTTGGAATGCTCGAAAGCCAGGTGACCAACTACGCCTGTTCGGGTGCCGTGTGGACTCAGACTGTTGATGTTGAAGGTGAGATCAATGGCTTGATGACTTAGTGAGTTTGATCGGATCGTTTCCCCTCTTACGAGGAGTATCATCAAGTGAATTGCTCAGATACTGATTATGTCTCTTGATACCACGTAGTGATCGAAGGATGGAAAGAGTCGATAAAGCCATATGGAAAGAAGCCATCCAAAACATATTCTCAGCAGCCACCGACCGAGGTGCAGGCTCCGGTTCTGGCTCGGGGGGGAACGCAACCAAGACCAGTGAAGATGGACCTAGCAGCAGCAGTGCGAAAGCGCAGTCTAATGTAGCTACTAGTGGATTATCGACCAACGAAACTAGGAAGAATAGCAGGGGGTCGCAGATAAAGCTTGACGTTAATGTTGGTGCTCTGTTGGGTTTGGGTGGAATCCTTTTGAACCTATGACCTATAAGTTGTATCAGCACGGCGTTTATGATCGATGGATGGAGGATAGAAGACGATCGTTGTAGATATACACAAGTGAGTGGTCTGATAAACATATAGTATATAGATGGACTTGTATATAAATCGGTATAGTACATTAGGCGACGGGACATTAACTCATTTCTTATCTATATTATCTATAGCAATTAGTACATGCACATATAAACTGTTCGTGCTGTACAGCATAGCTTAGCATTTAAGTAATGAATCGCAAGTCCAATGTAGGAGTTGTGCCCACCTAATCATGGACATTGATAGCGATTGTAGCAATGACATCCTTGAAATAAGGCGAAGATGGACCTGCGCAGAAACGCAGCTTCGTCTCAACGTCAGTGAAAGTCACTTCTGCACATCTGCGCTTCGAAACATATGGTTCCTTGAGCGGAACGTTGAATACACCGGAAATACATGTTCGCCATCTCAAAAACCCAGAAAGAGTAGAAATAAAAACAAAATAGACAAAAGCACACGATCTTCAATCTTCCATACTATACTCCAAGTAGCTATCTATCCATTACCAGAACCAAAACACACCACCTCTACCCCAATTGATCCCACAATCCTCTCGCACTTCCCAAATCCCTATTCCCCGCACCCCCATCCAAAGCATTCCCCAAAGTATAACCATCAAAGTTGAAATCGCCCGAATTGTACCAAAGTTGAGTCATCGCATTCCAAGCTATCGTATTTTCGTCCGTCTGTGCCGGAGCAATGTCGGTTGTCGGTGTTGGCGCTACACCAGCAGATTCAGGTTGAGATTCCGTCAGAGGACCATATCTGACCAATAATAGATCGGACAATTTCCTGAAAATCTCTTTATATTTCGAAGTCTCTTTCAACGATTTACTGAAGATCTCTAATAACTCATTACACTGTTCCAACCTCTTCTTGACCTCTTCTTTCCATGCTGCATTTTCCAGCAGGGTTTTATCCCTCGAGTCGAATTCGCATAAACAATAAAGGAGGGAAATGCAAGATAAGAACTGGTTGGATATGTTGATGAGGTTGTAAGAGACTTTGTTCGATTTGTACAAATTCAGATAAAGTTCGACGCAGTTCAAACTTGATTCGTGGAGGACCTTCAATTTCTCGCCATTCATCGAGGGGAACAAGGGTGAAGGTCTGTGTAAGAGGCATAGGAGCTGCTGATAGTTTAGGAGGAACCATGAATACGAAGTGTGGATCATACTTCCGCTGTCCCCGTCTTGGGGCTGATCATCGTCGGAAGGCGATAAGGGACATTCAGCTAACCACGTATCGAGCTGTTTGTGCAGGTCGTGAATTATGTTTGATCGTCCTTCTTCAGGTAAGGTATTCTGCTCGCCAGAGACCGAATAGACAGTGGAGAGTATCACACCTCCGAGCCGACGGAGTTTGGTGATGTGTCGGGTGAAGTCGATTCGGGGTCTACCTCGGTACGGTTCATCGGCAGGTAAAGGCGATGGAAGCTATGCGAGATCAGAGTCAGCTGAAAGCTCCGGATATGACCACGGTTGTTTGGAGAGCTCACCTCAACATCGATATCGTTATCAGCGATTGCAAGTGGTTTAGATAATGTCACTGCCACCAATCTATCAAGATTGAACAGCGAATAGAATACCCTCTTTCGATGCTCGACCACACTTGCAGGTAAGGTTGAATCGTCGACTCTTCGGTGCAGGTTGAGGGCGATGGCGATCCTAGCAGCAAAGCCAACTACGTGCCAGAGCGAAATGCCAGATGGATCGAACATCGCGTAGATACCGAGAAGAATGAGAGATTGAACGCATAGCTGGAATAATGAATTGATATCAGCATCGATGTGCGGTATAAGCGGCGATATGACGTACGATATCCTCTCTCCCTACCGCAGCCTGTAGACTCGCAAAAGCCCGATCTTTGTATACCTTCGAGAAACCCTTTTCAACTTCACCTGTCCTTTCTTTATTGGTCGTACCGATAGCAATGACCATGAAAAGTAGGAATTCTTTCCCCGCCCAATGTTCGGCATCTTCATTGGATTGTTGTGGTTGACCTGAGGTGTTATAGGTACTGCCTCTTCTATTGCCAGATTGATCTTGACGGTAGATGTCATCCATATCTTTCAGAAACTCATGTTTATCTAAGAAAGGGTATGAAATAGCATTCATGACGAAAAACGACTCAACAGCCTGTTGAGCGACTTCGTAAGGGGGTAAAGGGCTTTGTTGAGTTTGACCGAACGCGGTCCTTGTAGTAGCCTCAGATCTCTGATTGTTCGAAGATGATAGCGAGTCAAGCGTAACGTGATTATCGCCCCCGAAGACGGGACTTGAAAGGTCGCTTGATCGGACTGATAATATGGTTTTTGACATTGCTGCGAAATCGGCTTGAGTAGTCAACTGACTAGGGAATTGATGATCGTCGAATATCTCTCTTTCGGGTGGGGGTGGTAATCCTCTTTCCAAGTTTGATATGGCAGATTCCAGATGTTGGATCCTTTCTGCTGCAGAGGCGATTTGCGATGTTAATGCTATATTATCCGCTTTGAGATTGGTGACGTATCTAGTGAAGTAGAAACGCTCAATATATCAGATGATCGATCGCTTGGTGAGCAAAGTCGAGAGCAGCTGAACTCACCCAGCAGTAGCAGGACTCAGTTCAAATACACAAGCTACATCCGCTTTGTTACAGCCCGCACATCTTGGTTTCGCATTATCGCATTTCCTCTTGATCTTATGACATCTCACACAGGCCTGAGCAGCACCTTTGGGAGGATGTATATACACCGGACCCAATTTGAAATCGCCTGAAGGGTCCGCATAATCCAAGACCCCATCTTCAGGTATTCCATCGTCTTTGACACCATTTCTATTATCCTTGGATTGACGGGGTTTACTGACTCTAGCCCTCTTTCGTGGCTTGGGTTTATCTGATTTACTACCATCTTCGTTCTCCCCATCTTTATCTCCCTCTGTGGGGGGTTGGTCTTGATCTTGAAGACCGGAAGTTGAATATTCTGGATCGTGTTGTTGATGCGAGTCATCACGATACCCTTCTTCCCATGGATGAGGATGTCTGCTATTCCCACCAGCGGAATAGGATCCATTGCCCCATCCGGACCTCTCGTCTCGCGCGGACGAGCTCTGATAGCCATTACTGTTTATACCATGGGGTGATTGATCGCCTGCGTCGTGGTCTGAATGAGATCCACGTCGTTTGATGTTGGGTGGTAAGCCGTCTTCACCCATCAGTTCAGGTGCGATGACCATTGATGGGTCGCTGCCGTTCTCCAGTGCTGCGGACAGGGTGGATATGGGAGGTAGAGTCGGTGGGGTGAATGACATGATGGTGGTGTAGTCTGCTGAGCTGGAACGGTTGATGTATGCGCAAGTTGCAGTACGCTTTGTATGGTGAGTGGTGAGTGTAATATGATGTTTTTGGTTTGGTTTGTTTGCGGGGAAGAGGATGAGTAGAGTAGTATGATGTGACTGTCTTTTGATATTACCCTGATATGAGTGATATGCTGTTTCCGGTGAGTGCCGCTTTCCGCCAACTTGCGGAGATATCCGCAATTATAATTATAATTGCTGTACTACCAAGCAATGACGTGGATTTAAAACTCCTTGTTATCGTGTTCTTTATCACGTGATTCGCTCCCTTCGGCTTAGACCGATACTCGTTGATAAACACATGTAAAGTGAGGTGATCACGATCAGTTCGAGTAGAAACAGGAAAACACACTGATCAAGGATAAGTTGAAAGAGAAAGAGGGATCCTGTTCTCTTCTCTTCTCTTCCTCGTCTCCACTCATCGAGATTCTCACCTTCAGCATGACCAACGCTGTCTCGTCAAACGGTGTATCGCCTTCAGAGCCTGTGGATATCCTCCTCATAGGTCTGGGTTCAATCGGTTCGGTTTACGCTTATCTTCTCGAAAGAGTGAGTAATGAGCAGTGAGCATCGTCTGGTTGGACTTTCGAACTGACATGATGATGTAGAGTGGGAAAGCACGAGTGACTGCTGTAGCTCGATCTAATTACGAGCTGTACACTACCACTGGAGTAACGTTACATACAGATAGATTTGGGATCATTGAAGGTTGGAAGCCGTACAAGGGTGAGCTCAGATTTGTCCTTCTCGTGAATGAAATACGAGAAGCTGACGATGTACAAAACTGATAGTCGTTAGATCCCAAGCTGAAGCACTTGCCAATGGACAACGATATGCAATTTGCGTGGTATGCACCAAATGCTTGCCCGACGTATTGCCCAATTCTGTATTACTCAAAGAAGCTATCGAAAGTGGTCAGATAGGTTCATGGAATTTGATCCAGGTGAGCTGCAATGATCCCTCTTTGCGAGGTGGTACAACCGAGCTGACGAGAAGATACAGAATGGTCTTGGTATCGAAGAGGATTTGTATCAAGCTGTGAAACACCTCGGTACGCCAGTTATGTCGAGTCCTGCTTGGATAGGTATAGTCACGGAAGGCAGCTTAGTTAGATGGAGAGGTAAAGTGAGTTTCCGCTCTTAGTCCTTGTTCGCAGCTGGCCCTTGAGCAGTACAAGTATTGGACCTTAGCTGATGTATATGTTAGGATACCTTGGTTACCGGTTTGTACCCGCCTTTACCAGCTAAAGAAACCAGCAGTGGTGAACCAAGGATATTTACAGAAAGAGAGAAAGATGCTTTGAAGCTTTGGGTGGACCTTTTGACTGCTGGAGAAGGATATGTGCACCCTACAGACCACATCGATTCAATCAGGTTCTCAAAGGTATGTTCCGTCGTATCCACGGTCTCGCTTCGTCTTTCATATGACCATGATCGCCTACCTTGCATATTTTCAGCCCATCATGGCAGATTAAGCTTGAGCTGACGATATGATCTGTCCATCTCAACTTAGAACGTATGGAACTGTGCTTGGGCTGTAGTAACAGGCTTGATCCGACACACGGCATTACAGTTCAGTTACCTTAGTCCAACTGAGGAAGGTTATATCAAGGATTACTTTATGGAGATTGTGGATACAGGGTTCAAGTCTGGATTACTGTACGAAGGGATGGTTCAATATCCTGCTGGAGATACTATGGGAGACGCGAAGAGTGTGGTTGATAGAGCTTGGACGGTGGTGAGTTGTTTGTATTCAGGACTCGATTTCTACTCGACTTCATTGCATTCTCTCGATGATTTTCTCGATCTGTCCCTATCGCATAATGACCAATCGAAGTCCCTGCGAACCAAGTCTTACTCGTCAAATGGACTGTTCTCTGTCATCTCAGAATTCTTGTGTGAGCCCCAATCGGATACCTAAGCTGATAGCCTACTTCTCCCATAGCTCACAGGTACAGCCCGAGAACGAGGAGTAGGGCACAAATATTCCCTCTTGATTGACGTGGAGCAGAACAGACCATTCGAAGTTGAAGTCATCGTCGGATCAGTACTGAACATCGCCAAGGAGAACAACCTCGTCACGCCAAGGTTGGAGTTCGCTTATGCCATGTTGAAGGCTTTACAGCTGGAAATCATCAGGGATAACGATAAGAAGAAAGTGAAGAAGGCTGATGAGGTTGGTGCGTAGCAGTCGAATCTGGGGGTACTGGATATCTTTGAGTAGGGGAGTGATCGCACGAACCAGGAAGAAAGCAGAGTAATTGATCTTCATATATCAGCTAAGAGTAACATCATTGGGTGATGGTAGGATTGTACATAGATTATATAGATTTCATACATGCATTGCACATACTTCGATCTGTCCACTAACAATAAACATATTGATACTCACAGTAAGATGGATATTTTGAGCATTCATTGAGCGGGTAGACATCCTTTCAACCATTTCTCCGTTTACACGACGATCAATAACCAAAGATGTCCGATCCTTTACCATGATCTCCCCTAACTGATCTATAGGTTTATGGCAGTAGATACTATTGCAGTGTGTCCATACCAGAACAAGACCTTGATAGGTAGCCTTACAATTAGTCTACACACGCTTACCAATAAGATAAAGACAATACCAGTTATCGACACAGAAACACCATGGCAGAAGACAAGAAGAGGTTCCCCTTACCTCCCGGAGTAGGCGCTGGGAAACCCGACCATCCATTTGCAGTCACCGTAGAGGATCCCATACCTGTGAGTGCGGTCTCCCATCGGCTCTGTGTTTGTCAACTTCAACCTCATTCTTCAGCCCCCCGGGTCAATAAGTGGTTGAGTGCTCATCATGCTTCCGTTGGTAGAACGCAATTGTGCCTGATGGGTATGGTATAAAGTATCACGCATACCACACCATGTGAGTTTGCTTCTCGCATCGAGGCGATCCTTATAGCTAATATGCTCCATGCCTATGCGATCAGTACTGAGGGAGTTTTGTAAGTTTCGCATTCCTTCACAGCGCTTGATGCTCGAGTCAGCCTAGTAACACATCTCGAAAGCCTCCCATCCGGCACCTCCCTACCTGGCGGAGCGGTCCTCCCAATGTCATCCGTAGCTGATTTCCCAATGGTCTTACCGATGGGTACGAAGTTACCCGGTGGAGTGATGGTTCCCGTGAGTGCTATCTTCTTCCACCAGACACTAATCATTAGTAATTAACGATATGTTACTGACCACACTGGTGGTGCTACCTGTGTTGGCAATCGGAACACATAGATCGTGATGCAGAAAGTCGAGAAGAAATCCGTATCAGTCCCCGACCCACCCGGACCGATCTGCTCGATTCAGTAGATACCATCGGTAATCTGACAAATATCTTGTGTATCCATATATATGCATTACATTCCCCATCTTCACTGTATTCTACTCCCACGCCCCTTTCTTCTCCACTAGTCATCATCCCAATGACCTTGTTGTTTAGGAGGGGCCAACCCCGCCTGCTTAGCCACGATAATACTATCCACCCTAAGTACCGAGATAGCAGCGTCCGTCGCCAACTTGATCGCCCAGTCCTTAGCAGCGAATGGATCTAATATACCCTTCTCCTTGACCGACGACAACACACCATTGGTATTTGAGGAATTCTCCGAATCAATATCCACTCCAGCTTCGTTCTGACCCTCCGCATGGGATTTGTACAAGAGAGAAACGACATCTTCGGCGTTCAGTCCAGCGTTCTCAGCGAGGGTTCGAGGGACAACTTCGAGTGATTCAGCCCATCTCTTAATAGAATGTTGGGCCAATCCAGCAGTTTTACCCCCGTACTCTGCCACTCGTCTAGCAACTTCGATCTCACTTGATCCAGCTCCTGGAACCTGTCTTCCATCCCTTAACAAGATCCTGACGGTGTTGATACCGTCATCCAGGGATCTCTCCAGATCGTCCAAGTAGTTTGCTGTGGCTCCTCTAAGCACGATGGTGGCAGTTCGAGTCTTCTCGCCTTCCTCCTGTCTTAAGACCGTCACTCGATCTCCTCCAATTTCGACAGTCTCAAACACATCTACCATACCCGCCTCTTCGGCTGTGGGAGCACCCAATCGAGCAAGAGGAGTCGCACCGACCACTCGACAGAGCCTTCGTAAGTCAAATTTGGACAAGACCTTGATGACTCCGATGTTCAGCCTGTTAAGGTAATGTAAGGCGAGATCTCCGATACCTGATCCAGCGATGATGAGTTTGACGCCCGAGTCGGCGATTTCTTTGAAGTACTGTATTACATGTAAGCTGGACGATCTGTATTATTTGGAGAACACAGCTATCACTCACACCCTCGAGTTGTTTCTCCTCTCCTCGTGAGAAATTCAACAGATCATCTGCCTTCTTGAGTAGAACCGTTCCCTTGGTTTCAGTCTGCGAGATATCGAGACCACAGGTGTACACAGCGACTTTCGCCTTCGTGGCGTTCTTTACGACACCTGCAATATCTCACAGTGAGCTTGGATTGTGCGGCAGGTGCGAAACATACAGAAGACCGAGCTGACATACCTTCAGGTTCTCGACCAAATACCATACCTCTCACGACTCTACTGGCTTCCAACCCTCCACCTAAAACTTTGACCACTCTCACCGAATCTACGTTGAAGTCCTTGGGATTCTTGGGCATAACTGCCAAAGAAGCTTCCGCTACTAAATCAGCAAGGAAATCCTCGCATCCTGGCTGTTTTGCGGCGAGAGAGGTAGCGACGGCTTTGGAGAGTTGTTCGGCGGTGGGTAAAGGTGATGAAGGGATGGTGGAGGTGATCAGTGCTATTTGGGGGATATACAGTACGTCAATATATCTGATTCTCACAGTTACGGAAGTGATAACTCATTACTCACTCTCAAGCTCCTCTCTACCTTTAGCCAAAGCCATCTCATACCCCTGAATCACATCCGAAGGGTGTAAACCCATAGTCAAAAGGTGTTCTGATCTCTTCAATAGCTCTCCAGCAAAGATGAGCACTAGGTTGGTAGCGTCACCCATCTACTCATTGACAGCGCGTCAGCTTGATCGTTGGAGGTAAGCAGCAAAGGAAGAAGAAAGCTGGACATACCTCGGCTTCCTGGGCTGTACTTGCCATGACCAACAATTTAGCAGCGGGGTGAGCGACCTCAATCTCCCGGATGATAGTTGCTGCGTCTGAAGTTACGAAGAGTCTTCCGAGATGGTTGATGATGAGTTTGTTACGACCTATTGGCAGTATGAGGATCATGATGAGCTTTATGCACTAAGTATCGAGGTACTTGGCTTGTGACGGTGCAGGGAGGACTTTACTCACCATTGGGACCGAAAGAGGTTCTGACGATTTCACTCAGTTCTCCCACAGCAGCAATATTCCTCAACACTGCTTCCTCAAGACCAGACATTTGCTATGAGCCGCGAGTACAGGTCAGCTAAAGCACAATTGTCGCCAATCTCTGCATACGATGGGTACCATTCACAGCTAGGCATGGTGATGATCTCTCTAGGGTTTGGCAATTAAGTGAACGAAATGACATACCTTGTAACCAGCCTTGAACAGGTCTGGACCTCCAGCTTTTGGTACCTTCAATGACATTTTGACGGTTCTCCTTGATTTCTTCTAGCGCTTGGTGAGAATACTTCAGAAAAGTCAAGCTTGAGAGTGTGGATGAGCTGACAAAGATGTTACAAGAAAGTTGAAGAAGAAATGGTGGTTTGCATGAAATGTTCGAAATTGACAGAAGACGCGCTCAAACCTCCACTGGGCAAAGTGTCCACGCGTATAACACGTGGCTTTTCCACGTTCACCCGTGGCAGCTTTCGCATGCATAGAGTCCGAGGAGCAACGGAGTATAGAGATGGAACAGTGTATCGTCATGTCGTGAGTATCTGCATGGACCAGTATGTAGGCGAATACTTCACGGTAGGAAGGGATATGCAGCAGTCACTGACGACCTCAAGCTTGATATAGAAGACATTCTTTGACCTTACAACTTTGCGGTTTTCGGTTTCAGACTCCAGTAGACCAAGCATTTCTGAAACCCAGTAAGGAAATGAAGCATGGCATCTGAACCAGGGGTTTGTGTTTGACACTCTGCGTTTCGGATTCCAAGCTATGTCATTGTCATCATACAGTAGTTAGACCCGATTACAATCTCAACCACTATGCAATTCCCATTTCAACCTGTGGTGAAACGAGGGTAATGTGGCGGCATCGAAGCAATTCAGATAAGGTTAATCTTGCCCAAAATGCCCATTCAGATTCCAGGCATCTGTACCTCCCGATAGAATACTGAATAGCTTGTGTGTAGGTATACTCGATACATTGTGATTTCTTTATTCATTATAGTAAGGATTGAACGTTTCCGTTTCATCGTACAGAAGCAAAGTTATTGCTGGTTCGCTTCGGACGACAACTGTTGTGGTTCCGACTGCACAGGAGACTCGTCATCCAAAATGTTTGTGCTTGGCGTAGACGTAGACGGACGAAAGTGACTTGCATTGAGAACTGATTTGGATATTGATATTAATACTAATACTAGTACCCACACGAATGCAATGTCTAACCAACGATATCATTCATTATTTACCCTCTTCTCCCTACTACCACCGAACTCTCTCCTTCTCCTTTCCCCGAATCCAGTCAATGATCATCTAGTACTCTTTTCCGTGAGACCCACTAGCTCCAACTCTATCACATCCCTGTGTAGATAGGATATACCCACATTCATTACACCAACACATACCTCGACGGTACAAAGTCATCTCAACGAATTTCTTTTTGGCTGGCTCAATTTCGATTTCAAGATACAACTATATTAAACGATAATACGATCACACAATACCAATACGAACAGTACACCAGCAATTGATTTGCACATGATACGATAATCACGACTTCTACACTCTTACGCTCTCTCAATATCAATCAGACCATTCACAGACGTACTCAGCCATAAGTCACGACCCAACCATCCAATAATCCTTCCTTAAATCTCATCAACATGCTCTTCCTCTCAGCTCTCCTCCCCCTTCTCGCAGTATCTTCCGCCCGCTCCATCCCCTCTCCAAGCGTCACGGCAGAGCTCGACTCCCGAGGCCTCCTCGACGGTCTTCTAGGCGGTCTAGGCCAAACAGTGGGTGGTCTAGGTGGCACGCTAGGAGGAGTGGTAGGTGGTCTAGGCAACACCGTCGGCGGCTCTCTGGGATCTACAGTAGGCGGCGTGGGTCAAGTCCTAGGAGGAACGGTAACCACCGTAGGAGGTACGGTGGTAGAAGTTTCGAAACTTAACTTAGAAGTATTAGTGAACACCTGTATAAGGTTAGGAACCGCTACTACGGTGAACGAAGTGGCATCTGTGGGCGGGGGGTTGGTGGGTCAGAATGGAGGTGTGACGTTGGCAGCGGGTGCGTGTGTCTGTGTAGACGCTGCTACCTCCGCTGGACTTGGTGGAGTGGATGCTCAAGTGGGAGTGTACGCTTCGGGGGGGCTGTATTTCAATGGATCGGCTGCTGCTGATATTGCTTCGTCGGTGAGCGGGTTTCTCTCTTTTGCCACATAGCTACAGTATTAAACAGTAAGGCTGATCGATATTGGTAGACCCAACCTGGTTTGCTGGGACTACAAGCGGGTGTATACAACTTCAATGTCGCTGAGACCTGTATTGCCGCTTCGGTTTCGCTAACAAATTCAAGACATGACTTGCAACCTGTCGGAGGATCATGTTGCGCGAGGGGTGAGTGTTGTCTCTTAACACAAAACCGAATGAGATCCTTCTATACCGCACTGCCACAGCGTATTCTGCACATCCAGAAAGAACACAAGATAACACTAATATCATATATAATTATAGCCTGCAACCCAGGATACGTCCTCACAGGCGGCACGACCTGTTGTCCTCCCGGATCCACCCTCTCCCCAACTGGACAATGCCTTACCCCGCCCACATGCAGTTCCACCGAGATTTTATGCAACAACGCATGTTATCCCCGATCAAGCTATACCTGCCCATCAGGCTTACCCGTGCAGATTCAAAGTAAGCGGTCGGAGAGCTGTCCGGTGGGTATGGAGAAGTGCTCTGTAGGTGCGTTGGGGGGTGGGCAGTGGGAATGCGTGGATACGAAGTCGGATATCGAGTCTTGTAAGTTTCTTTACCTCCTCCTACCTCACCTCCCTCCGTGTGTATCTTTGTCTCTCCTCTACACCGGTCACACCCATCTATGAAGCGAATGTGAACGCAGAACAAAGGAAAGGACAAAGCTAATCGTTAAGCTGCAATAGGCGGAGGATGTATGTACCCCACCCCGACCGAACTCAACCCCCTAGCCCTATCGACCGGAACCGACTGTACCTCCCTTCCGGGCACCAACGGCGTCTCATGTATTCAAGGTCAATGCCAGATCCAATCATGTGCGAAGGGGTTCAAGTTGGCCAATAACGGAACATCTTGTGAAGCTCCAGTCCAAGCTCAATTGCCGATCAGGAGATCAGGTAGAGTGAGGCATCAAGCTAGGATCATCAGTCAACGATCATAGATCATAAGCAAGCTACAAACCGAAAGGGGATCTCGATGATCTTCCTTTTCACACTTGCTAGAAGGACAAATGGTTATAATGGACATTTCTCATCATGCGGTGTTATACTTGATATAACGGACATTTCTCTTTTCTCTTCATTTAGGTTTATTTTTTGGTTTTACTCTTACAAATATCATATACACCCATATCAGGTATACCTTCACATTCATACCATGTACTAGCTATCTTACTGTATACCTTGACTTGACGGACAATCCTTAGCGAAACGTTTATATGACACCTATAATGAACATAATCACGAATAATGCATCAAACCCCTAATCCTTGTCAAGACACTGTAAACATGTTGAACCATACGAAGCGCTGTATACCCAAATCACATGCTACGATATTTACATTTACCACTCAAGTCAGAATATCTACACGCGACGATGATGATCAAAGAAGAAAAGTCCACAACTCCAAAGTATAAATCCCATGAACCCACATCTCTCCATTCCCTCTTCCAAATCAATTACATCAATCTATCATCCTCCAACTCATCCAAACCCTCAAAACATCCCCCTATCTCCTAGCCTCATGAACCTGTTCACCCCCGCCATACCTTTCACACCCCCAGCACCCGCCAAATTCGAAATACTCTTCCTCTTACTTCTCTCCCCCAACGTCCCAACCCCACCAACCAAATGAGGAGCGATGGTATGGTTTTCCCCCTGTCCATACACGCTGGAATTAGTCATCGACATAGCAGCAGCAGCTACGTCCGAGGGGTGGGTGGTCATTCCTGGTCGATTGGCAATTGCTGGTCTGTCCCCTGAGGTAGGCTGAGAAGGGGAAGATGATGAAGGTTGGTTAGGGAGTTGAGATGAGGAGGATTGTTTGAGGTGCGTTGGGGTGGCTGAGGGGGAATGTTGGCCGTGTCGGATTAGGGCGCTGTGGAGATTGAGGGATGTCGTCAGTCCAGATGCCCAATCATCCATTATACATGACCGTAAATATACAGGGATAACTTACAGCTCTTCAAGTAACGTAGAGTGTCTATATGCCAATCTGATAGTAGGTACATTGGTCTAATCGTTTCAAATTGCCTCGTCAGCTGAAGACTCCAAACTTACGTCCGGCGACAACTAGCCGAACCAAACCCACCTTGTGAATATCATTCCCAGCCGCACCGGGTAAATACCACTTATGCCCTATCCAATGTTTCTTGACCTGCATTTCCCATCCACTCTGCAATACCGAATTTCTCGCCAGCTCGCACATGTCCGCAGGGGTAAGTTTGTATATTTGGGCAGCGCACGAGTACTCTTCGAGCAGATGAGAAGCGGTGAAGTGGAATTGGAGGGGGTCATCTAAGATACACAGATAGAGCAATCAGCAATCAGTAAACAGATAGAGATTACACCTGAAAGCATGGACCAATGCCCTCGATCAGGGCTGCGAAGATCGTGTATCTGATAAACTGTTGCAACTCACCAGTCGATAGCGACACATTCAATCCAACCTTGAAGTAATCCTTGAAAGGGTTCCTCTCATAAGTCAAGAACAGCGCATTATTACTCAACGGACTCATGGCCAGTCCAATCTGCTTGAGGTAAAACAAGTACTGCAACGCAGGTACTTTTCGAAGCAAGATACCGTGCGAGATCGAATGGGCAGTCAAGAATGCCGAGGACAAGTGATCGGGATCACCTGCTTCTCCACAGTGTGGTCGGAGCACGAATGTGTCTATTGACGCGCGAGTCAGCTGATGAGACTGGAACGATGCACGTGGGAGTGACTCACTGAATCCTCTAGATCTTCTCCAGGCATTCAGAGAAGCCATGTTGGCGTACATGTAGTAGATCCTATTGAGCACGCATCTTGTCAGCCAAGATATTTGCCCATAAAAGGGGGCAAAACAGCTCACCAATAACTGTATGGAGGACTTTGGTTTGTATCCCACATTTTGGCTGTCGGGAACTTCCTGTATAGTCTTCTCTCAGGTTTCGACTCGTCGTCTACACTGTCAAACCCTACTACTCGTTGAAGGAAGATGTGTAGCTCAGGGTGAGAAGAGGGATCTTTGGTAACTTCGAACAAAGGTTGGAAGACATCTACGAGCAAATTGTAGATCGTGAGCTTGCGTTAGGTGAACAAGAAGAACCGAAGAACGAAGCTCACTCTTCACTACATCCTCAAAGTTGTTGACCAATCCTGAGCCCTTGTACACCTCGTACAATCTTGGAACCTGGATCAACCATCTAACGTTGTGCGAGACAAGCTTGTTGTTCACTACCCATTTAGCAAGTTTGTCCCATTCGTTGAGATTCCTAAACAAGCGAGGACAACGGGGTCAGCTGCACGATCGACTTCCATCAAATTGGCCAGCTTACCTTCCATAGATGGACAATCTCCACTCTGAGACTTGATATTTACTTTGTTCCAGATCCGCAATCAATTCTATTCGCGTGATTCGCATCAGCTCATGTCATCACACACCGCAAGAGGAAGGTGTCATTGTAAGCTGACTTACCCTGAGTCAACTCTGCAAGGTATTTCCCCTTCAATAAATTATCAGTCTTCAAGAAGATCTCTCTCAACCTCGAAGATCCAGTGGGGTTATATCGGTCATTGAACCGATCGAATCGATGGAATTCCTATATAAAGCGAGATAGTCAGCTTGAGCTTGCCATTCAAAAGGTTGACCACGAAGCTAACCTGATGAGCGTGCATATCGAGAGTATCGATCGAAAGGTCGTAAGCAGTCAAATTTAGCGATTCGAACACCTCTTTCAAAGTGAGATCTTTCCCATCTCGATGAATGACGATTTCCTGCAAAATTTCAAATTAGCTGGATCATATGCATTATACACTAATGGTGATGAAAGAGCAAAGGAGGTGGCACATACATTTGGGTTCCTCTTCAATTTGGACTTGATGAATCGCAACAAATGTTTCTGGTTCATACTCGCAGAGTGGTGAATGTGAGTATCGACTTTTCTAACATTGTAGAAATCCCTACATACCATCCAATCAGAATCAGCTCAGCCAGTGACGCACCGAGAGTGAGTCGTAAGTCAGTTGACGGGGAAAAGGTAAAACACACCTATGAGGAACAGCCTTCATATCTGCCAGTTCCTGATACTCATTTAACAAGCAGTACAAGCTCCATTTCGACGACAGATACTTCAACCGTCTGAATGCGAAAGACTTTGCCGGACCGTCAGAACACACTCCAAGGAGATAATCTAGATCTGTGAAATATTCCTTCAGGGATGGTACTCTAGCCAAAGGTTTTTTACCTTTGACATCGAGATTGACTTTGACCTCTCCACCATTGGCATTATTGGGTGTAGGCTGATCATCGGGATAAACGGTGAAAACACCTTCATCGTTCAACCCAAAAGTATGTTGATCGTCTTTCGGTTGGATCTGGCAATCTTCAATCCTGAACGCCTGGTTATCCCTCGTAGTGGTTGACGTGGTACTTTGAGTCGTCCCGTCAGAAGAGGTAGGTTCAGGCATTACACTCCCATGAGACGGTTTCCAATGCCAGTGGGGTGGTGGAGGTGGCGGGTAGATATTCCATGTAGGTAACTCATCGTTCTGAGCTGCAGATGGTCCCTCGCAGGTATCTTGCTCCACCTCTGCTTTGAGGCCCATAACGTCGCCTGAGGATTTCGGGGTGAATCCATGGAACGAGCCATCGTGATCTTTGGGATTATCGCCCAGTCGTTGGTTGGAAAGTTCCATATACTTGTCTCGAAGGTCCAAACATCGTGCGAAAGATGCACTATGAACGCCATATCGGTCAGTACAGAGCACACAGGAGGAGTTGGCTTGACTCACTATAATTCTTCAAGTTCACTACCGATGCCTTGTTCTGCGAAAGCGAGAATTTGCATTTGCATCAGCAACTCTTTCCCGTCCAGATCTGCTTTATCCATCTCATTCACGGGGGTACCAGGCATAGAAGCGATGGGGGTAGAGGGTTTAGCCATGGGAGAGCGGATTCCACTTAGGAATAGCTCAGGATCGGTAAGTGTGATATTCTGGGGTCGAACAGGGGGCATTTTGGAGAGATCGTATTGCACAAACGACAAAGAGTGGAATATAGAGAACGTTTATATGTGATGCGAAGTGCGAGAACGACGGAATTGAAGCAATATGAGATGAATTGGCCAGAGAATGTCTCCCAGCGTCAAGACGGTATATATACGTCTTCGACGCATCCTCGAATCGCCTTGGCGAACTTTGGAGAAGCCATAGCGAAAGTCGGAGAAGACATAAAACGAATTCGTTGACGTTCCAAGATTGCGAAGACGCACGTTCCCCATCTCTCTGCACCGATAAAGTGAGATCCGACATGTAACACAACTCCATTCCTTTCTGTCCCCTCACCATTCAGTCTTCGGTTAGCAAGAGAAAGAAGGCGAAAGGAAGGTAGAATGTATGCGAAGGTCGGTCCTCCGATGATATCGGGAGAGCGACATACCCATAGATCATAATAGATACCAAAGAAGGTGAAAGGAGGGAGATGATAGGTGATCGCGGAGCGGCAAATAGTAGTCACGAAGAAGATAGTAGAGAATTGAACGTGCGAAAAAGTAAAGACCAAACTCACCAGGTTGTACTTGTTGCGCGCCACCACCAGCCGCAGCCAACTTAGCAGCCGCTTTAACCTCTACACCGTCTCCTCTTCCACCTGAATTCAGAGCATTCAAAAGACCGACGTTCAACTCCCTTTCTCTAGCTTCTTCTTCCAAGTCCAATTCCTCCTGTTTATCCCTCTCTTGTCGATGGATGATCGAAGGTGCTGGATCCAAATCACCATACTCGGGTCCAGAGGGAGATAACATACTTGAATGCCTTTCAGCAGGGTTGATCTGCGCTTGACGTTGAAATCTCGATGAGAAATCACTTTCCTCCTCATGGTCGTCCTTATCTTGTTCTTGATTATCCTGTGTGAGCGACATCGATTGACCCCCCTTCTCCAGATTCTTCCCTTGGTTGCCCAGATCTACTTCACCAGGACTAGTACCAGTGGGCATGGGTTTGGTGTGATTGAGAGGCGACGTAGTCATGAAGTGTCCCGGTGACATTCCCAATCTTGCGCTCGTGCTCATCTCAGCTAATTTACCAGTCGATGATCCAGCTTCTGATATAGTTGATGGAGGTAGTCTAGGTAGATTGTGAGATAACCAAATCTCATCTTTGAGATGCAACCTCCTCTCTTCGTGGTAGTCAAAGGCAGGGGAAGAGTGTACGTGCGCGTTGTCCTCGAGGTCTTCGTGAGGGTATCGTGAGGGTATTGGTAAAGGTGAAGGTGATGGAACGGGTGAATTAGCTCCCGAAGGTTGGTTGGATGGACGAGGTGAGTCCGCCATGTTGCAGAAATGGGTTGACTATTTACTTGTTGTTCGTTATGAGCGACAAGCTGAGTCAAGTTGAGTATGAGATGTGATGATGAGAGATAAAGGATGCTACTAGGATGTGAAGAGGTTGTTTCTTGGATGCGCAATGATAATTTTGATTCTGCTCGACTTTGCACATGATGCAACAACAAGCGAGATCACCGATCAACCTCCACTTGCGGTAAGATAGTTACTCGTAGTGGGATATCAACACGTGCTCAAAGCAGCCTTTTCAATAGGCATGCGACTGTGTCATCCAGAAAAAGCCGCATGCCTGTTTAGAGGTGGTTTGTCTCGAATCACGTGTTCTCTGCACTGATCTCCCATGATTTCTTTTCTTTATTCTTTTTGGTGACGAAGTGGCGGTGCATCTTTACCCTTATGTGATATTCCAATTCTACGCGTCGAGTGAGTGTTTATGCCCCCCCCATTTTCTCATTCTCATTCTTGCTTGCCGTTTCACCCAGGCTAGCTTACATTTGATTACCCTTGATGCTTATTTTTTCCTGGTTGTTTATGAGTCTCATCCTCAGATTTACAATCTTTCAATTCCCGTGCTCACTCCCTCTCTCTCTCTGCTCTTCCCCCTCTATTCACGCTAGTTGCGCAGTCTCAACAGGTTGTTGTCCGTCGCGATTAATCTGATTCCATAATAAGAATAACAATTCTATTCTTGAAAGAAGAGGTTCAAACCGGGTGATCAAGCATCTCTTCTGTTTTTCCAAATTAATTTCATCTGTACATTCTCCATCTCCTTTTATATTCATCTTCATTTCATCCTCATCCGACCGACGAGTCCGCTATCGACATCGACACAGCACTCAGGTTATATATCCCCTCTTTCTTCGTTTCTGAGACGACCTCATTTACGGCACACGGCCTGACGAAGACGACGTAACGACTGTTTCTCTTTTTTCTCTCCCTCATACCACAATAATCAAGACAACGCAACACATTCATTATCACTCATCTCATCTCCCATCGACAACAAAATCAATCCTTCTCATCCCTCTTTAATACCCCACCTGTAGATATCACGACGCGATGTCTCATCACTATCAACAAGCGCAATACTCTGATAATAACGGAGGAGGATACGGTAACTCGTATGGGAACAGTTATGGTGGCGGGTACAGCGATGAACCACAAGGTGGTAATTATGGTAACAACTATAGTGGCGGAGGCGGGAACTGTGAGTATATGTATTCATCGTGCGCAATCTTAACAAAGTACCATAGCATACTCTTGGCAGAAATATCAATGCTGACTTTTGGTCTCTCTACTATCCACGCTATTCACACTATCACTACCCTACCCGACCACTAACACTTGTCCTTTCTTCCCTCATCTTCCCCTCCTATAACGATATCGCCTGCAACGATGGTCAAAATCGACTCACCCTCCTTTGTTTACTTCATTGTGATACGCCCTTCGACCGCAATTTCTTGGTCTACTTTGGAACGTCCATCTCATCGCATTCACACCTACCCCGCCCCCTTTGCATCCCACAATCATCGCTTCACTCTGTACATACTCCTACCACAATCTAACTCTACAACATGTCTCAATCAAAATTATATCCTGAAGCCTACCCAATGTCATCTGGAAACCCCAATGCAGCATACAGCAGCGATGGTGTAGGCGCAGGTGGATATCAAACCAAGAAGAAGAGGAACAAGTGGTTATGGATTGGTCTACCCATCCTATTGATCATCATCATTATCGCTGCTGTGCTCGGTGGTGTTTTAGGGTCAAGAGCGAGCAAAGACAACGACAGTTCCACTTCTTCCTCAAGCTCAAATTCAGGTGGCAATAGTGATAACACAGGTGTCCCATCTGGCGTTAGCAATGTCAACACTGCTGGCGCTACTAGCACAGGTGCCGATGGTCAGAGGTATCTCGCTATCGCCACTGATAGCGCCTATCTGCTCCCTGTTTACGCTACCGGTGTGAGTTCATATACCCATTCTCACCTACGAGCAGTGTGCTGATCGTCTAGAATAGACCGCTACTGCTGGATACTCTGCTCCTACCGTTGGTTCTAGCAACGGCTGGCCAACCGACCCATCGCCCCCATCCAACTCTTCTATCCGAGCCAATCCTCGTCTCGCTCCCGGCTACAAGTGGGACGCTTTGAACGGTGGCCTTATCTCCAAAAACCTATATTTCAAACAATGGAATGCTACTATCGTTCAAAATGCCAGTGATACTCTTGGCGATGACCCCACTCCATACACCGAAGATGGTGGTCTGTCCGGATCAGGTGTACTTGACGTAGCTAGAGAGATCAAAGTCAAGGTCAAGAACTGGGCTTATGCTTACAAGGTCACCAACGAAACCAAATACGCCGATAGAGTATGGCTAGAACTTCAAACCGCTGCCGGAAATAACTCTGCCGTAGCCTTCGGTGCCGATGATGGCACACGATGGAACCCAGCGCACTTCTTGGATGTTGCTGAGTTCTGTGCCGCTTTCGCCATTGGATACGATTGGCTTTACGAGTTCTGGACGGACGAACAGAGGGACGCAATCATGTGGTCTATCCTCAACCTCGGTCTTAGATTAGGTTACAACGCTCTTTCTGGCGATTCCAGCGCTTCAACGTATAGCTGGTGGGCCGGAAGTCTTACTGGCAACACCGAAGTTAACGGAAACTGGAACTGTGTCATCAACGCCGGTCTCACACAAGCTGCTATCGCTATCATGGATAGAGATCAATCCGGTCTTGCCGAAAGGGTCCTCGCTCTTACCGTGCCAGACGCCTACAACAACTGTTTCCAAGGTCCCGATTCCGCTGGTACTTGGGCCGAGACTTCCGATTACTGGTATTTCGGTACCACCGGTGCCGCCGAGATGGCCAACGCTTTGATCTCAGCCTACGGTGATGATAGGGGTCTTGCCCAATCCAACCCTGGTTTCAACCTTACTTCGGTCTACCACATTTACTCTCAAGGTATGACCAGTAAATTCAACTGGGGTGACCATGGACCCAACAAGTACTCCGCCACTGCCAACTCCCTTCTCCTTTGGGCCAACGTATTCGACGCACCAAGATACGCCTTGTACCAACGAGACCACATTGACGCTTCTGAACCATGGTCTATGTTCTGGTACGACCCCGCCACGACCGGTACATGGTGGGATGGATTGGCTTTGGACCGACACTTCGATGATCAAGAGAACCAATGGGCGACTGCACGATCCACCTGGTCAGACAACTCTGGTACCTACTGGGGAATGAAGGCATCCAAATTGCAGGGACACCAAACCCACGGTGATTTGGATGTAGGAGATTTTGTCCTTGATGCGATGGGTCAACGATGGGCCGGTGAATTGGGTTCGGGACAATACCTGTCCGATGGCTACTTCTCGAACGAAAATCAAGATTCTCAGAGATGGTTGTACTACCGAAAGAGGACTGAGGGTCAAAACACCTTGTTGATCAATAGCTTGAACCAAAATGTCGATGCTGCTCCTACTGGAAATTTCGGTTCGTCCGGTACCTCCCAGGGACCCGCTCCTTCGTTGACTGTTGAGACGGACGATACCGCGTACTTCTGGACCGATATGACTTCTGCTTATAACGGGTGAGTATTCCTTTCACGTCATACCTGCTTCATCGGATGTGAGATATGGGGTGTAAGCTGATGACGGTCTTGATCAAATGAAATAGTACCGGCGGTGTTAAACGAGGTATCCGATTCCTCAACGGCCGAAAGCAAATCCTCTTACAAGACGATGTGACCACCTCACCAACCCTCCAATGGAGGATGCACACCAACGCCACTGTCACAACCAACCAGGCTACCGCAACCCTCGCCCTCGGTGGCGAAACACTGGTCGCCTCCATCGTCCAAGGACCTTCCGGAGCGACATTCTCAACCGCTTCACCCACTCGGTTGTCAACTGATCCTGCCCTTCCCACGGGGGATATCAACCAGGACCAATCCAATGACGGAGTCACTGTGCTCACGATTGACGTGGCTGATGGCGGATCGTTCAGTCTACAGGTGCTTTTCACCCCTCAGTGGGGAAGTGGGTTCACCGCGCTGGATACTGTTAAGAATGTAGCGCTGGATCAATGGAGCGTTACGAGTCATAATTAGTGTGATGGCATACCATCACATGAAGGTGAGGGGAGGATGAGAAGGGTGACGAACGAACGATGCGGAATCAACTTACATACTATGATTATCTCTTCTTTTATACACTCACGCTCAGCTCGATGCCGACATCATATACATTCCTTTTTTCTCCTTAGTCAATTAGTTAGTATTTCCTGATGATTTCTCAATTACTCTTATGGACGGTTATGAACACGAGTATGAATATACGTTTTCTTCGGTTCTGCAGACATAAGCACATGTCATGTTGCATCTTGCCCATCCAACACACGGGACATCGATATCACATCCATGTGAAGAACGAGGGTCGTACTGTACATCTGATGACACTGTCTGTACGAATCGTTGTATATGACTGACTCAAGACAGATTTAAGGGCTCCTGTTGGAACGTATCTCCTTTGCGATACACAATCACTAAACAGGATGCTCAGCCTCTCGATATGAAAACAAGCATGCATGAATGTCCAATGATCGTTTGTATGTATTGATACCTAATCAAGGGAATGGAAATGGGTATACTATGAGAACAAGGATAAGGGGAGAAACAGAGTGATCAAGGATCTCTATGGGACTTTGGTATATAAGAGAGTCAAGGAGAAAGATGTGACACTGTATGTTGGTGATGGTAAAAATACAATTTGGTTGACTGGTCGTTGAAGCTGCTTATCGTTTGAGCGGAACAAGAACCGCTGGTCAGATTTAATCCACGCGAGATGAGGTTCTACCAATGTATGCGAGTCTTTTGGGTTTTGGGTCAGGTTGATTGGCTTATTCTGAATACTCTGATTCGGTCATTTCGCGCGATTGCGATTTCTCAGGTTTCTCCACCAATAACCTCTGGACGATCAGGTCCGCAACGACTTTACCGTCTATCAAGGGGGAGTTACAAGTCAGCTCTGCTCTCGTACCTTAACAATAGCTCGCGGGAGAGAATCAGGACAATCGCAAGTTACGTCCTAGAAGCATTGGGTAGACACATTAGAAAGGAGAGACTCACTCAGCGGAATCTCATTCCCCTGGAAACCCTCAGGATAAGCCACCTGCGGCGTATCAGGCGCAGTAAACGCCTGATCGTCCCACATTCCATAATGCCTTATCCCCAACGCTCGACAGGTGAACTCGTAATCTTCTGCGAATCCTCCGGGGAAGAAAAACTCGATGACGGTCGATCGAGGATTCTGGTTGTTCATCCATAATAAGTGGGTGAGACCGTTGCCGTGTACACCCATCATGACTGTTGTTCGGGCTGATAGGCGGATTTGCTCGTCTCGTGAGAGTTTGTCCATTGAGACGATGTTTACCTGTGGGGTAGGGGGAAAGATTTAGTAGGAGTACGATGTGATGAAATAGGTGGGGGGACAGTCAAACAGAAATATGATAGGTGCCAGCGTTCGTGTTAATGACACATCGCAGACCAGGTAAGATGGATGTATGGCATAATTGGTGATGCGAAATGTGGTCATGACGAGCGCACGAAGAGAGTGTTATTCGAAGAATTGTTTGATTTGCTAGAAGACGGAATCATCCACTCACCTCCCAGTTGTATTTCTTCTCCAACTCCTTCAACTCCTTCACCAAACTCTCATGACTTTCCTTTAACAACATCCGTCTGCCCCATTCCTGCCTACTAACATAGGTTATAACTGGTTTACCCATTTTCGCCTGTTTCTCCTTTTTCAGCTTCTCCAATAACTCCTCCTTCTCTTCCACCAAAGCTCCCTCCTCCTCTTCCAGCGCAATCAGATCCACATCAGGCTCAGCGTCCAACCCAATACCCAAACCAATGTCACCCGCCAGATCATTCTCTGCATTCCCACCACCTACAAACTCAATGAGGTTCTTCCTGATAGGGGACCACCAGTATTTGGATGCTTGAAGGGTTACAGCTTCCGAGGCTGTCCTCCAGGTTTTTCCAAATTCCGGTCCTCTGAACGCAGCGGCCCTATCGGCAAATACTACTCTCTCCAGGATGAACGCTCGGGTGGTATCTGCCCGGTCTAGGAAATCGTTCTGGTACTCGTACGACATGGAAGGGAAGATCGCACGCGATAAGAAGGAATTCATCTTGGCGTAATCGTTCCATTTCCCAGCTGACACATGGGGCATGATCATTCTGGATGGTGAGGGTAGATGCGTTATACCTTGAGCGTTTATAGTCGGGTCGAGGGAGGCGTAGGTCCTCCATAATCCTACTAATAGCTCTGCGGCGAAGTGGTAATAATGATCTAAGAATTGAGAGGGATCGTTGACCAGGAAGGATACGCCTGAAACTAGAGAGGCGGAGTTGCCCCATAGTCGCTTGGCCTCGGAAGGGAAGATGATACGCATGTCTTTTTCTGTTGGTTCTCTACGTGCGAAAAGTTCAGAGATCAGAATCACGACTTCCAACTTTTCGTCTGAAGAACCCCATAGCTGCGTCAGTATGACAGTAGATCCACTCACCTTCCCTTGATTGACTCCTCGTCATTCCATATCTCATTACCCGTACTGACCATCAACCTCAAAAGTGGTATTGACGATGGATTATCCGTCACTATATACCAAGTACCGTTGAATAGATATATCTGGTCAAATACCGTCCATCCTATATACGACAAGACAAAACCACGTCAGCTTTGAATGTCGCCTGTCGTTGCACATCATCGTCAAAGATCCGGTATTGAGTTGGTAAACAGCGCAAACGTACCAGGCGCATGAGCCAACACCTGCGTCATAGTCTGTCCACCCTCCTCATCCCACTTGATCTTCGCCTCGGACATCCCAGCAATCCTCGAAGTCTTAGAATGCAGCTCATCTACCCAATCTTCGTTTCCCTCCACCCCAGCCCCGTAATTACTACCTATCCTACTATTCCTACTACTATCAAAACCTATTGTGTACCCTGATCCCGGTCCTCGAGAAATGGTGCTTGAGAAGGTCGATGATAAGTCGAATTGGATGATTAGGACTAGTATCGTCGTCAAGACTAGCACGAGGATCATCTCGCGACGTGTTGGGTGGAAGGATGCCATTTTGGGTCGGAGGTGTGGTGAAAGGGTAAGAGAGAGAAAGAGGATATGAAATGGGTTGGCGTGTTACGATGTGACCTATTTACCAAAAGATGTGATTATATGCGCGTGCGATGATGTGTTGATGAAGGTATGATTGTGTGAAGATAACACGTAAAGCTTGCCTCGCCTGTCGAGGAATAGCCCGTTGTCGTGATGGATGCCAAAGGAATGTAGATGTGTGTTCTGCTCTGTTGTCGGATCCGCGTAGCGTCCCAGCGGTGCTATTGTCAAGGACAGTATAGACAATTATTGATGTTGGATATGTAGGTATCAATCTGGCCTGAGCAGAGATGTCTTTGCAATCAATAAGGATGAATGAGAGTGTGATTCAGTATCGTACTCGTAATTTGTGAGCTATGAGGGTAAAAATGTGTTAATTTTGCATGGATGCAGGTTTGGGCGTAAAAATAGGTCACATCCCCACAACACAGCCCCTGAGTGTACAGATCATTACCAATATTCGTAATAACGTTGTAGCTTAGTGAACTACAAACGGGACGCCAATCGTAATGAGCATTACAAAGCTGTGCTGCTAAAACCAGTCTAGTCGGAGAATTCGCTTTTAACGTCGCGTTTCAGTTGAATGCGACCGTGAGCTTTTTGTCTTGCCTTGAATTGATTATTTGTGTTTGTGGTAGCAATCCAGTCGTACACCCAAGATGATAGCGTGTCTTGAGACAGGTCTTTCTCTATCACTGAATCAAGACTTCTACAGCTGTTCTTGCTTTCGGCATCCGCAAGACTCCATCTGCTGACTTGCCTGGATGGAACATGTCGAGAGAGACATCCCCTACTCGAAAGATTAAAAAGCTCATGCGTACAACTACAGCACCCGGGATTCCCAACTGGTCCCCCACGTTGGTACTGACCGGGCGATATCTAGCTTAATTCCCTGGAGCTGACGGGACAGGATGCTTTATAGATTCTATGGCCGTAGATGAAGTCTGTTGGAACTGCTTGAACTGTCTGACCTGCCGTACGAAGGGCGGTATGGGGTATGCATGTTTAAGTAGCAGGTAACCACAGTGAACCATCGTGGACTTTGCAGCTGACAACAAAGCGCTGTTCTGTCAATTTTATAACCTCATGCGCTCGCTGATGACCCGTCGAATATCGCTCAAAGCATTATATTCATATATTATAAGTTTACCCATCCGTTCAAAAGACTACCACCTGGGCCATACTATAGCTACATAAGTTAGCGTGTATCTGTACATGAGAGAAATGATCAATTAATTATGTTATTATCGAATTCAAAAAGCAGATAATTTAGGATGTATTCAGTTCGTATAGATCATTTGTCATCTTCAAATCTAATATCTAGGAGCTAGATCAACGTGATCCCTCTGACCTGCTCCGGCTGTACCATGGGTGAAAGGCATATTATGATTATGGTGATCGTGGCCATGACCTTCAGCACTGCCACCTCGAGTAACTGAAGTATCTCGAGAAGACTCGACGGGCGCAGTGGAGTAGGCCCCTTGAGTATGAGCTGGGATAGTGTTGTTCCCAATAACGTGGATGTTGCCCCTACCTAACCCTGACTCATCGATCGATTTCTTGTTGTTGTACCCGTTTCCACTGGTAGGAGCACCACCGACGCCAGCCTGATCTTCGTAGTAGGTAGATTGGGATCTCCTGGGGCGGGATTCCGCCAATTGAGCTAGGAGCTGTTCAATCCTGTCTAAACGAGCTTCAAGAGGTCCGGGATGTCTATCCAGGTCGAATACCTGATTTCCAATGGAAACCACCACAGAGTCAGTCCCTTACCGTACATATCGAGGTCCGACAATTGGGAAAAGGGATGGGACGGTGATCGTCAAGTCACTCACCGCCTCAGTAGGTCCAGCAGTTAACAGATCACCCAAACCCGGTCCAGTAACTGCCAAAGTCCTCCCGGCAGACTCGGTAGCTTTCTCCTCATCTCCTCGGGGAGGTAAAGACGTACCAGGAGGAGCGACGACAAGTGGTTTAGGGGAGGTTTCATCCGCGTCGGACTCCGGGCCAAGGACAGTCTCGTATTGAAGCCATTTCTATGACATCATCAGTCTGTCAGCCAAAGGTTCGCTACAGGATTGACTTTTGCGAAAGACAAACACAAGACTCACGAGCATCTTGTAGAACCCTGCTGCGATGATAGCTCCCAAGCAAGGTCCAAGCCAATAAATCCAATCTACCACCAAATGATCCAGTCAGTGACCTTGAGAGAGCGATCAAAGAGACACAAGAAAGGCGACTCACGATACCCCGAGAAAGTCCTCAGTACTACAGCAGGTCCGAAACTCCTTGCTGGGTTGAGAGATCCACCGGTATAGTACACTCCAAGCAATTCAGCTACGAACAAGGCCAATCCGATACCGATGGGTGCGATAAATGTAGCTTTGTGTTTCTCAGCTGCCAGCAGGAGGATCGCAAGCATAAGCCTGATACGATGACATGCTCGTCAGCTCGAATTCTACCATTCAGGCTTTGCGAAGATACAAGATGGTTCGGATCGATCACTTACAAAGAAGTCAGGAACATCTCAATGAACAACCCTTGAGCGATTGACGTTCCGCCCCCCAAAGTAGTTCGAACGTTCCTGCATGAATCACATAAAGTCAGTCAACTCACTTATCAACAGTCGATCGACAGCTTCCACTCACAAAGTACCAGGCGTGATGGCTTGTATGATAGCAGCGCCCTATCAACCACAAGAGTATGAGTTGTAATACTTCCAACATTGACAAAGAGAAACGAGATACATACGGTGATACCTCCCAGGATCTGACTGAAAGTCAGAAGCGCGCCTCGTAAAGGAGTGAGCGCACCGACAAGTACCATACCGAGCGATACGGCGGGGTTGAACAAACCCCCAGAGACTCTGAAGAAGATCCAGGCGTTGACAGCTAGGGAGAAACCGAATGATAAGGCGATGTATAACCTTCACGTTGTAATGGGTATTGTCAGTCTATGGTCACCTTAGAGCGAGCGCACGTACAGAATTGGGTCAAACGGAATCACTTACAAATTGGAGGTATTCACTGTTGCAGCTGCTGTATTATCCTGTCCGGCGGTGGTGGCTCCCGTTACCGAAGTGGTGGGGATGAGAGCGACGCTGTGTAGCGGCAAGACGAAGCGAGTGGTCAGTTGCATAATCTCAATTTGCCATACATCGAGAGAGGAGACATGAACCATGTTTTTACTCACTTTGTACCTCCCAAAGCGAAGATCATGAACAGTACTGTCCCCACATATTCACCGACCATAGCTATGAAGTCTATACCATCGATCAAGTATCATATCAGTCAGAAGCCAATTCCCTCGATCAGACGGATCGGACCAAACGACAAACCACTCACGATTCTTGATAGCCAGCGTAGCGGGACCTTGCTGAGGTTTCTTCAAATGCCATGTTACGGGATTCCTCCTTCCCCTCCGTGCGACGGTCGCAGGGTCGGTCGTCGTGTCTTTGTTCGTGCGGGGCAACGACATCTTGGTATCTGACTAGATCAGGTTTCGGGTACTGTATAATGATCAATGTTCAGAGACATATAAGAATGCAGTGTTGCTATATATATACCATTCCCCCTTTGTCGAAGGTTAGTCACTCGCTATATGAGATGACATGATGCCCAGTAAAAAAAGCATTAATACAATGTACGAAAAGACGTCATGATGCCGTGAATGCTTTCCTTGTTCTGCTGGTAGAGATCGCCATCTCCTGTCTGTTGAGGATGCATTCAAATACCGTCAACTTCAAGCACACTTATGTAAGGTTGACACAACACCGTGTCATACGTCCATACACTCGGTGAGGAAGTGATGGAAGGCTTGCCAACGTATAAAGTAAGAAAAAACAAGTTGATCGAGAAGAAACGAAAAATGCGAAATCGCTATTTTTGTCGATCATGGATCTGCGTCACAGGAACGAGACGAAACGGATCACCGAGAGAGAGATTTCGGACCTTCAGTGCATTGCATCGGAATTACAGCTGGCATTAATCTTGAAGGACACAATATCGTATCATGCGTTACTACCACCGATGACATCTGAGGGTATCACTTGTGTCCATGCGTATCATACCGTATAACATCGTTGCCTCTCTATTGATGGATCCCACGAGTGCTCCTGGTGTCACCTCACCAGTATTGGCGTGGTCTTGTTTTTGGCTACACGTCTTATTGCTGAGATACAGACGGTGTGTGCTTCCACGCAGGCATGGGAGTATCCAAGCATCCTGCTCATGCATCTTTGCATGGCTGTGCATTGGAGTCGAGTCGAGACCTTTCTGCTCTGGTGTCATCTGACGTCAACGCATAAATACACTAACCATCAGGAACGGACCATGCTATTTTGAACACGGAACCTCTCATTTCTCAGCGTCCGACTGTCGTACACGTGTATGATGAGTACGACACAGTTGGGTATGGCGTCATCTCTTATCATTTCTCAGGTGGAGACTTAGAGTATCTGCTATCTGTGTATATATATATGGGGTACACTCCATCGTGGGTGCAAGTCATCCACTTCTGCCCAAGCTATACTTCAATTCAGTTCATATCAAATCAAGCAATTGAAATTAACAATCACAATGGCCGAAAACGTTGGAAACACTGGTGCTCCCGCTGGGACTGCTCCCGCTGGAACTGGTCAACAAGATTTCCTTGGTACGTCCAGTATCTATCACTATCCTCCTGCAAATACTTGCAATGCTGACGGCGGTGGATGTGATTGTAATAGACAAAGGTGTCGACTACGGACTCAAGCAAACCGGACACGGTCAATCTGCTAGTACCACCGAGAAGATCTCTGATGGTGTTAGATCAGGATTCAAGAAGGTGAGTCTATATACTCGACACGTTCCCACGCTGCTTTTCATCGGGGCACGCTGACCTGTGAATTGGGTTGTCCAGCTTACCGGAAAGGACGTTCCTATCCAAGATAAGCAATAATTGTATCAATGAAGCAAATAAGGAAGATTGGAAGAAGTTTGAATATTCTCATGTATAGCTTGTAGCGTATGAAGCGAATGAATTCATGTTGATATGCAGCTGCAGTGCCAATATCCAGAGTCAGCATGAGCTCAAGTCGACAACGTATCTCAGAGCTACCAGTCAGTCGTTCGATCTATCATCAGAGTCTGCCTACCAATATCTCCTGAGAAATAGGTGCTTTTCGTTCATATTCGATGAGATATGAGGGATTGCATTATTGCATGCTATGAATATGAAATCTATTTGACTCTATGTGAAGATTCTATGAACACAATCTGATTGCTATTGGCGGTGATGATCACTGTTTTTTCGTTTTTTTATTTCGTTTACTGAATGCTAAAGCTACACTTATCTCATACCATAATGGCAGATCTACTCGTCTTGATCCAATTCACCTCTCGAGTTGGCCCTTCGCTTAGCGGCATTACCAGCCAAAGCCCTCTTGAAAGCGTCCAGCGACAGCGTGTTACCCGATTGACTTGCCCTTCGGTGGAATTCCATCTCCGCCCTCTTCTCCTCATTCTCGTCCGTCACTCCCGTACCGTTAGTGGGAGAACCGGGTCGGGAAGCCTCAGGTGATCCCACAACGGAATCGTTCCCTGTCAATTCGTCGGAAGCCTTCCAATTAGGGTTGGAAGCCTGTTGTTGGCCGAAGTAACCCGACTTGCCAACACCGGAGAAAGAGTTTTGTCGGGATCCCGCTGGGGTGATCACGGGGGTTACGTCTGGGGTGGGTCGGGTGGACATTCGGTCAACCGGCTGTTCGATGATGAGGTTGAAGGTGTTGGTATTTGGGTCCCATTGGGCGGTGACGTGCGATAAGTCTTCGACAAGGAAATCTGGTCGTTCCTTCTCGAGCTCTTCCCTGTGGTGGGATGTACATGTGGCGAGGACCATGGAACCGGCGGCTTTACCTGCTCTGATACCTGTTGGGGCATCTTCGACGACGAGGGCTAAGAAGAGAGAGAGAGAAACGAAAGTCAGCTCATCGATACTTTGCAAGGTGTCATGTACTGCAACTAAGCTTCATACTCACATTCGAAGGGAGAGGCGTTGCAACCTGATGCACCTAAGAGGTAAGGATCAGGGAAAGGTTTTCCTCGAGTAACGGAATCGGCAGTGACGAAGATTTTTGGGACGGGGAGTTTGGCGATTGGGATGGCTTTTCCGGCGTAGAAGTATGTTGCTAAAAATGGATGAACGTCAGTACTGCTATCACTACTAGAATCCTCAATAGGTAGTGCGCGTCAAGGGGAAAACATAACACCCACAGGAAGTACAGATAGCCCATTTCTCTTCACCGTTTCGTTGCTCAGTCTCAGCTCCCAAATCAGCCAAAAGCTTGGCTACACCAGGTAACACCTCGATACCACCACCACCGTTTGTCTTTGCCAAATCTTCGGCAGCGTTCAAAATGGCAGTTTCGAATCTAACTACTTCGGTGTTGAGCAACTCAGGGTCGGTGATCTTGCACCATTTCTTGAGCACGTCGACGGTTCTCATACCGTGGGCAGCTGTCACACAGTACTCTATTAGCTTGGTTTGTTCGTTGATCAAGAGAATTGAGAGAGAAAGGTCTTCACTCACATCGTAAGATATCGTCCAGATCGAGAGGGTAGGTCTCGGCGAAAAGCTCCCAAGCTTTTACGACAGCTTCGGAAGATCTAATGAGGGTACCGTCCATGTCGAACAAGACTGATTCGACATTAATGGAGACGATGTGCGGTTCAGCGACTGGAGTGACTTGTCCAGAGGCTAATCCTGCGAAAGAACCTCTTCGCGATGGGGCGGCAGAGGGGGGCGCAGAGTTTGCCGGTGAGGGCATGGCGGACATGGTGAATGCTGATTTGGTGAATACGGACATTTTGGCTTGTGATTACTAGAGTGTTATACTATGAGGATACAAGAAGTGGTTGGAGATGAGCTTGTGCGTTTTGAAAGATGCAAGCTTGACTTTTGATTTTTGGATAAGTTGATGATGAAGAGAAAGGAAATAACAAGATAGACCAAGGTATGACCAATGATGAAAAGTCGAGTTGGTTTTGTGAAAATCCTAATTGTCAGGTGTCAGGAAGTGGTGATGAGATCAAAAGCCCGATCTGTACTGAACTGAGCAAAGGGGAAGGCAAGGGTGAGATTTCACTAACCGAAAATTTGAGAATCCGTGAACTGATGAATCACTGGTTTGTTCGTTGGGGCGTTTCACCGAATGACTAATGGCACGTTGTCAAGGGGTATGATCCGAGGTAAGAGCACTGATCTAAATGGGTACTCGTACGTCGGTAGTGTCTGATTACAATTCGTTCTCACTCCAAGGGATAGATACTTCGCCCGACCCCGTTTTACGTTTTCACAATTAGATCCACAATTTACCACTCATCCTGCTAAACGCCACTTACGCTGTATACATCACTTAACCAGGACAGCTTGACAGCAGCTTGAGAGCGGAAGGAAGTAAAATTTTCAGGTATTTCCGGAATCTGATTCTTGGTCTTGGTCTTTCCTCGTGCGCGGGTGTGATACCGGCGGTATCAGTCATACGTCATTCTCCCTACCCTAAAATTGTCTTTTTTCCGATCTATCAGCTTCCTGCTTTCGTCTGCATCAAGAGAGAATTTTTAATTTGGGGCGATTTGTTTGCTCCCCTCAGCTGACACCGTCTCATGACCCGTACGTATCCCCCTTTCTTCGAAGCGGATCACCTGTTCTTCCATGATGTAGTGGCGCACAAGGTTAGTTGCGGATCTTCCTGCTCTTCCCCCCAACTCAGTGGTTTAGCGGTGCGATGCGATGAATCATCCTCAGGGACAGAAAGTCTAATATGTGAATGGGGGAGACAGACAGCCTTAAAATCCAAGATTAGAGCTCAAGCCAAGGCAAGGCCGAACCGAGTGGTGTGGTGTGACGTTTCGGATCTGATCTTACAGGTAGTTTGGGTTGAAGCAGAAATCAACGTGTTTCTCAAAATTTTGATCCCCCTTCCCTTTCCCCTTAGCCCATCATCCCATCACCATCGATAAAACATAAAGCGAAAGACGTCAGTCAGCAGTTCTCACTTGCGCAAAAAGCACATTTTCCATCATCATCTGTATCTGTCACACAACACTTCTTCAATCATCATCAAAAGGTCTCTCATACTTTATCACACGAATCACTTCATATAGCATTACAGTAAAACTCAACAATCAATCAACATGTCAGCTCAATCTACCGCCCCCTCCACTCCAGACGTCACCAAGGACTTTTCGGACCTTGAAATCTCTTCCACCGTTACCACCCCAGGTGAGTTGGCCGATTCACACTGCTCACGGACCTTTGGGAGTGTCCTGCTGATCTGATTATCGATTATGAACATAGCCGCTACTCGACCATCTTCTCCCATCCCAGCTGCTCTCCCTCCCTCCCCACTCGCCTCTGGCAAACACAAGATCTGTGTTATCGGTTCAGGATCATGGGGTTCAGCACTCGCTAAGATCGCAGCTGAGAACGCCTGGAAGAGAAATGACGAGTTCCACTCTGAAGTTCGAATGTGGGTCAGAGAGAAGATTGTGAGTTATGCTTTCCTACTCAATTGCATCGCAGGTTGGAGGTATTCGATTATTGACTATACTGCGCTTGTATAGGTAAACGGAAAACCTCTTACTCACATCATCAACCGAACTCACCTCAACTCCCGATATCTCCCAGACATCAAATTACCCAAGAACCTCGTTGCTACCCCTCACTTGAAAGATGTCGTCAAAGATGCGACATTGATCGTTTTCGTTGTACCCCACCAATTCCTTCACACCGTATTGGGAGAATTGAGGAAACCCGGTGTACTCCACCCTCAAGCTAGAGCCATCTCAGCTATCAAGGGTGTAGAAGTCAACGGAACCGATATTGAGACTTTCGCTAGTTTGATCGAAGGAAAAGTCGGTACCCCTTGTTCAGCCTTGAGTGGTGCTAACATCGCTTTGGAGGGTGAGTCGCTGTTACCAACTAACCGCCTTGAGCTTGACATGCTGATACAACTGGATTTTGATAGTCGCAATGGGACAATTCTGCGAGACCACAATCGGTTGTCCATCGCACGAAGATTCTCTACTCTGGTCAGCAGTCTTCCACGCCCCCACCTTCCGAGTCAACGCGGTAGAAGATGTGAACGGTGTATCCCTTGGTGGAGCCCTGAAGAACATTGTAGCCCTCGCTGCTGGTTTCGTAGATGGTTTGGGTTTGGGTGGAAACACCAAAGCTGCCATTCTGAGAATTGGTTTGAGCGAGATGACTGAATTCTGTCTGGAGTTCTTTGAAGGAAGTCAAAGGGAGACGTGAGTGTTTGATCGCCATTTTAGCCGAAGTCAGGATCTCACTTTGATCCGAACAATCATCCTTTGATTGATGGCTACTATCCTTTGATGGTGATTTGCGCCCTGCTTTAGATGAAAACGCTAATATTGGCATTGACCTTTTTCATAGCTTCTCAAACGAGTCCGCTGGTATTGCCGACCTGATCACGACATGTTACGGAGGACGAAACAGGAAGTGTGCCGAGGAGTTTGCAAAGACCGGTCAGCCATTCGATGTCATCGAGAAGAAGCTGTTGAACGGCCAGAAACTCCAGGGAACAGCTACTGCCGAGGAGGTCCACAACTTCTTGAGAGCACGAAAGAGGACACACGCTTATCCATTGTTCGAGAAGGTCTATCAAATCTCTTACGAGGGTTTACCCCCCAAGGCTTTGGTCCAAGGATTATAAGACAGTCCAACGGCCCATTCACATTATGTAGCTAGTAGTAGATCAATTAAAAAACCAAAAGCAATTCATTACACATATAACGAAAACGTATATAACATTTTACTTTCACATGTTCATAGCATAGATATAGAGATATAGAGATAGAGGAATACGAGTAGCTCGTTCACTGCGCCATGCAACCACAATAACAAACACGAACACTAATACAATTACAAATCAGAATACTGTTCTATTACAATTTTGTAACATCTCTCTGATTGGCGAGATATGCGGAGTGGGTCTGTGCGGATACATCCGTAGAGTGGAGTGCGAATCACGAAATAACCGAGCTTGGCATATTTTCAACCGCTCGTTAACCTTATTCAATCGCATAAATAAATAATAATAAAACCTATAACATCATGTGATCAGTTACTCTCAGACATTTTCATTCATAATCATTCATAAGAATATACAAACAAATCATCACCATCTGTCACGAGTCGTGTCTCTTGTCTCCTCTACCCGAAAGCTCAGTTGACAAACAACATATAAAGACACCAGTCTCCAGCGACTGCTCCCTCTCTCCATCACATCGTTGCCACCCATCATGGTCACAACTGTACCCGATGAACCCTCAGGCATCTCCCTCCCTCTCGACGTGCTATCCAACATAGCTTCCCTCATTCATCCACCTTTCGCTGCTCCTCTTCCCCCCTCAGAACCTACACATACTCCTCAGATCGATGTGATACACAGCGTCGACCCCCTCGCAGCACCCCCTCAAAGTCATCTCCAGCTCCTCTCTCGGTTCACCAGATCATCGTCACGGGCTCTCGAAGCTGCTAGACCATGGTTATGGGAAGACGTAGACGTTCAGACTGGTCGAGGCTGGCTGGCAATAGTCAACGCACTGACCGAAGAGATCATAGAGATTGAGGAGGTCATGCCCGAAGCTGGTCCAAGCACCGCACCCGCCTCTGAACCTATCCCAGTATCTGGCCCCGAAGCTCACAAAGCGCCCGCAACCATCTCAAGTGGATTCTCAACCTACATATCCACCCCACCTTCTTCAGTTTACCCTAACCCCTACGGCGATCTTACCGGCAGTCCTCCTTTGTCATACTCCCCACCTCAGCCTTCGCACATCCGTGAGCTCCTTACTCCACCCGGATCTAGGAACTCATCGCCTCACCCCGGACCCTCCTCGACATCATACTTTGATGGACAATCACCCACTCCTCCTCCGCTCAATCGAGGAATATCTCATCCTGCCCCAACAGCTCTGAAGACCACGTCTAGGCTCAGAGGCAGGTCAAGAAGTCCACGTCGAACTGTCAACTTCGATACAGAGAGTATATCATCGGTCCTCACTAGAAGTAGAAGTAATAGCTCGACCATTGCTGGCGGAAGTGGGTTTCTTAGACGTCAAACGAGCTTATCAAAATCTCATCATTATAATGATGTTGATGATGATGAGATTGAAGAGGTCCAAGATGAGATTACCCCTCTGCGTGGGCTGGCAGAGATGAAAAGTCCAATCATCACTTCTAGAGGAACGGCAGAGCAGAAAGAAAATGTGAATCCTGACTTGTTGCCGCCACCTGGTCCATACATTCGTCATCTGAGTTTCACCAATTTTAGAACGATAGGGAGTAGACGTAGTCAAGAGGAAGCGGTCAGAGGGAGGTTTGTTACTGGCGGGAGACTCGAAGGGGTCATCAAGGTAAGTCGAACTAGATGTCCCGTTTTCTGTCCTGTCTTTCGAACTATACTGATTTCTCTCCATAGAACGCGCCCAATCTCGTATCCCTCTGCATGACAGAGTATGTCGATTCCGCGCTGAGCTATCCCGTCATTGAAGAACTCTTCTTCCGTGGATACCGAAAACCCCGATATCATTCCCCTTCCAAGTCCCTCTCTCGAGTACGTTCCCTCTCTGTTGGACCAGCTCAGTCCATCGCATCATCAGATTACGATCAGCTGGATCCGCCACGTCCGACATATGCTCCTTACGAAGATGAAACGGAAGACGAAAAGTGGCGGAGAAGATCAATGTTCACCCCCATCGAAGCGCTCGATCTGACGGGTTGTGTCAGTAACAACTATACGGAGGCGATGAATCGTTTCTTCGATACCTGGCTTATGCCGGATGAAGACTCGGCGACAGACGATGATAGAGGGCGTGAGCGATCCAGAGGAAGACAGAGAGGAAGACATGGAGGCTATACTACCCCTGAAGTCACGGAAGACGAAAGTGATGCTCACACGCACCGACCCAAGAGAAGTGTACCGAAGTTCAGAGCACTGAGGAGATTATCCCTCAGAGCGTGTACAAGGTTGGATCCCACGGTTATAACAGGTATCGTTTTTGCCTGTCCCAATCTTACCCATCTCGACTTGTCTGGTACCAGAGTACCATCTGATCTACTCGCCTACCTTACTGAAAGGTGTCCTCGATCATTACGACTCACCTCGTTGAGTCTTGCTCGATGTCCCCGCTTGGATCCTCAGATCATCGTGGATTTCCTATGTCGATGTCCTGCTGCTCGAGATCTGGTCGACCTGAACTTGTTTGTCAACCCCACTCAGGGTAATGTCATCGAACAGAACGACCTCATGCGGCTCATAACCGAAGCGCCCTGTATAAAATCTGGACGACTCAGATATCTCGATCTCTCTTCCGCTCGATTTACCCCTGCCCATCTGTCCAAGGATATCTTCCCTCAACAACCAAGTTTGATCAGTCTTGGTCTTTCGCATATCCCCACCCTCAGTTTACCACCCATAGCAGACTTCCTCTTGGAGGTTGCACCTAATGTCGAAGTTCTCACTCTGACAGGTACAGCCACTACCTCTTCGCTTGATCCTTCCCTCTCCCCACTGCAGCTCACGTTGGAGCTACACGCCAGACTCATCAACCCCCTGACTACCGTGCCGTTCTCGCTGTCCAACTTGAACATCTCGGGAATATTCCAGGGACCGAATCTCAATCCTGGACCCACCCGTCTGAGGGTATTGGAATTATCACCAAATATCAGGAGAAGCATAACACCCAATGGGGAGTGGCAGGTCGTTCGATCGAAGGGAGGAAGAGGATGGTATGTGGACTTGTCGTGTGGGTGGAGGAGATTGGATGGTGATATCGAGGGTAAAGAGGGATGGGAGTTTGTGAGACATCTGCCTAGATCGGATGGGAGGAGGAAATGGTTGAGTCATCTCAGCGAGAGTAATGGGAAGGTTGGGAGTAATGTCGGATGGCATAGTAGGAAGATGGAGGTCGTCAAGGGAATGGGCATGTTGGGGAGGGAAGAAGGTTTGGCTGGAGTAGGGGCGTTTGCTTTTGAAGAATAGCGGATCAGGGTGGTCGGTGAAGCTGGGAAGGAAATGAGTATGACCCATCTCGAACAGTGTGCATATTATTCATGTGGGATGCGGGTGTACCATACTAGGTCTATATAATTGCATATGCATGTGCTATGAATTTACACTCGAATCGCACACTCATGTGTTCGGAGATCATCTCAGGTCACCCGCAGTCTTTCCTTCCAGGATTGATCAACATAACCCACCACCTCCGCATCCTCCGTCACAACCAATTTCCCAGCAAACAATACCTCCACAACCACCACAACCACCACGACGGATAGCATTTCCATTTCCACCCCCACCCCCAACGTCTCCGTTCTCATTGCCATTACCACTATTAATGGGAGTCGGAGCAGTAGACGTGTCATTTCCAATATATGTATCAAGATAATTGGACATGCCACTCTGACCTTCACCTTCCACCGCGCCGTCTTCGTTGACCCGATCGTCATCTGAAACTTGAAGACCATGCTTTCTTCGGTTTCCGTTGATATGAATTTGTGGTATACGTGCCACGAATCGAGGAAAATAGACCATCCTTGGTTGAGTAGAGTACTCGAAATGGTCATAGTATTCTTGAGAAGGTGTTCCATCATAATTGTATTCCCGTAATTGTGGTTGAGACATGAAAAAAGATTCGTCGTGCAGGTCAGCATTCAGGTATTGTAATGGGATACCACCACTCTGAGTGGGTCTTCTATAGTAAGGATGAGGACGTGGAGGGGAGAACCACACTCTGCCAGGTGATGGCAGGAGGTTCCCAGTCCAATGTGAGGTTGGAAAGCTTGGATATCGATCTGAAATTTGAGATGAATATGGCGAGGCAGTCACTCGTGGAGTGGACGGCCATCCACGAGGGCTAGAGGGTGAGAATCCTCCTCCCATCGTCCAACCTGTCGATCGCGTAGAACGAGCTTGTCGAGATTGGGGAGCAGAGAAAGGGGCGTTGGGTGAGCTGTAGTAAGAGGAATTGAAGGCATTCATGTCGAGTGGTATTCACAATTTATAGGCTGTTTAGTAATTTGCAGATCTTAATTCGAGGGTGAGGGAAATGACACGGAAAGACGCTAATAATTTTGTTCATGTCCGATATACATATTGATTAACCATCGACTCGTTAATTGCTACTCAATGGCCATCCACTTCTGAGCCTGGATTATGAAACGGCAAAAGGCAACTCCTTTGATCGGCCTGTTGACTGTATAATGGATACATCATGTTGGAATACCATAGCGGCATGCGGTGGGAGACTCGTCTCTCGTACAACGCGTATCAGGGGTCTCATCTCGTAAGTTCAAATGTTGAGGGCAGCAAAAGGTGCGCAAGGAAAGCCATCGAGACTGACCACTTGTACAGCACAGGTTGTGCGCGCTTTATCCTATCTGGTCGATTGCGAGTGCTCATTGATCTCGAGCCAAGGTGAGTTTAGACAAAAGATCATCTGCCAATAAACAGAGTAATGTCCAGCCATACTGCATCGAATTAAGCAAACAAGTCACCACCACCTTCACGCATTGCGATCAAAGTCCCTGGATTCAGCAACCATCACAAAGGAGACAACAAATACAACAATCACAATCATCCCCTCCACAACCATCATCACCCCCGTTCCCACCGTCCCCATGCACTTCGTTGAAATTAGGCGCCGGTGCACCAGGACCCGGATCAAGATCGAGATGTCTCAGAGGATTCCTGTCTCCCCCGCCCTCCCCTTCATCCTCTCCCATATCCTTTCCTTCCCCTCGGCTGGGTGAATCAGCCATCGCAACTCCTCCAACGCCTAGGGCTACTCCGCCAGCTGTGAATGCCGTCGACTCCGTAGCATCTTCTCGAGAGATTTCATTTGAGTGATTCGTAGTGCTTTGCTGTACTTTGGCTGTGCTCGGACTAGAGTAAGTGGGAGCGGTGGTGTTGACTCTACGAGTGGTGGTACGGCCCCAGTCTGAGGTATCACCGTGCCGCGCATATGGATTAAAGGGGACGGATCTTGTCCTGTCCGAACATGGTGGAAGTGAGGTTATATCACCTCCAACCCGAAATGCAGGATAAGCACGAGGAGGAAGTGGTGGTAGCATCTCTTCTACTTGTGGGACGGAAGTGGGCGTAGAATTGGACTGGCTGAGAATCACACCAGATTCTTGGCCTTGGGTCAACCAATTTTGAGTCGGGGGCGTGTAGCTCGATGGAACTTGTGTGGTAGGAGTTGCCCTCGCATCATCGAGATTGTACCAGTCCGGGTACATATCAGATTAGGAGGCTTTGCGTTCTTTGTCTTGTACAAGTACTGTGTGAGTCGAGTCTACTGGTAAGGCAGGTAATGAGCACAGTATGGTATATATCAGGTGCAGTGTGATAAGTGAAAATGGAAAAAGCAGGACTGACGGTAGATATACAGAATGTTTTAGGTCTATTCAACCGTCGACTCTAAATTATGTTTTACATCGACGTCATGGTCGGAAACTGAACGATCCTTTGGGGGCTTGTATAAAGGATTCAATAAGTCAGACAATGTCGTATCAAGGATGCCGAGTCAGGTTTTTTGCGCATGGGCTGAGATTCCGCAAATGGCGACTTGACTCGAAGATCGTGCTCGACAGCGATCAACGAGTGAGGTTTTGAAGGCCAATGAATGATATTTGTTTTGGTACTCCCAGGCCATTTTGGTATCCTCCGTCAATCACTTGCTGAAAAGAGACTACAATCGAATTGATATTTGTCAGTTCTTTGTGATGACACGACGGCATGTTCTATGTATTCAGAGGGGATCAGAAAGGACGTTGGTATCAACCTTGATCGAATGTTGTCATATTGACGTGATCGGTAAGCTGTATCGTACAACTGTGCAAGGAGAAGAATGTTAATGATATATGTCCGAGCGTCTCCCCCTTGAGATGCTGATATGGGCGTATTCTTATGGCTTTCAAGGAGTTTGGGTGTATAATCTTCAAGCTGAGTTTCGGATGTTTCAAAACTACCTCGGACGAGATCGAGATAGCAAAGCCAGTGAGGTCTTCCACTTTGGGGTGAGCAGACATGGTATTGAATTGGCCTTGTCCCTTCAGTGCACTGTTCATCGGTACATTGACAGACACATCTATGCCGGAAAGAATGAGTGAGCAAAGATGTCTGCTTGTGCGGGAAGGCTTAGGGTTACAAGCGGATAGATCTGATTTGCCTGTAGGCCATACTATACAAGATATCGTCGGTCAAAGATATTACAGTTCCTTTAAATAAGTTGCAGGTACCAATCCCCTCGTTCCATTACCATCTTCGCATGTCCACCCTGTGTGATCAACCCAGGGTCAGTATTCGATTCTCCTATCGCACAGGCCTCAACATGCAGGAAGAGGTTCGAGCAGCTCTGGACAGGGACTTACAATCTGCTGAGGTCTTCTCAATGAGATTTACAATCTGATTCGCCTGGACATTTAGGTCGGTCGTATCCTACAAGGTATCCTCAGAGAATTAGCGATCGTCGGGCGTGCTGGCATCAGGTACATTATCGTCTCGTGAGAGGGCAGAAGATTTAGGCTGAGAATGAGCGACGCACCGATCCTGCATAATCGTACAACGCCTGAGCCTGAGGCTGCTGCACTTCCACCTCGTGAGCAGGTGATCGAGCCGACGTTCCCGACCCATCACGTCGTATAGGCGGAGGCATGGATGTGTGCTTATTCGAAAGTGCAGGCGGCATGTGGTGCTCGACCGTTGGTGGTTGGGCTGCGAGGTATGGATCCGGCATTTTAGCTTGCAAGTTTGACAAGAGTTTGTACGACCGATAAAGGCTAGATGAAAGAAGTCAAGGTTCACTCACCTTTTTGAGGATCTTTCCACATGCTGGTGAAGGCTGACATTTTGCTTGAGGTATCTACGTGGCCGAAGGACTGATGAGGAAGTAGGTCAGCTCCGAATCTGAGGCCATTCACTAAGTCTAGGAATTTCGCTCGTGCAACGTGTGATTGTCATCTGAGTCACATACTCCCATCGACTGGAGAAGAGTCTCATCCCATCTTACTTCCCCCTTTCACTGATATCTGCAGACTAGACACGAACTCACCCGTCCAGAAACCAGCCCCGCTACTCCACCCTTCTTACTCGGTGGAGCCGCCGGCTTACTGACCACCGTAACCTCCTCTATCGTAGCCCCTCCATCAACCGGAGGAGGAGAATTCAGCCGCTTATCTGCGCCCCTAACCACCCCCGCAGCGCCCACCTTCCCCAGTAGATCCATAGCGTCCTTGTTCTTCGATATAGCGCCTATACCAGATTTGGTTCCCTTCGTTCCTAGTTTGATAGAGGACGAGATGAACCGTTGAGCCATATCTTGTTGTTCACCACCATTCCCACCAGCGGTAGTAGATACGGGGGAATGAGGAGAGGAAGGTGTGGGTGGATTTGGGGATCGTGAGGGTGGGATTAGCTTGGTGAGTGTTGCCAACGATGGGCCATTGGACGAAGAGGAGGAAGGAGCGAGGTGGGGACGGGATTCAAAGTATTCGTCGAGGAGGGTGAAGAAGGCTTGCTGTACGTATTGTTAGATCTGGTATCAATGGGGGAGATGGGGGATGTACTGACTTTATCTGAGAGGTGAGAAGTGGGTCAGTGTGCGTTGGCTTGGCATGACAAGTGGACACGAACGTACCTTCGTATGTTAGATTGGCAAACACCATGGCTGGGCTGAAATGATTGTGGATGGGCAACGAGGAGGGAGTAAGATGGGTACCAGTGGGTGAATAGACGAGACGAGCAGATGTGTGTATAGATATAGATATCGATACGATAAGCTTATAAGGTTGCTTCGTTGCTTCGTTGCTGCGTTGCTGTGTTGATGATGAATATGAATCGCAAATGACGTTGTCCAAAGGAACGTTGGGTGATGAGATAGATCTTGATGATCCGCGTCTACCTTGTTTTTGTGCCTTTCTTCGGACCGGTGACAGTACGCTTTATCCTAGTGCATAATTCATTTTTGACATCCTCTCAAGATACATACGACGAATACGACCACCTCTATCCTACTCTACTCTACTACCCCAGCTTATACATGACATTCCCCCCTAAGCAGTACCCAACACCCTCAAAGTCCTATCCAACCCACTCAACACAACCTCACTTCCATTCTTCACAAACCTCGCACCAGTAACCACACCAGCATTATCATCGAATTTCAACAACTCATCCCACGTCTTATTGGCGTAGACCCTCAGATCAGTTCCAGAAACAGATAAGAATTGAGCCGAGGGATCAAATCTAACTTCCGATACGGTATTTTCAGAAGGTAGATCCCATGAAGACAGGATATCCAATTTCCTAAGATCGAAGATCTTCACCGAGGGCTCGGCTGAAGATCCGGTGGCGAGGTAATAACCATTTTCAGAGAATGAGAGTGTCGTAAGAGCTTTGGAAGGGTGGGATTCCAAGGTGGCTGCCAAAGAGTTTCGTTGTCTTACGTCCCATACTCTTACATTACCATCTTTCGTTCCTCCACCGAATAATACTCCATCTGGATGTCCGGCGAACGAAGTATATGAGAATGAACCGTCCACCCCATTCAGGGCTTCGTACTTTGAGATCTCATCGTGGGTGTTCAAATCGTATAATGACCATGTAGAATCGGACGAACCGACAGCCAAGTATTCGTTCGAGGGATGTAAGGCAATACCGTTGATTTCACCTTTATGTCCTCCCAACGAAGCCTTGTTGGACCATTTCCCACCTTCCTCTCCCCAGATCTTGACAGTCTTGTCTAGACTGGAACTAATGGCTAATTTGTTTTCACCTTCCTTCTCCCTAAATGCCACATGGGTGATGGCTTTGGTGTGTCCCTTGAGGGTACCGAGGACCTTGGAAGCTTCCAGGTCGAATATTTGAACGGCCTTGTCTGCTCCACCGGTCACGACGGTATTACCATCCTTGGCTACGTCAAGGGCAGTGATACCGGCAGGTTTGGTGGCGTGGAGAGAAGGTACATGGGAAGTTTGTGTGAAGCCCTTGACTTGGTCGGCTTTGGAATATCCAGGTGCGGGCTTTCGCTTCTTTCGACCGGATGATAAGCTGTCAAGTGGGACTTGGTCAGCAGGGACCATGATACGCAGTTAATGAGGAAGATGCACAACCACTTACGCTTGGTTGGTCTCCATGACCTTGGCTTCTACTTCAGCAGGAAGAGCACCCTCCGCCTCGGGGACCATCTCAACGTCTTCCGCTGGTGCTTCAGCAGCGGCGGAGGGTTGGAATCCGATGGTAGATTGGATGGACGAGAGGGCTCTGTCATAGCGAGTCCACACGTTCAGCTGATAGCTCGCTTGATGCACAAAACCTCACTCACTGTCTTGCCTCATCTCGTTCTTTCATCAACCTAGCAATGACTCTCGTAGCTGCATCCTCACGGTACAAAGCGTTGGCGAGCTCTTGTCTACGCATAACCAAGAACACGTCAATATTCATTAATGAGGTATAAATTGGGTGAACGAGCCAAACACACCTTGAACTCTGGAAAGCCTTTTTGATCTCCAACGATTCGAGCATTATCGAGTCATATTCTGACTGCAAAGCGGTGAGCAAGGCAGGGATGGATGTTTGGTTGGCCGGACGAGGAGGGAGGGTGGATGGTTCTGTATCAGCAAGAAGCGCATCAGTCACCATTCGAAGTTAAGTGAACCGAGGAATATAGCGAACGTACTAGCTTTAACATCGATAAGATCCTCCTTCGTCAGAGGTTCGCCTGAAATGGGATCTGTACCATTTTCCTCTACACACATCGCACCGAGAAGGTCAGCTGAAGTTTCTTTTTGAAGAAGAAACGAATGTGTAGCTCACCGATATACCTCTCGATCAAAGCTTTTTCGTAGACTGTTCCAGAGGTCTTTGAGACCACGGGAGCGGTAGGAGGTGAACCGGAGACTGTAGATCAAGCCGCGATTGTCAGCTCAGTTCATTGGTCCGGTTGAGCCAGCTGCACTCACTAGCACAGAAAAACATTGTGCTGATGTCTTCTCTGCACTGCCGTTGCTATGAAGTCCTTATGTAGGGAGGTGGATGAAGTATCGTATCGATTGATGGTATTGTGTTTGGTGCACTGTAAGCAAAGCCAAAGAAAGGTCAAGCAAGTAATCGTATCACTGACTGCAATAACTTGAACGGAATCAAATATCTGGCACTGAACTAATGCCACGTAATGTCCGTCCCTCATCCGGATCATAGCCATAGGTTCAACCTTCAACCTTGACACCAACTACTAACGTATTTCAAGATAATCTTACATCCATCTTCAACCCTTCCCATTGGTCTCGCTGGTCACTTGTCACATCATTCAATTCAAAACACTGCACTAGCCTTCGGGAGAGGGAGATCTTTTTTTAGGCGTGTCACCCTCAGCTCCGCTCCTCGCCACTCATCCCCTGGCTCAAAGTCGGTCAAAATGGATCTCAAGACATTCATAAGTGACAATGTCGTCCGAGTGAGTCTCCCTCTTACTGAATCTTCAATCTGCTCCACTGCTGACTTTCAATTTTAGATCCTCGGCTCATCAGACAACGCAACAGTGGACTACGTGCACTCTCTCGCCCTCTCCTCCAAAACACCAGGCGACTTGTATCATGCCCTGCTCGCTACCGGTCTATCCGACTCCTCCGACACTCAATCCTTTGCCACCCAAGTCCACGCTCTCGTACCTCGAAAGACCAAATCCAAAGTACCCAAAGCCGAGAAGGCAGCTCCATCTCAGCGGTTCGCACTGCTAATGGATGAGGACGAAGGCGCTTCATCGAGCAGCTCAAGCAAGAAGGAGAAGAAGTCTAAGAAAGGTAAAGAGAAGGAGAAAGATAGGGATGGCGGAGCAGTCAAACTCGGTAGATCAGCTAGGAAGAGGGACACAGAGGGTAATTGGGAGTCCGATGAGGAAGAGAAGGAGAAAGAAGCCAAGAGGTTGAGGTTGAATAGTCCCTCCGGTGCAAGGAGCGAGGAGCCAGAGGTGCAGGAAACGGAAGAAGAACGGCTGGAACGGGAGAGGTTGGAAGATCTAGCTGAGAGGGATGCCTTTGCGGAGAGGATGAAGGCTAAAGATAAAGATCGGACTAAGAAATTGGTCACGGACCGATCGACGAAATTGGGCAGTGGGGGGTTAGAAGCTGAGAAACGATCTGCTCTGGAGAATGATCCAGAAAGTAGGAAAGCTGCTATTGAAGATTTACGTCTACACTCGAGGCAGGAATATCTCACTAAGAGAGAACAACAGAGGTTGGATCTCTTGAAAATGGAGATAGAAGATGAGAAGATATTGTTTAGGAATCAGAAGATGTCGAAGAGAGAATTAGCAGAATTTGAGCGAAAGAAAGAGTTGATCAAGATTATGGAAGCTAGACAGAAGATTGATGATGGTACCGATGGGTATATGATGCCTGATGATTATATCACGGAACAGGGTAGGATAGATCAGAAAAAGAAGAAGAACGCCTTGTATCAGCGATACGAAGATTCCAAACCTGTCGAAGGACAGTTCGTCACGGATGTGGATCAGTGGGAGTATAGTCAGACGGATAAATCTAGCTTGAAGACTGGGGCGATGGATAAGGAGGTGATAGTGGAAGAGTTCGATTACGTCTTTGACGAGTCGCAGAAGATCAAGTTTATCCAGGAGGGCCAGTATGGAGGTGAAGGTATTTCGTTAGAAGCTCAGAATCTTCTGGATCAAGTGAATCAGCTGGAAAAGAAGGGTAAGTCTATTCTATCCAAGTCGCAACTTATGAATGCTCATTCTGAATCTATCGTAGCCCAATCCATACAAGAGACTCGACAATCATTACCTATCTACGAATACCGAGATGAACTCCTCGAAGCTATAGCAGAACATCAAGTCCTGATTGTGGTGGCCGAAACGGGATCAGGTAAAACCACTCAATTACCTCAATACCTGTACGAAGCTGGATACTGCAAGAACGGGATGAAAGTGGGATGTACTCAGCCTCGTCGTGTGGCCGCTATGTCAGTTGCGGCTCGTGTAGCTGAAGAGATGGGCTGTAGGTTGGGTCAAGAAGTTGGATATTCAATTAGATTCGAAGATATGACGAGTGATAAGACCGCTCTCAAGTATATGACGGACGGTATGTTGTTGAGAGAGTTCTTGACGGATCCGGAATTATCAACGTACTCTGCTTTGGTGATTGATGAAGCGCACGAGAGAACGCTGAGTACGGATATACTGTTTGGTCTGATCAAAGTGAGTGATCTTCGTTTCTATCGCTTGAATTTCATGCTGACGCTGTATAAATAGGATATCGCCCGATTCCGACCAGAGTTACGACTTTTGATTTCAAGTGCTACGTTGAATGCCCAAAAGTTTGCGGACTTCTTTGATCAAGCACCGATTTTTGATGGTAAGTCTACCAAATCTCGTTGTCATAGAATCTCTGCTAAAATCTTTAAAGTTCCCGGGAGACGATACCCAGTCGATATGTTCTACACCAAGCAACCTGAAGCGAACTACATGCACGCCGCCGTGACGACTATCCTCCAGATCCACACGACTCAACCTAAGGGGGACATTCTACTTTTCTTGACCGGTCAAGATGAGATTGAAGCTGCTGAAGAAAACTTGAAAGAAACGATGTATGCTTTAGGAGACAAAGTGGCAGAGTTAATCATCGCACCGATCTACGCCAATCTGCCTTCGGAGATGCAGTCGAAGATCTTCGAACCTACACCTGAAAAAGCAAGAAAAGTGGTCTTAGCTACCAACATCGCCGAAACATCCATCACCATCGATGGGGTAGTATACGTGATCGATCCAGGATTTGTCAAACAGAACAACTACAACCCCAAGACCGGGATGTCGTCGTTGGTCGTCGAACCTATCTCCAGGGCGTCGGCGAACCAACGAGCAGGACGAGCGGGCAGAGTAGGTGCTGGAAAAGCGTTCAGGCTGTATACCAAATGGGCATTCAAGAATGAGTTACTGGAAGATACGATCCCCGAAATTCAACGAACGAACTTGGCAACGGTGGTCTTGATGTTGAAGTCATTAGGAATAAACGATGTCCTGAATTTCGATTTCTTGGATAAACCTCCGGCGGAGACTATTATAAGGTCATTCGAGCTCTTGTATGCCCTTGGTGCCTTGAACCATAAAGGTGAACTCACCAGGATGGGTCGAAGAATGGCAGAGTTCCCTGTGGATCCGATGTTGTCTAAGGCTATTATCAATAGTGAGAATTATAAATGTACCCATGAGGTGGGTCTTCTTTCTGCTTCTCTTCATACCGATCTCATCGCTGGACGAAGGGACTTAGCTGACATTGATTCTGATAGGTACTCACAATAATATCGATGTTACAAGAATCTGGATCTCTACTCTACCGACCGAAAGATAAGAGGGTACATGCCGATAAAGCCCACAAAAACTTTATCAAGCCTGGTGGTGATCATTTCACGTTACTCAACATATTTGAACAATGGTCTGAAGCGGGTTATTCGCAACAATGGTGTTATGAGAATTTCATACAGTTCAAGTCATTGGGAAGAGTACGGGATATAAGAGATCAATTGGCACAGTTGTGCGATAGGGTTGAGGTTGTGATTGAATCGACACCGAATGAGATTGTTCCGGTACAGAAAGCTATTACGGCGGGATACTTCTATAATACTGTGAGTTCATTACCTTTCCGAATTCACTTCGTACTTCATCTGCTCCTGGTGGATATATGGGCTGACTCTGATATGTGCTGGAATAGGCTCGAATTGATAAAGGCGGTGGATATCGAACGACCAAGAACAATCACTCGGTATATGTCCATCCCTCATCTTGTTTGATTGGAATGCAACCCCCGCCAAGATTCATATTGTACTATGAGCTCGTGTTGACCTCGAAGGAATACATGAGACAATGTATGCCTATCGAGGGATCTTGGTTGGCTGAACGTGAGTGACTTTGCCTTCTTCCTCCTGGCTTTTGGCCTCGATATCAGCTTTCTTGACCACACACACACTACTGTTCCATTTCCCATTTCCCATTTTACCGTTAGGGATGAAGCTGACTTCATGTTGTCTGCTTGGCAGTTGCACCGCATTATTTCAACAAAAACGAAATTGATCAGATGCTTGGTAGCGCAAGTAAAGTGAAGATGCCAAAAGCTATTGAACAGCCCAAAGTGGGACCTGTGAATCCGTAATAAACCCTGTCTTGGGGATTAGGAATGGACTGGAGAGAAGGCGGGGTGGAAAAGTACCCAGGAAGGTAGGTTGGAGCACAGCGCAGATCATGAAAGAGTGCATCGCGAAGGGAGCTCGTATCTTAGCATAAACGATCAATTATACTTCAAATCGGATCATGATAGGCATGGTTATTTGATTGTATCATGTTATGTATGAAATTGTACCTTGTCGTTTATCTGCAATAGTTGGCATAGGAGGTATACTCATCGGACAATGGTACAGCACGAATGGTCGTTGATGTTTCGAACCAGTCTAAAGTATTTTTGCATAGGTATAGCTACGAGAGCTTTCATTTTCTGCTTCTTACAATTCTTTTCTCTCTTTCTTTTATTTCCACTCTGATTTGCATTCTCCTTATCATCCTCTGTCCATCATTCACTCATATTTATGATGGATCCAATCATTGCTTATCTTGAATGGGAATATCTTTCCCAGTCAACTACATCGCATTAACACACCACCATCCCAAGTTAGCAATTCTCCTAGCGGGATCCCTGTGTCTGACTGAATAGATAAGACTCACCTTCTTGAATCCCGATCTAACACCATCAGAGATCTTTTCGGTAGTAGAGACATTCTGTTTGTGTCCGGCTTTGCCCAACACGTAATCTACGCCTTTATCTGGTGACACGAGGCAAGAAATGCACAAATCAGCGCACTAGCTCAAGATTTACTTGGGCTTGCAGTCGTTGGGGAACGCGGAACGGCGGAAGATAATGATGATGTAGAGCGACGACCCACCCAAAGCATCTTGTTGACCTGTCTGACCCTGTGCTTGAGCCTGGGTAGCACCGGGGTTCATCAGTGTTGATCCTGCGGTGGAGGCGCCTGCGGTCGGTGGGGGAGCGGTGTTTTGTTGCATCTTTGCGAGCGGGATTATTGGGGTGATGTAGGTATGTGTATGAACTGGGTATATATCAAGTAGGAAAGAAAGAGAATAGATGGAATGGAAAGTTCTCGTACAGTAAGAGATGGAACATAAAAAGGTTTATACAAGTTGACTTTCACTGGAGGGTGATGTAAGCTGATAAGGAGGTGACGTCATGAGCAGACTACGTGCGGGCGGTGGACGTGGCATGCTCGTACCGTAAGTTACTGCAGTCATCATCGCTGTATCCGCATTTCATCTGATGCATGCTGACCTTGACTCTACGAACCCGTTTCCAATTTGGCTTTTCACGTCCTAAATTTTGACCAAGAACAGAGAGGGTGAAGACATGACGCAACCTCCCAAACCTCTCACTTGTCTTTCTTCTCGGATGGCACAGAGGGTGATTTAACAGAGTCTTTCGAAGTTGGTCCGAATAGAATGGTACCCCAGAGGCTCCAGTGCGCTGCCGAGATCTGACTGGTGGTCGTTGGTACTGACTCACCTGCTGCGGGGTCGGTCGGTTGGCTTGGTGCTATCCCATTGGCTCTAGGTCTGGGCGGAGGAGGAGGGGTTCTGGAATCTATACAACCCGCCAAGATAAATAATGTTAGTCAGCGTACTCTGACTTACAACAATAAAACTTCCTTGATATCCCGGCCTTTGTGCAGTATACGTACCATTCTCTTCAGATTGAGTCTGATTCGGAGGAGTACTGGGTCTTGGAGTACCGTCTTAGACAGAGAACATGGGTTAGCCAAATAGGACTGGCACAATTGGTCATGAAGGCCTACAGTGGCAAAATTAGAGTTCATGGTGTTATACGGTCTATCACTTACCACCATTGCTAGAGGTGTTGATAGTGGGTTGGTTGTCGGTGAGGGGCATTGTGTGAGTATAGGCTATCTCAACGCAAAGAAATCGAACAAAGAAAGATTTGTGCAGGAGAGAAATCGACTAAACAGAAAGACAAGCCCTATCCATATCTGGGCTTTTGAGGTCCTTGCCCCGCACTCATGTAGCTGAATATCCTTTGTGGTCCGCGATGCTCCTCCGCGCGGACTAGCATCGCAACATCTGCCCTCCCCCTCCAGCGCGCCTCGATGTGAGTGTTTCCAAGAGTCATTTGGAGATTAGTCCGATATAGTCGGCTGTGTGGAATAAATGCCTAAGCCAACGTTCACTAGAGATTGATCAAAGGAAGAATTTCGATGAGAAAGGATGATACACCGACGGGGTTTCGTTGCAAGTCAGAAAATAACACAACGACACTCCATCATCGTGCATGTCGTCATCCATCCTACTGAAACAAACAACCCTCCCTTCATTTCACGCATACAGACTTGACCTATCGAGTCATGGGCCATCCACCGGGATTCTCAACGCTGCTATAGAGGCTTTGAGTGTACAGTGGTTAGTTGGCAATACTTTGCCCGGACTGGTCCGTTGCCTGGCTGCCTGCGGTGGATCCGTTGCCTGATAGCGTATCGAAAAGAAATGACAGTCAGGTCAGATAAGCAATGTTCCTTCGATAGCTTGATCCTGAAACGTACTAACCTTGGGTATTGGGAGGACTTGGAGGAGGAGTTGCAGGGGGAGTAAGGGGACCAGTGCCTGGAGGAGTGGGCTGGTCATGAAACAAGGCTTTGTGCAATCGTCCACGTTAGCAACGATTTCACCTTGTGGTAGTGGACGATACCTTGTGTGAAGAATGGGGACTGGTGAAGTGACTTTACAGCTGATGAAACTCACCATAGCCTGTGCCGGTTGAAGTGACATTGTCAGTCCCAATCGAACTGGTGTTATCATCTGGTAAAGACATGGCGTATATACTGTATGTCTGTACTGCGCAAGTAGAATCAGAGTAGGTTTGATGGGTTTATGAGTGACTACTAACGGTGTTGCTAGAAACTCGCTGGAAGACGATTGGGTCGTGTTGGACAGACGTCAAATTGGTATATATACTCTAAGAGGTTGATGACGGCTCTTCAAAGTTGAGCTTTCTTGAGCTCAAGGTCCTTTGTAGCTGCGATGCATCCCTTGAACATGATTTGAAACGTTGAGGGACAGACAAACGACTAGTAGAAACGAGGTAGAGACTCGGAATTGTGTTGGTATGGCATTTCCACCTTGGAGATTGCACAATCCTCAAGGAGTTCAATTTCACATGCAGTGAGTTGAATGATGCCTTAGGACACGAACCTGCGGCTACCGTAAGCCAAGCGAAGGTTGCCGATCCGATGCACGTCAACAGCTTGCACTCCATTCGGAATTGGTTTTTCAAATACTTGTCATGCATCTCCGACTGACTGACTAACTAAATACTAACAATGATCATGGACAAATGCGATATAACAATCTCAAAAATCAATCGGTTGCTCCAACAAAGGGCTTACGATCCACCGGGACTAGCCCCCTACTCCCGATGTGGAAGGTCGAGAAGGGGAACTTGCGCCGGAACATCGTCTAACTGCCCTAGTTCCTTCGGGTACCACCTGGAGTAGGAGTTCCAGGGGTTGAAGGCTGGGAGGATGCTGCCGAAGCATCGTATGTACGAGAAGCTCTAGGCGTCGAAGGAGGATTTGATCCTTCAAGCAACCCGACCAGACGTCAGAGTCATTAACCTGAGGCTGGGCGAAATGCGCTTACCTCCGGCAGTATCCCTTCCGGTAGGGGTCCGAGGTGCTTGAGGGGCAGAACCTGCGGTACTTCCGGTATCTGCAGATACTGTTAGTGTAGCTTCAAAATGCGTCCAATGATAGTCTTGGACGTCTGCCAAGTCATGGAAAGCACTCACTGGCCCGAGGAGTACCTGGAGCACTGCTACCTGGAGCACTACTACCCGGAGCGGGGCTCAGGTTGTAGCCACTCATCTTACCGTCGCTTTCTGTTTTGTGAGGCATTTTCAAGAATTGATAATCAGATGAGTATGAGGAGTACAGTAGGACTCGGCTTTGCTTTCGATGTGGATTGATTGTTTGTTGAGGAAACCCTCGATTGGATTGTCTAAACAGTGTGGTATTTATATCTTCTCCGTCCTTCGGTTCGCCTTCACCCCAAATGAGGCCCATCAAAAAGAGCTCTCGTCAGCGTTATCGAAATCGAGTCGACTGGACTCGAGACGCAAAGCTCAAAGATAAGAAGATTGCAAACGCGCCATTGAGAGGTGTCGTCACTGGAAGACCTCTATTGCAAGGCTGCTAGGCGAACGCACAGGTTTGAGATGAACGGGGACGCCGTCATCAAAAACGTTTGTTGATTTTCTCGTATCACGACAGTGGGGGATCACCCGCTGGAGAATCACCATCTATCACGTCGGGTGTCCTGTAACGAGAGTATACTGAGCTTCAATCTCTGAGAAGATGCTCTCTTGTGATTCTTCTTTGATCGCTTCAGATGCTCACCTACGTAGGCCGATAATCACTGCTGATAAGGGCTTTGACTCGTACTTTTTTGGGTGCTGTAGGGCTCGACAAGCGCAATGAGTTACCAGCCATGTAGTAAGCGCCCAAACGGCAATGCCAACACCTGTCTTCTATTCGCCTCGGCCATGATACGCAAAGCAGATCCAAGAGGTGCATTAGAAGACAGCGGACTCCAAATAGACTTGAATGTACAACTCATTACTCAGCGGCCTGAAGGCTGCCCCACTTTGCGTTCAATTGTGTAGCCCTTGACATTGTATCGGCAAAAGGGAATGACAAGATAGCCCATCCTTTGAAGGGATGCGGCACTCGATCGGTAAGAATTGGCTTTTGGTTTGGGCACACACGCCATAATGATCCGGAAGGCCCTGACATGATCCGGAGCACAGAAGCACAGCTTCACCCATTGAAGTGTATTCTGGTGCCAGATGTTTCGCTCACCTTGAGGAGGAGCTATATCAAAAGAGATTGTCAAATATTGCCCCTTTGTGACACTCAAAGGCTTATCTTTTTTGACCGACAGCATAGTTCGCTTGAATGGATGTGTTATCATGATCGTATGTGTGTCGTCATTGACCAGGAACTCGATAATCCTTGATAGCGTTCCTGAACACAGAGACCTACAGGTCTGAGTTATTCCAGCTAGACGAGAGTATGATTCGGTAAGCTGGGGATAAAGCGATTCAAGGAAGGGTCCGGTCATTTCGTTTTTTGTTTTCGCATATCCCCATCTGCATTCGACACATCAATCTTCTGGAGAATTGTCCGCTGGCACGACATTACAAGCGGGTGTCATATAGTGCCTGGTACAGTATTCTCATCAGGCTGACAAGGGCACGACAGCTAACAAAGTCGATAGATCAAGTCAAACACCTCAATAATAACACATGCATAAACTGCCACACATACACTTCACACCAATGGCATCAAAAACATGAAACAACAGATTACTCGTCGAGATGATCAACCAGGATTCCTAAGCTCCCTGTGAGCGATTGGGCTGGTTTCTTTCCGGTTGTATTCCAGCGTTGCTACCGTTAGCTTGTGAGTTGATCCCATTTGCCCGGGAGCTTGAGTCCCGCGTGGAAGGTGGTGCGGGAGCCGCTCGTGGACTCAGGAAGGCTGGTGGTGTTCAGATATTGCCAGTTAGTCAACCGCTTTTCACCATTGTGATAGTGATGATCACAACTTACCACCGTCATCACCACCACGATTATTGGTAGTAGTGGTGTCACCGGAAGAGGCTGTATTGGTGGTCGTGTAATGGTCGTCTGAACCACGTAAAGAGTTAATATCAGGCATGGTTTCGTGATGATATGATCAAATGCTAGAATATAATTCTGTGAGTGAGGAATCTGAGTTGTTGAGAAAGGTCTTCCTGTCTCTGGCGCGTTTTATACCTTGAACTTGAAAAGTCAAGAAGGCTCACGCCGACAAATCCTCAGTTTTGGTCAGAAGGCGGAGCTCAAAGTGAGAACACTGCAAATCTTCAGCTATCAGCAAGGTAATTAGCAATTTAACCGCAGACGATATACGCATTAGAAGACGTGTTGATAAAGTTATTCAAGTCCCGCCGTATCATCTGTAGCCCTACTCCTCGAATGTAACGCTCAGTCAAATTGACAAGAAGGCTTTGGAGTTGAAGTCCTTCCTTGTATCCCGTCATGACAGTACACAGAGACCGGGCGAATGTACTTCGGAAAGAAAGCCTTCGTTGAAGTATCACAATCTGATTCCTTCCGGCAAGGAGAGCTTGGTTCGAAGTGGCATTCTTATGTCCATGAAGGCTTATTGCAGCCTTTCTGGTATTATTCAGTCCTCACCTTAGGCTCACCTTTTGACTTATAGAGGAGAAGCATAAGAACGGAGCTCCCTACCGGACGTTGATTTGGCTTATTAAACAATCACTTCAGCCTCATGAATGCAACCACCCTTTCGATTACCAGTCAGATCCGCTGGTTTATATGTGCCACTGTTCCATAGAACTTTGCCACTCGACGCTTCAGGTGACCTCCACTTCTCATCGCACGTGGACGTCATCGCGTTGACCTATCCATGAATTCGATCTTCAATTCCTTTGTACGATGGATTTCTTGCTCAACTTTTAATCCTCTACTCATCTCTTGTCATTCTTGCTCAAAGTCTCTTATCGATCACGAATATGGTCCAGCGACAGTCATTTGGTGATTTTCTGAATTCCGGATCACCTTCAACCCCTCGCGGGCGAGGAAGAGGTGGTTTCAGAGGTGGTGGAGGCAGAGGTGGGAGAGGTGGTGGATTTACTCCTGGAAGTAACAAGAAGAGTTTCAATGCCGATTATACCAACATGGGATTCGACTATGAGAAGATCAACAGTCAGAGATATACCAAGATGGGAGGTTAGTGGCCTTTCCCCCTTTTTCGAGCTGTAATTCAACTTGGTCTCGGTGGCAAAGAAGATCGAAATCAGCTGATATCAGACGATTTGAAGGATTCAACGTTCAGCCCTTCGGTCCTTCACCTGCTGGCTCGCCTGGTCCTTCCACCCCTAGTGGTCGAGGTAGTCAAACTCCACGGGGCAGAGGCAGAGGTTCTCAGCCATACAATCGAGGCCGTCATCATAATCCATCCACGCCCTCTGGTTCGGCGACTTCAGTCCATGGTTTAGGATTTCACGATACTGAAGCTGATACGAGGGCCAAAGGTGATCATCGGGGTCTGGGATCAGGAAAGTCTACAGTTGGGAAAGGGATAGGTACTGGGACGATTACCTGGGGAGGAGGAAATGCTCCGTTGTTTGTGAAAGCAGGAGAACTTTTCAAGGAAGGGGAAGCTGATGTGATCACAATGGGAAAAGGTGAGTCTAGCATATAGGAAACCTTCACACAAACGCACGAGCTGATCAAAGGTCATGTGATCAGATCACAAGCTACACGTCGAAGTTTTCCCCATGTCACATCCTTCCGCTCCGCAAATGACGCATCTTCAAGATCAAACAGAAGTCGATATCATTCAACAGCCCTCACCTTTATCTCCACCTACGTCCTCTCCCCCGACTTCGGAAGCCGAAGAGCCTGCATTCACCATAAAACAGGATGAAGGTCTTCTCCACTACCAAGATGATGCTTTAGAAGAACTGCTTGGATCGACAAGTAAATCAACTCTCAGCGGCGATGCAGCGTCCCGCGAACCAATCCCACTTTCTGAACCTGCCATAGCAGACGATACAGATATGGTTGAGATCACCGAGCGAATAGCCATAGAAGCTGCTTTACCTGGGGAGGTTTCAAACGCGGAAGAGATGGGCATCGCCTCCCAGAGAAAACAGGATGCTGTCGCCGAACCTGCCGAGGAGCAGGTCGAGGGGGAAATGGTTGACGAAGAGATACCGCTTTTCTTCGTTGATACAGAGCCTGATACGATTAGCGAAACTCCTGCACCCACTTACGATATCACACAAAGTTTACCTCTCGGCCAACAAGCTATCTCTGCTCCTGAAGTAGAGTCGGAAGAAGAGAAGATCCTTTTCGTGCCTAAAACGTACAAAAAACCAGAACCCGTCTTCATCAATATCGGTACATCTCCTCAATCGGAGCGTAAATCAAAAGCTCCGGATCCTCCCACTCGCGCTTTCGTTAATCCTCGAGCGCTCTCACGAGCGGAGAAGAAGGCAGCTAAAAGGGAGAAGAGGAGTGGCCGAGGGAAGAAATCCCGTCGAAGGAAGCAGGACAAGGTGCCCAGGGATGATTCCGATCTGGATTGGGGAAGTGACGGGCCTCCTGTCAATTTAATCAATGTTGAAGGTGGTGAAAGTGATTCGTTCGCGGATGGTGCAGGAAACGAAGAGGATGAAGACATCAAGATCCTTAGAGATTATATGCAGGGAACGATGTTGAATGCTCAAACTGAAAGGGCTGAACACATGGACTACCAGATGGAGGGGGACGAGGAGGGAGTGGACGATGATGAAGATGCGGAAGAAATGGATCTAGAAGCTATGAGGCTGTTTGGTCAAGGCATCAAAGGTCTCACAGAAGGCGGGCAAGAGATCGTAGACGAAGAGGACTGGCAATCGGATGAGTCACGGGATGAGGAGAATGAGGATGGTGAAGAAGAGGAAGAAGAAGAAGATGATGACGACGACGATGACGACTCATCGGTGCTTGGAGAGATAGACATAGAAGGCATGATGGACGATGACAGTGACGAGGAAGATATCGATGCGCTTTTCAACGGGTCAGGCCAGTGGGACAAGGACACGGACTGGTTTATCAATGCCATGGAGGTGAGTGATGTCTGGTCGACCATCAGGACCATGCTTAGCGGCACCTTAGGACGCCCTTGATGGTACCGACGTCAATATGCGCGATCGTAAGAGCCGTAATTCGTTGTTCAAGTCCATCGAAAATGGTGACTTCGGGGATAATTGGGGTCTCGGTGAGCAGTGTCACTCAATCCATTTTTGGATTCTTCGCTTACCACTTTTGCAGCTCCTCCTGTCAAGAAAGGGAAGAAGAACAAGTTCGTCCCCCAAGAACTGCAAGCGCAGTGGGAGAAGGATCGATTAGTCAAAGCTGAAAAGAAACAGCAGCGAGAGCTTGAAAGGCTCATTGCGGAAATCGAACCTACTCTTGCTGGCTATTCCAGGAAAGGCAAAGCGAAGGCCAAAGGGAAAGGAAAGGCTCATCAAGCTTCCGTCGCGCATCTCATCCCCGCCTCAGCTTCTCAAGTGGCCGATTTATTCGATATATCCTCTGACGAAGAGGGCGAGTTGTCTCTCCCCGTATTCCGAAAAGGCGGGCGATTACCCTCAGGTATGCCTCTTGAGATGATTGATGAAAGGATCCAAATATTCTTGGACCACCGAGGGAAAACTACGTTGCAACTTCCACCTATGGGTAAAGATGATCGAAAGAAAGTTCACATGTTGGCGGATTGTTATAATCTTGGATCAAAATCAAGAGGTAGCGGGAAGACCAGATTCACGTGAGTACATTATGTGCAAGTCTGGTTCATTATGTACTGACGAGCTACCATCGTAGCGTTCTTACAAAGAACAAGCGATCCGGTACACTTGTGGATCAAATCAAGATCGAGCGACTCATTTCGGCATCTCAAAAAGTGGGAGGCAGCTTTTACAAAGCGCTTTACACCCGGGGCGGGAAAGCAAAGGTCAAAGGTCAATCCGGAGGACCCTCCATCCGACACAAGGAAGGAGACATGGTCGGACATGGAGCTGATAAGATCGGTGAGGACAATGTGGGACATAGACTGCTGAGTAAGATGGGTTGGGCAGAAGGTGGCAGAATCGGCCGAGGAGCTGGATTGGAGGCGCCGTGAGTGTCTACTACGTGTCTTATACGTCTTCACCTGAGGATATACAGCTGACATCATATGTGCATAGAATCGTGGCTATAGTCAAGAATACCAAGACAGGTCTTGGTGCTTGAGAAAGAATTTCGAATAGGTTAGCTACGTATATTGAATTCACATTAGATAAATCTCTTGCACTGTAGCGATATCCTTGTATCAAGAGTGAAGAGTGAAATAGAATGTACCTCATCTTGCCATACACTTATAATACCCGTTCTCCAATCCAAATATATATCACACTAATTCTACATGTTCTTGACTTTCATTGCGGTCCTCTGAAGATCTGATCCCTAAGACGTACTGTCGAGGGTTTCTGAGAGCCTGCGGGGAGCGATCAGGAGGGGAAACGAAACTTTCTTCTTGTCTTTCTACCTCTATAATTATCTCTTTCGTACCCCTGTTATGTTCAAACTCCGGATCCACTTCGATATCTAGATATCCGTGACTTTGACCCTCCTCTAGTTGTGACGGCGAATATCTTTCCTTCTTTTGCAAGTGATCTAGGTCATCTGACCCACTTGATTGTAAGAACTCGAGGAATCCAAACGATCCTGTTTCGTTTTCGACCCTCATAGATGGTTCCGCCCGAGATCGACTTCTACAGCTTTGACATAGTCCCCTTGCGCTTAAATTACCTGGACCATTTGTAGGCCGCCCCGTCCTTTTCGAGTGCACAGACGATCTGTTTTGGCCGTCTCTAGGTTTCGTCAGGATCGCCAAGACTGTTAAAACGTAGACTTTGGATATGATTCCACCGGGTATCATCGTCCACATGTTTTTGTCACTGTTGGGAAAGGGAAATGAGATAGTCAGTTGTCTTTCGTTACTCTCGTATAAAATGACCGGGAGGTGAAGGTCCGTAGCGGGCAACTTACGGGTTTCTGGATAAGACTACAGTAGTCAACTGCAGTGCTGTAGCCAGAAATCCATTTCTCAAAAGAATAAACAGAAGAACATCGATGACACGGTTGGACGAGGCGAATCCGGTCTATTGATAGCAAATGGCTCAGCGCAACTCCTCGTGAATCGCCAAACCCTCGAGTTGGTTTTAAGCTCACTCTCGATCTCTGCAGCTTCAGAGAGAACAGAACACTCAAAATCACATCTAGAATCTGCTGTTCACTTAGCGACGGCAGGATTTAAAGCGATTTCGAGTTGCGCTATGACCTACCAAAATCGAAGTGAACTGTGTCTCAATGATGATGGTGTAGACTCGAAACGAATCGTCGGTTCCATAGATGAAGTTTTCCCTAGCACTCATGTCAGCGAGAGAGATCTATTCAATGTCCTTTAGCTGAATGCGAGACTAACTTGCTTTTCATTGTCTGTATTATCAATCGTCGAAAGGTTTGATGGAAGATTAATATAAAGCCGGTAAAATTATAACCATTCTTGTCTGACGGAACGGTACTCACACCGAGGTAGATTGGATCTGCCAAACCCGCCCCGAAACAAGCGACCGCTAGGGTGATGAGAATAATTGAGCCTGACCAATATAGAACTTCTGTTCTCGACGCGGATCGCTGATGATATGAGAGGGCTCTGAATAGCTTCATGAATTTGGTGATCATGAATGTTTGAGTCATAAACACAATGATCGATCCAGTGAGCGAACGGATCCACCCTAGCGGACCGAGACCTATCGAAAATGCCTGATCAACGGGAGGGTGTGAAGATGACTCAGCACGTGCATGCTAGACAGGTATCCTAAGTCAAGCATACTTACGTATGAAAGGTCGCCAGCATGTTCGACGAAGCACTTAAAAACCCCAATAGAGATGATAATCGATTCTGCCGTTACAATGATGCCGAGCTCCTGTTCGAGGAACGGCCATCGGTCAGCTGTATAACTGCTATGCGTAGAAGGCGCAATCACTCACTGCCACCTGGTCGCCCGACGGTAATCACACCGGATCAGTAAGAACGACTCATTCGGATGAAGTGCAGATGACTCACAAAAGTTTTTGCCGATAAACCATCCTCTGGGAATCTATGGATGTAGCTGATAATCTATTCGCCACCGCTTTCATATTAAACACTTTCCTTTAGGCACTACTGTATGCTGACAACTTGAACCGACAGCCCTGACTTACTGCTGCCTGTGAGAGAAGAGTCCGTCAATAATCGTAACGGTCCTGCCTGGAGGGCAACACAGGACACTCACCCAAACTACACCTAGAGTGATCGTGCTAACAAATCCACACGTCAAAAGCGATGCATACTGTATCGCAAATATCAACAAAACGACAATTGTCAGTTATGTACTGAAGTGATAAGCAAGATTGCTTGAGGGACGGGTGGATGCCTGAAGAAGGGCCAACATACGAATGCGTACCCGACTGGGTCCAAATTATCGTCTGACATATTGTGCGATCCAGCCGGTAAGAACGATCTGAATGTCCGTGGCGTCCTTCTGCTTTAAATGGGTTGGATGTTTTTTGATGTACAATGAAAGTCGATATCAACACTAGCAATTGGAGAAACAGTGGGGCCTGGGACACCGGTTAGCATCCTTTTGAGCTGATCAGTTGATTGTAGTCTTGCTGAATGGTACCGATAACTGTCATGGTCTTTGAGGATTACCCCGAGACTTACCTCTCGCTTGGCATGATCATAAGTTCTTTGCGAAAGTTTGAGGTAAGCGGCTCCAACAGCATGTCGTGTTGGGAGGTCACAAGGCGAAACAGCTAAATCAGCTGAAGCTATTCATGTGGATCACAATGCAGAAATCGGCAAGACACCTGTTTGGGCCTCTGCCGTGATGATGTTTGTTCAATTGTGAGCAAAAACGTTTCGAGATGTTCCGGATCACACAACAGCAAATTGTTTCGGCCTGAATATCGAACATGGGTAGTCCATGGATACACTGTCTTTATGTGAGACACTTATTTTCGTCACCACTCTCGCAACTACGGCAAAATCCAACACGCGTTGGGCCAAAATCAATTGCATGTAACCCCCGGTTCCGGACTCATGAGACCTGACTCGCCGATCGGGTCTTGTAATAATCTTGCTGCAAACTTGTGGGATTTTTGCTACCATAAACGATTCTGTGTACTTGTTTCAAAGTCAGACCTTGCACGACCACACGTGCAGGTACAGCATACGAACCGCACTCGCTTTGATGCATGGTATCTGTTTCTTACAGGTGTTTTACCTGGTTTCGATCCGGGAAGTTTGAATTGAATATCGTATGTGCAGAATTGTTGCTCACTAAATCCGGCGAACGTATTGTAACCTGGAGTTTGCGTGTTCCATGACGATCCACTGTGTCTCACAGTGTACTACGACAGTGAATCGCGATATACTGTAATAGTGTACCACCGCAGCTGTACTACCGCAAAGTCATCTTGTTGCATACAATGGTCCGTGGTTCTGGGACATTCGTCTCCCTCTTTCTTTGGGTTCCCAAGTCTTCTCCACCGATGGAAGACTGCAGAAAGCCTTGACTGCATCAAACAAGCCTTCTCTGCAAACTGTTGCAAACACGGCAGATGCATATGTCGAAAGAAACACGTCTCAAAATCTATGTTGATTCTACCTCTGGTGCCGACGAAAAGTCTCCTCCCATGACGTTCTGTCTCGGACGTCTGAGCGCCTGCTGAGACTGATCGGAGGGCGAAACAAAAGTTTCCTCTAGCCTATCTACTTGGATGACTATGTCTCCCGGACCTCTGTCGTGATTCGTGACCGGTCTCATGCTGGTAGCTGAATGAAGTTGACTTCCACCTTCTTCGATAAAGGACTGCGAATATCCCTTACCCCCGTTCCAATCGCTGCTGTTGATCTTGTATTCATCTTCGGGATCGCTTCCCTTCAGAAAGCTCAAGAGGTTGACGGGCTCTTGGGTAGTTTCCGATACCACTCCTGGCTGCACTGACCTTGTGGATAATCGGTTCCTGCAACTTTGACAGAATCCTCTTGATGACGTATCGCGTGAAGTACTGGCAAGTCTCATGGAATATTGTACTTCGACGTGCGATTTGTCGGGTATGTCTCTGGGTCTGATAAGGAGAGCCAAAACCGTCAAGACGTAGACTTTGGATATGATCGCATTGGGTACGAGAGCCCACATGCCTTTGGAGCTAAGGACAGTAACAGGCAGGAGCATTGGTCAGAGGCAATGACCAGGCGCTATCTATGATGAATTGGGAAGAGACTAACGGCATTTTGTATAAGATCACAACCGTTAATTGAAGAGCGGTCACCAAAAGCCCGTTTCTCAGAAGGATCGACAAAAGGATGTTGATTATGCGATTAGACGAAGCGAACCCAGTCTACAGACGGATCATCTCTCAGCATAATCACCCTGACCCAGCGTAGACGGACAAGCAAGTTCCACAACCTTGAATCCAATCTACTCTGGACTCACTCGTGATCTTTGTAGTTTCAGGGAGAATAGTACAATCAACATCACGTCGAGGACCTGATTGAGGAAGATTAGCGACATGTCAGCGTTGCGGTCCCCCAGAAGCCCTACAATAACTTACCAGGAGTGAGATGAATTGTATGTCGAAGATGACCGAATACGTTCGATAAGAGGAAGTGGTTCCGGTGAGAAATTCATTACTGGGTGCAACAACGGCAAAGGTCAGTTAGAACAGGAATGACCTTATTTCCCGGCTTGAACTTACCTATTTTTCACAGTCTTTTTGTTTTGGTCGACGAGCAGAAAGAGAAAGATAAAACAACGGAACATCAGTACAGCTCTAACAGCTCCTCCATCCTAAGCAAGGTATCCACTCACAGACAGGAAGATCGGATCCGCCAAGCCCGCGGCCAGGCAGAATGTCGCTAGCAAGAGTAGAACCGACATTCCTATCCGATACAAGAGATCCGTCCGTGCAACCGATCGCTCCTGATAAGACAAGGACCTGAAGAATTTCATGAATTTAACTATCATGAAAACCTGAGTCATAAATGCGATTATTGATGAGGTCAACGAGCGAACCCATCCAAGGGGGCTCATGTGGAATGCTAGTGCCTGTGAAGATTCAGGGGTGAAGTCAGTGGTCAGATATATCGACATCCTCGAAGGGCCGTCTTCCACTCACGTATGCGACATCCTGAGGGTGCTGGATAGAAGTCTTGACCAGGCCAACGCATATCACGACGGACTCAATAGTCACAACTATGCCGAGTACCTATGTACCGAAAGAAGCCATATCATTCAACCGAATCCTTGGATCGAAATCGAGGTTGATAAATAACTCACCGCAACCTGTTCACCGGTGATGCGAAAAGCCCATCAGTAAAGCTCAGGAAAGACGATTTGAGGCTAAACCCGATGTAGGACCACTCACGAAAACCTTTGCTAGCCAACTATCCTTTGGAAAACCGTGCAGATAGCTGAAAATCTGGATTGACCCACAAACATATACCTTTGAGTCCGACTTCTTATTGTCCGATCGTTGCATGTCGTCGAGGAAGCCGACTCACCGCACACTATGAATTCAGAAGTTTAAGGGTCAACGGATCATCACGATGTAACCAGAGAGATGACAGCGATAATCGAGACTTACCCAAACTATCCCTAGAGTGAGTGTACTGAAAAATTCACTGATCAAGTCCGATGCGAACTGGAGTTCAGGTTAGCCCAAGATTTCCAAGATTTCACACATATGAGAATCCGCACTCCATAATGTCAAACGTTGTCGGGCTCGGGTGAATATGAGAAGGGTGTTAGGCACTTACAACGTCAAACCCGTAATACTGCGAGGTGGAACTTGACATCACTCCAAATGCAGGGGGTGGCAATGCCATACGATGACTTTGTCGCTTTACGCTCTCAGTCTTGATGATGTACCTCCCAAGAATCTGTAATTTGTGTTGATTTCCGACGTAGATACTGTGTGAATACAATGTTGACCGGCTCGACGGAAGTTTGTCAAGACTCGGCTGTGGTCGGTTCATCTGTCGAGGGAATGAGGTGCAGCAGGTAGACGATGATAAACAACATAATGGACGGATCGTCGCCATGCACTGTACCCATTACAAGGCTCGGACGTTGACAGTCGTCAAAACACGAAAAGAACGATGACTCCATTTTGACCCCTCCTTATGTAAAATGTTAAACAAAATCCTCTGAAAGGGAAAAACCGTCAAGGAAAATACGTTAGGGGTAGTACGTATGCTTGATATAATATAGGAATCCTCGCCGAGAACCGATAATCCGATCCTTGTGCCATGACCTTTCTGATCCATCCTGATATGACCCTCGACGTTGGGCTGCGACCGATGCATCTCAGAGGACCAGATGTGAGCGGTATGTACAGGTCAATCTTGGATTCGGAATGAACCGAGACATACTGGGATACATGCGGTCATTGATCTACCAGCTGATCGCCGGACCCGGAAGATCAGGGGAGCACTCTCGTAATAACGCTGAAGGACCTCCACCGACTGTAATGATGGTGGTCGCCAAGATCCCTTATTTGGGAAATTGGGATCCAGCTAATCGGTAGACACTCATTCCCACGCCTCGGTGTGGTACATTTTATGTAAGAGGCTGAACTACATGCCATATCCATCAGTTCCAGTGCTCGATTACCTTACTGCGCATGGATAGACTGGGATCCTGCTATTTCTACCATGCATGATACAACCATAACAATCTACGGGTAGTTTTCGCTGTCGGTCGTAAACGGATCTCCACCCAGAACGTTCTGTCTGGGGCGATGCAGGGCTTGACGGGAATGATCACACGGCGAATTGAACACCTCCTCCTGTTTATCTACCTGTATGACTATATCTCCCACGTTCGTTTCTTCTTCTAGGTAGTACTCGCCGTCTGTTCGCTTCCCCCCTTCTTCAAGCCGCGCGACTCCACAGAGGTCTTTCGATCCCGACCACGTCGTATCAGTCTTACACAGCTCATCGTCGCCAATACTGCTGTCTTGCAAGAACTCCGTGAGGTTGAATTGTCCGTATTGGTGCTCTCGATCGGTTGACCGATGGAATAATCGATTTCTGCAGCTCTTGCATGTCACTCCACCTGCTTGAGTGGAAGACCCGTTGAAGGGTATGTTGGGCAATGGCGTTGCGGCGTATGACCTTTCTTGTGAATCTCTAGGCTTCGTCAGAATTGCCAAGACGTTTAAGACGTATACCTTCGATATTGTCGAGCTGGGTATCAAAGACCAGGTGGCCTTTGTACTGTAATTGTCGCAGAGGTGTATCAGATAGAACCTTGTTCAGATGAGTGAGGGAAGGCAAGGCAAGGGACTGACTCGATTTGAGATAGGACCAAGGCGGTCAGCTGTAGTGCCGTGACCAGGAAGCCATTCCTCAGCAAGACGAACAGGAGAACATCGATTATTCGGTTGGATTCTGAGAAACTGGTCTGCGGAGGTGGACTTAGCGAAGCTGCTGTGAGATGCAAGCTTTGGGGAGATTGGAATTTACGATGATGAATTACTCGCGATTTCTGTAATTCAATGAGAAGAGGATGGTCAAAATGACGTCGACGATCTGAAGCGTTGGGGAGAGCTTGTCGGCTGTCGTGCAACGCAGCAGAAGGCTAGGGTGAGCATATGACATACCAGGAGTGAAATGAGCGGCGCATCGAAGATGGCCGTGAACGCGCGAAGGGCAGGGTTACTTGACGAATTCAATGCTACATGCCTAACCGACATACGTATGTCTGCTGTCAGCTATCGTGACGAACGATCCTTCGGAGCTGGACCCTTACCTGCGTTTTAAAAGCTGCAAGAAGAGGTGCCAAAAGTAAGTCAGAATGCACCCAATTCTACGGTATTGAAACTGCACTCACGCCGAGGTAAATGGGGTTTGCCAGACCAGCCAAGAAACATAGAACCGCTAGGGCAGCGAGGAAGATCATACTCAGCCAGTACAGAACCCTTGTCTGAGTTGTGGAACGACGACGGAACGACAGTGCTCGGAAGAGCTTCTAAACCTGGTGATCATGAATAGCTGAGTCATGAGTGCGACCAGGAAGCCGATTATAGATCTGATCCAGCCCAGTGGGTTAAGCTGTATTGAGAGGGCCTATATGTCGTACGAGCGTTAGGACAATTGACCGTGCAACTCGTCGGAGAAAAACTGAGCTCACGTATCCAATATCTCCAGCATGAACAGCGCAGATTTCGAAGAGTATGATGCAAATCACAATTGATTCTATAGTCACCAGCACGCCCAGGACCTAATACCACCGTGTCATTCTGAAGATCCACTAGTATTCCTAGTCGCCCACTCACCGATACCTAGGCATGTGATCCGATCAGTGCTCATATCAATAGATGGGTTGATGACTTACCAGTACTTTCGCTTGCCAACCATCTTTGGGATATTGATGCAGGTAACTGAAAAGCTATACTTCCATTTTCAGCCCTTGGTTTAGGTATTTTGGCTTGACTTTGACTTACAACTGACTGGAAGGATCACCAGATGCATCAGTGCTCTGAAGCCGGGCTAAGGTATTCACTGGGAAGGAGAACCGAACTTACCCAGACTATACCCAATGTGACGGAACTACATATGCTGCCTATAACATTCGATCCGAACTGTGCGATCAACCCATCATCAGCATTCGAGACGAGAAGGGGAGGGGTCGGTGACACGCGATATTAACGGGACTGAATTGAGGTGGGGCCGGTGGTGTTGAAGGGGTCCCGGACATTTATATTTGCGGCCGTAGCGTACCAGTCACCACGTCTTGACTGCGGCTCAAGGCGGAGGGGAATATTGACGCTGTCGACGAGCAGCGGATTTAATGTGACGTCGAAGATGCTGATCATGTATCGGTATGGTCGAAGTTACTTCAATGTGTCAGAATCTGATCATACAATGGAATGCGAGGCTTCAGTGTGAAAGCGGAATTACAATTGAATGGGATCCCACTCGTAGCTTCGGTGCAAATTGTTTGTTCCCCTGTCGATCAGTCACATGGCGAGTCCTGATTGTCTTGAATACTGGCAGCCGTATCTTGTCATGTATCTCACAAAGTTTGGAATGAACCTGGAGCTGCTCGGCATCAAGGGGGAGTTGACACTCAATTGAACTCCAGTTTTCGAACTGTCAGTAAGTTACGTACAGCTCATGCAGACTTGGAACCAGTACTTCCGCAATCGCTGGCAAACCTTGAAGATGCCTTGCCGTAATTTGCATAGAACCTCCTGCGGTGGATCATAGGTGTATACATTATAGCCTTCCAGACGCGAGTATCGGGTATTGACTGCTCTTGACTCTTTTTGCTTCCGGCTTGTTCCAAGGCATCACCAAGCGAGTATGGTGGATACCCACTGCGCCCGTTTCGTGTCACAACGTATCTCAAACGAGCGGTCCATTCCGGTGAATGGGACTCGCGTAACGAGTACAGCATGTGTACGCTGGAATCTTAGATCAAAATCATGTGTAACGCCATTCACAACTTACAAGGTGAAACCTTGATTTTGGCTTTGTCCGCTCATCCGTTCATTTTGTACATAATTTTTTATGCATGATTGTTTTCTAATTTTGGGATTCGATCCGATATCGTGTATATGCTATGGATGTGATCGTGTATGATATGATATGTGATGCTATATAAATGACGTTGATTCGTGTGTGACGTTTCTATTGTAATTTCATTCGATTGTAATGGGTCACTCCTCCTTTCTACCCTCGAACCCAAACGATCCTACAGATGGTAATTGTGAACTATATGCCCGACAGTCGCTAGATCCTCTCGTACTCTCCCTCTTTCTCCGGCCAACCCTCTCGTACCCTCTGCACGATCAAACTATGCATCCCTGCCATAGGAGTAAACCTATTATAGTTCCCATTCAAGGCCTGTCTCAGCACCTCAGCATCCTGGGATATCATCGCGGCGATGCGGTTGGTATCGACATTGGGTTGTGGTAAATTGAGGAGTCTCGAGGATTCTTTGAACAGGAATCGAGATGTCAAAGAGAGGTTCAAAGCGACCACAAGATCTACCATGTGTGTTAGCCCCATCTCAAACGCACCTCCGCATGCGAGGGTGTCGGGAAACGAAGACTTACCAAGATTCGCCCAAGAGTCATTAGGTACCCTTCTCACCAAGTTGACCAGAGCTCTAGCCGATCTGATAGCGTTTTCATATACGTTTGAATGGTGACCCGCCAATTCCCGCCAACAAAGCATTTCAGCGGTATACAAGTTGGAATGGAACATTATCCACCAGGGGTCGGAGAGACCATCATATGGTGTTTCAGAGGGCGGTGAAGTATATTGAGTGAAATCTTGGAATATCTCGGGTAAGCGTTGTCGGAAGTTGCTTAATGCGCCTTGGACAGATTGGAGGGCGGGTATTGGTGCGATATTGGAGGTGCCGACTCGACCATCGGGAAGGTTGATGGGATAAGACGACTCAGGTAAGTCGTATAACCTAAATTCATTTCATCAGCATCGGCTCGAAGCGAGAGACTACACATCACTTACGTGCTAGCTCGATGAAGTAACGCCAAACTTCTGATAGCTAGGACATAGGTCGTATCCGGCGTAGGAGTCGAATGGATATTTGAAGTGGGATCATACAGATCTCGGATACTGTATCTTTCGTTGACGTTGTTAGACGGTTTGGTCTGGTGATGATATCAGCTTCGCAGTTCTTGCCTCACTCATAATGACACAGATGAAACTCACCTCCACTGATCCACTTCCCCAGCCCCACTCGGTCGTACATATCTCATCCGCCAAGCTGACCGACCAACCCCAACCTATCCCAGCTTCCCAATCCTGCATTTTCGCTGCCCAGAAAGTAGCTACCCTTTCCGCCAGTTCTATCTCGTCTCGCGCTGGTGCAATGATGATAGGTCTCATTCTTACCACTGGCAAGTCCATGTCCGATTGGGATTTGTTGGAAAAGGGATTTGAGAGATGTCGAATGGAATGCGAGTGGGCGTACTGATGAGAAGGAGCATATGGTTTAGGTATCAGATCGGGATCTATACCTGATCCACCCTCTGGTGGGATGTACGTTCCAGTGATGCGATGCAGCCCACATGATATCAATAATCTTGAAACAGGGATATTCCACCCTTCGATGAAATGTCCCATACTATACAGCATCCAAGCGATTCCAATTGCTGCTCGAGTCAGATCAAACGGTCGATCGACACTCCTTATCCCTCTGTCCAGCTCCGCCCGAGCTCTTTCAAGCAGGATTAACGAGGTTCCCCCGACTTGCGAAAGAATCATATTTCGATCCATACTTGGTGGGGGTAAAGGTGGTGCGAATGACTGCGGGAACATCCCAGGTGGTGTAGGTGGTAGTTTTGGAACAGGTCGATCAAGCTCCAGGACTCTTACAGCTTGAGCGAAGAGGATGTAAAGTAAAGCCGGGTGAGGTCGCCTAATATCAGCAGGAGGAAGGGTAAGAAGAGCGAGAAATCGTGCTGAATGGACTGGTATGCCTATGAAAGGTGCGAAGGGCAATACCGCTTGGATGAGAGCTAGCTCCAATGACGAGTTTGGCGGTATATCCGTTCTTGAAGGGTTCAGACTGGGCATCGGGTGGGTGACATCGATATGCGAGACAAGGGAGAAGTTGGCGATACTATTATCAAGTGAAGAGGGGGGAGATGTGAGAGATGTCGCTGATTGAGGTCGAGAATCAAAGGAATGGCTGTGAGACGGTGGAGGAGGAGGATGAACAGGCTGCTGTACTGATGATGGCTGATACGGTTGGAATCGCGGAGGTACAGGGTCATTAGGTCGCAAATTAAGAACAGCCTCCAATTCCGCTGCGAGAGAGGTGGACAATGTCAGCTGCTGCTGTTAGCATGATAAATGAAACGCCAACTGACCGACTCTTTCTTCCAAGATCACTGCTCGTGGTTTCTTTCTTGGTAATTCTTCATAACGACATTCGATTCCTGCCTTCTGACAGGTCTTACAAGGTGCATCACCGGTACATTTCCTATTTTGCTATCAGATCAGCACCAAATCGCTCGAAATTAGTCACGAAGGGCTAGTATTACTCACAGCTTCCTATTTCTGCAATCGTGAAAAGGAGGAGTCTCCAGAGTCAGTTCAACTGTACTCTCAAGCTTGTAACCTCACCGACTCACCTGCAAGCAACACATGCTCTTCCTCTTGGTAAAGTGATCCTCGGTTTTCTCTTATTCGTCTGCTCTTTCACTTCACCATTATCCACCGATCCATCCACCATCGAATCCGTTGAACCGGACAAGGACCCATATGTTTCCCTCCTGCTCGGTATCGGTGGGTATTCCATCCCATCAGGTAATCTACTATGATCCTGATCTAGCTCTAATTCACCCTCGACATCCGCATCCGACATATAGCTACTATCGGGATCATGATCTCCATCGGGCAATCTGGAAGATGTGGATTGTCCAGACTGGGGTTGAGCGGGTATGAAAGGCATATTGAGATGCTGGATGGTACTGGGACCCGCTTGACCGAGTGTTTGGGGTGAGAAATTTATATTGGCATTTGGCGGTATATGTCCGACAGGTAACTGAGCATAGGAATATGGGTTTTCTGGACTGGCACTGGGTCTTGAGGAGAGGAATTGAGGGTTTAGTTGAAAAGATGAGGTCGAAGATGATCCGGGTGAGAATTGATAGAATTGTTGAGGGGGTTGCGGTTGCGAGGGCTGTTGACGAGGATCGTAGGACGTATATTGTCCTCGACCATTGTTATTAGGCGGTATCATGAATCGAATCGATTAAGGAAACTTCGCAGTAACTTTTTTTCTTAGGCCAAAAAAAGAGTTATCGCTAGTCTGAAATTGATAATAACAATCGAGCGGATCAAAGATAATTTAACTATAATCGAGACCAAATACATGGTTAGCACTGAAACCTTGTTAATTATCCTATAAATATCTAATTTGACTCACATTGACAGAGAGGAGGTGACAGTTCGTTGGTTTCGTTTTTTTCGTTAATTTCCGTAAAAATGAGATCGAAAATTTAACGAGGTGGTGTTTGTGTATATTTGATGGAGTGTGGGTGGGGGAGATCCGGATTGATCGCTTGATGCTACTCTCGTAGTAGATACTCCGTTATCGATAGTATATCACAGTGGTTGATCGTTGTTTGCCACTGGACCTGGTCGGAGAGATCTTGTGGATCGTCGAAGACTCTCGCTAAATTTATATCTCTTCGAAAGAGGCACAAATGATCTTCCAAATATGTTTCTCCGTCGGTGTTATTCGGTGAGGAAGTTTCCTTGAGGAAATTTCACCTGCTCCCCACTCTTGATGGTCGGCCGCTTAGAGGTGATGGCGCCCGAACGAGATGCGGTATCCTTCGGTAACAGTTGATATCCTTTGATCCTTGATCTAAGATTCGAGATCCAAGCGAGACAAGAGTGAATGAATAGAGAGACAAGAGTGAATGAATAGAGTTACTCGACGACGGGCGCTATTTCGACGGTGAGAGTCACACTACACTCCCTTTGAATCGTCTATTGTATCTTGAAAAAAGGTCCTGTGCCAGCTGTTTCCGTATCCGTGCACTGATACTCTTGTGAATACCACGGTTCTGGTTCTGGTTCTGGACTGGACGATAGCCCCGAGAGGTTCGGAGGTAGGATCGTGTTTGAGGGCTGTCGATTGTCCAGGCGTATCCACCGGTTATGCTACAATAGCTTGTGGCTATGCACTCACACGCACGGAGCGTCAAATTGATCGTCGTGTCGTTCCTCCGTTGACTTGATTTGACAAGTGTCAGATGAGACCGAGGCGGTCCGAGTGTTTGCTATACAGGTCTTGATGGGCAGGTCTGTGCTGGATATGAATCGCTTTGCTTGCTTGGCTTGGCGACGATCGAATTTGATGCACACAATTAGGTCCCAGCTCGCTCGGGAGTTTTGTTCAAACTATTTCTCTCGTTATTTCAACTTCGAGCAGGCGGTGCTGCTCAATGTCAAAGCAGACAAGATCGATCCAAGCTTTCTATTTTGAGTGAAAATTCGTGTCTGCGCTTGGAGCGTGATGGTACCTCACACCTAATCCTCGTGTACCGACCGTCCAAGTGGGGAGATACTGTACGCTTTTGATGGTAATGCAGATCACTTTTGATGCGATATTTTCCTGTGTATCGATTGGTTCGAGACTGTTTGGCTATTGGTTGTCTTGATTCTCGTTATGTGTTGTCGTGGTACGGTGAATGATCTCTGTTTGGTCCTTTCCGGTGATCACGGCGGCGATCCCTATTACGATATTCCTACAGTTTATACTGCTACTAGGTCGAGGCGGAGCGAGTCGAGTCAAGATTTTCAATGATATAGTGTTGCGACGAGTCAAACGGAAAACCAACAAGCACATCCAGTGGCTCTTGTTTGTCCTCCCTCTTATATATATGTACATACCTTCATCCCGACAGACGTTCATTCACCCCGGCTATAGCTGGAGATGGAGAGGATCTCTGGGAATTGAGGGAAAGAGGAATGTGCAAATGGGAATGACGCAAATTCCAATGAAATAAGTTTTCGGCTACCCTGAAGTTTTGATTACAAGAATGATTTTTAGGGCTAATTTAGACTGTTTTATGAAATACAAATAATCCAATTTGGAGCTAATGATGATCATCATACCCTTTGCCTTTGCCTCTCACACCCAAAGTCGCGTGCATGAGGTTTTCTTTTTTCCATACGAATAGGAGCGATAATGTCAGTACCTAGTCTAAAAGCAGTAGAATTCCTCCTTCTGCTGTTACATGTGTCGGGAGATCAGAGCCCCATTTTTATATTGTCCGATCGACCAATGTTCCGGTATTTCCCCTCCAATCCCCTTCCTACCTCCAGCTGCTCGAATCCCGTCAGTGCTATGTGGAGAACTGTGCTCTCGATGTTCGATGTAAGGGACGTGGACGCATCCCGAATGGCGCAGAAGCCGCCTCCACCTTCTTCTCGCTTAAGTCAAGTCAGGATAGGCAGGATCTGCATCATCCCGATGGGTGATCGCTTGACCCGCATCCCCCACTATCTCCAATCGACTGCGAGGATGAGTGAGAACGCATGTAAGCGCGGAAAGTGGAGGCCGTTGGATATCTCCCAGTGGTCAGGAAAATCACAGAATGACGCAATTGTCGAAAATTCAGAGTGTGGACTTCGATCACCTGCGGATGGGACGACGGTATCATGGAATTATGGGTTGGTTCCTGTCAAGTCATGCCGTCATCGTCATTTCTGTTTCCGCTCCTTACGTGAGAAGTCTCCCACCATTCATTTCTGAGCTGTAGTACGCGGAGGCAAGACTCGAGATCCACTGCAGACGCCAGCTGCAGCTGAGAGATAGATCAGATCCGATTTCGGTTCGGTCCGATACAAATGAAAGGTTAAGATGCTCCGTTTTCCGCCTTGTTCTCCGAAGAAGCTTCATCCGTCGGGCTGGGCATACGATGCGCCCATAAGTTTGCAAATGGCACTTGTAACCAAACCTTCAATATCGCAGAGTTTGGGATGACAAGGACGAGACCATGCCGCTACGAGCAGACGTAGATATCCTTATCATGGTTGTGCCAGATGGTGCGGTGGTGCCAATCCACAAGCGACTGCGAGAATTTTAGGGGATTTCCTATTGTTCTTTTTGTTGGTCACCACATTTTTCGGATATATCTCTGACACCCGATTGACAACGGAGGAAGGTAAATCGACGATCAATCTCAAGCGATTCTCTCCTCCGCGTATATTCCAGTTGTCGTCAAAACGAGCCTACATCTGTCTGCATTTCTGCGCATGAGATCACCTCCGCACGAGCAGTACCGTACCAAGATCTCTCCCAACACTTTAGTCGAAACCTCGAGTACCTGAAATGACATAATAGTTTGGTTTTTCATTAAGCTTGCCAGCAAAGATGACGAGAGGAAATACTGTAAATGACGCTAAATTAGACTGGGAACGTGAACGTGATCGACCAACAATTATTACCGATCACCCATTTTAATTGATTAGATTAAGATTACCTGGTTTGATTTTGTCAAATTACGAGTACGATGGGTTGGGTTGGGTAGATAAGGGATAAGGATACGTATACGATTGCGTCCGATGGAGTATCTCGTCACTGACATTTTTCGCTTAAATAGATGAATACATGGATTGAATGATTCAGATCTTACCTTTTCGCACAGATTGAAGACCTACAAGCCATTGACTACTTCGTATTACTGCTCGCGTGATGCATCCCAACACTGGCAGTACGGGCTCCATCTAGCTCACGATGCAATCTGGTATAGGGAACATGCACCATGGTCATGGGTATGGGCCCCTCGCAGAACATTCTCGATCAGAGTCTGCCAGCAAGCAGTTGACAAACCAACATTCCAAAAATTACACCTCGGACCAACTTCCTTTTATGGTGACCCCTAGCCCCAACTGATCACCCTCTCCTCCTCAAAGATCTTCTCACGATCTCTGCCATCCGCCCCTTCCCCTGACAATCTTCGGAGTACGAAAGACAAAGGATCACCTGTCAATCTTCCCATCCGTGTGGCACCGATCCCGGTCCAGTAGCACGGTTCAAAGGAGGTTGAACATCCCTTTACCAGATATCATAGGCTTACCTTTGTAAAAGAGCTCCGGGGAGATCAAGTTAGCGTTTCATGTCCATCTGGATCTGGAATCGCAGCTTCAGCTATGAGAGATAGTAGGATGTCAAAGTGATGAACTGCTGGAAAACAATGGATGAAGAAGGGAAGGGTGTTATCGACCAGATGGTAAGTCTTGTTTCCACTGAGAAATACGGTATATGAGATGCAAGAAATCTGGGGATGGATGTCGAAGTCTGAGTCTGGCTCCATCTGCGATACCAAGATTTTGTTAATACCTAATTATACTATACCAATCTGATCATTGATTGACAAGCCATACACCATTGACACAATAGCGATTGATTTGCTTCGACCCTACTACCAGTTCTGGTAGCCAACCTCGATATCAACGATGAGATCGATTACGCCCTCCAAGAGGATATTCTCTCATCCCATCCTATCTCAGCCCTTCATCTCCCTAGGTCTCACTTCCTTGTCGTTGCTTCTACTCGTTCTTATCCTGCTGTCTGTACCGGGGCCTATCAAGAGTCTGTACTGGTTTTCGATCAAGACGGAGGATGGTGAATCGTTAAGTGCAGGTGCGTTGGGATGGTGTAGTGAGTGTTCATTTGTTCTCCTAAACCTCTTCTTCATGTCAAGTCGGAATTCTCATGAACACCTGCTGATTCTAATGAATTGAAATAGTGTCAAATACAAGTAACTGTACCTATGCGCCTCTATCGTGAGTACCCTCTCCCCTCTTTGCCAAGAACATCGTACTAATTGAATCCCTCGATAACATACAGCGACAACCCCAACCTCTCCAAACTAATTAACACAGGCCAAGCCCTCCTCGTCCGGACTATCCTCCCTCTGGCATGCTACTGGATGATCGTCACCTTCCTAATCTGGATCGGACTCACCGTCCTAATCCCCATAGAGGGGTACAAGATCCAAAATCTAGACTCGATCATCCGTCATATGCGATTCGCAATCCTGGAATCGTTCGTACTGTGTATGAGTCTCTTCGGGAATATATTATCGTGGTTGGCTTATGGGTTGAGCAGGAATGCTTTTGAGAGTATTAAGAGAGGGGGAGGGAAACCCAAGAGTGGGAATGCAATGGAGACGTGGGTCTATTCTATTCACTTCTTCAGTAAGATCACCAGCGCTGATGTCGCCTTGCACTCTATTTCAACTTGCATTCATCTTGGACTGCTTCGTGTATTCATATTCATATATACATGACTATATCTCCCCACCCATAGCACCGCCATAGCCTCATTCATCTCCCTCCTATCCCTCCTCTTCGCCATCTGGGGCCTACACCTCCGCCTCACCTCCGCCCAAAAACAATGGAAACAAGAGGCCGTCATGGTCCGTCGACGATCCATGGCACTATGCGCTAATGGGGTGGTCAACCCTGAGAATGCAGATGTGTTGGGCGAGAGGGATGAAAGTAAGTTGGAGAAGAGATTATCGACGGTTTCGAGGGACAGTTTTAGACTCAACGGTGTCCACAATGGTGCTGCAGGGGGGTTGGAGAATAGGAGCAGTATATACAAGGCGCCTATCAACCTCCGGCACACCAAGGACAACAACCTTCATCCAGATCGCATTCTAGGAATGAAGGTGAAGGCGAGGTCGAAGAGCAGGAACATCTGAGTGAGGGGGATCATGCCAATGAGATGCCTAGGAGGTTCTCGTGAGTTGGTCGTAAACCTTGAATATCGTCAGTGGACAACCAGTCAGCTGATCACGATGCACCCACCCCCCTGTACAGCTTGCAAGACTCTGCATACACCGCAGCAGCAGGTAGTCACCCAAACTGATCGCCCCGTGAGATCTACCAGACTCACATACCAAACAACCGATTCATAAGATTTGCAAAATCTTCCCAATCCAAGTCCACTTTCCCTAATTCAGAAGATCCTCGATATCAATATCAATGTTCGAAACGATCACCCTGTTGTCTATGCAACTTACGTCAGGCAACTACAGATTCGCGATCCCACGAAAGTTAGATTGGTATAGTATACCGTCATCTTGTGATACATAATCTTTGCTCTTCGATTTTAGATTTCTCACTTGTACTTACTCAATTTCGTTGTCTCTCCCTATACATGCGAGTGTTTTCATGCATTCCATTCGTTTGTTTGTTGAGATTTGATACAGTGTCCGAAAACACCGGCCATATCAGTACGATCAGCTCATCTCATCTGGTCAGTCACCTAGCCAATCAAGTATACACATTCCTTCTTACAATACGTGATTCACCGTGCAAACGCACAAAGAAAACATGAACATGGAAATAACATCGCTCTCTCCCCACCCCTACTTATTGTCTACCATTAAACTGTTGCCCCTGCCCCTGACCCTGCGCTGGGCCTTGACTGGGATTAACCAATCCGCTCTGAGAGCTCGGCGTGGGAGAATGAGTCTGCGATTGGGTCTTCTCCTCAGATACGATCACCGAAGCTGGTCTAGTGATTTCTAATAGGTTGGCGTCGATCGTGAACTCTTCGTTGGTGCGTTGACGGGTCCAAGTCCTCGTGTCGAGGTAGATGAATGGACCTCTGAGCCATTGGGGCGATCCTTCGTGAGTGGGGGTGGGATTCTGTTGTAATGAGAGTAGGTCGATGGTGGGTAAGGTAGGGGATGTTATCCACGTTTGGAGGTCGGTGTGATACCTCCATCCTCTTGCGTATCTGCGGGTTGATCAGAAATAATCAGCAAGGGTTGACTATTTGGCACTTCTGCATTTCATTGTAGCCCTGTTTCTTCTCCCCGTCTCCCTCATGTCTCATACCTTCTCCGTCATAGATTGCAAAATGCAGCGCAGGCTCTCGCATACTGTGCCGCGCCAAGTGTCCTTTCTATTCCTCTGCCTAATCACCTCTCAAGCGACAAGACCTCAAACCACTCACAATTCCTCAGCAACCTCCAACTGCAGTACATCGCCCGGTGACATATAGAAAGCCAAGAACAACGTATCTTCCGTAAAGTTCGATAGCTTCGTCGATACCGGTGGGGCGTGTACGTTGTAGCATTGTGGGATGTGATACGACTCTTCAATCCTTGGTGGTTGTGTTAGGGAGTTTGTGTCTGCCCATGGAGTGACGAACGATGGATATAGTGCTCTGCGGGTGCGGAGGGTGGTGCGTCAGCAAGGACGAGCGCGAGAGAACGAGCGAAAGAAGTAGGAGTCAAGCGAAGATGGGTGCGCGAGCGAAGAGGGTCGACGAGATTGGAGAGCGCATAGCTGGACCATCTCTCACATCGTACCCTCAGGTGTGGCTGACAAGAAGGAGTACACCAGAACTGGGAAGGAGACAAGTTACTCACTCTTCACCACTAATATCCATACCCAGCTCCTCTAGTTCCTCCCCAAATACCAACATCCCTCTATCAGTCTTATTCATATGCATCTGAATCTCATACAGCAAAGCCTTCAACCCCCATTTATCCACCGGAGAACTCAAGATCTGTTGTATAGGTCTTGTTAGCGGTTCGACAGGTTGTTGATGCTGTTGTTGCTGCCATGCTGGATTGCTTTCAGGGTTGTTCCCGTGAAGATTCTGCAGAACCTGTGGAGGGTTGGTCGAGGGAGTAGCATTGGTAGATTGAGATGTCGACGTCGATGAAGGCGGGGGTATTTGGGCTGACGTCGCGGACGTTATCCCATTTGGTATGCTTGGTGATGACGTGCCGTGAGGTTCGGCGTTGGTCTGATTTCGTAGGTAGTTTGATAACTGTAAATATCATCGCAGACACATCAGAAGAGTTTGAATTTGATTTGATTCTCGTTCGATCATCGAAATACTCTGGGACAATACTCACCCTAGCTTCCTTCGAATCAGCACCTCCCGAATTTAACGCAGGGAAATCATCCTGCGCTGGACCGTTTGCTTGAGGCTGTTGATTTGTAGACGAGTTGGGTCCTGATATCCCGGGTGGTGGGGGAGGCGGTCCTCCCATCTGTTGTTGCTGTTGCTGCTGTTGGAGATATAACTGCTGTTGTTGCTGTTGTATCGAATTTGATCCAGCTGTGGAAGGTTGTGCTTGCGAGGCGTACGTCGAGGGATGCGACCCTAATGCTGGGAAATCATTTGGGTCTGTTCCATACCATGAGGAGAAAAAAGATCAGTCAACATTCCCTCCTTGTGATCCCTCGGATGCCTTCCTCAATGTTCCAACCTGTATTCCTTCAACACAGCATATCCCATCCTTCTTTTGTCTTTCTTCCTCCTGATTCTCAACTCATCGTGCCAAAATGATCTACCAAACTCACCCGCAGATCTAGCTGAGAATCCTGGTGGTCCACCTCTAGGATATCCACTTATCGCTCCCCTACTCGATGGGGGTTGCTGCGTAGCTTGCTGACCTGCTGTCGCGTAGTACATTGTTGAATCGGAGGAAAGGAAGGGTGTGATCTGAGGCGGGGAAGAACTCGTCAGATAAGATACCAAAACCAGGCCCGATATCTTGTAGTTTTTTCTAGATGTCTTGATCTACTCACGAGGTGATATCTATCTTCCTTGTCTGGTACGTTGACTCCTTAAAAGCTCGAACTCAATTTGACCTGATGAAAAGGAAATGTCGAGAAATCAGCTCGATTCCTTGGCTAATTTCCGAGCTTCCCAGCTAGATTTTTCTGGCGCGGAGAGGTGAGCGACGTACTGGTGCAGTCAGAGGTTGTTTTCGAGTGGTTGTAAGGGTATGATATATGGTTGATATCTCTGATGAAACCGTATAACAGAGAAGATATGATTCACCTATCTCTTAGTACTGCCGTATACTAACTACCAACACTAGCTTCACCTTCGATAGTGTGAAGTCTAAATAGGTGCACCACTTAATGTGGCAAGCTGTACGCTGTGCGTTGTACACTGTAGATCTGAGAGTGATCGGTGATATCCCCGGGAGTATTTGAATGTGGCACTGGGATATCATCGATACCTATGTTCTCTAAGCAGATGGATGGATGATAAATTATGTATTATGAAGCGTCTTTATTGTTATTGTCACCATTTCGTGCACTATACCAATCAAAACAAGTTCTCATCAGACATCATGGTGAGTCATTTAGACTGTTTCAGCATTATAGCAGCTTTCAGCAATTCAAGCAGCTGACAAACTCACGTGTACAGTCCGAACTTCGATACACAGCCAACACCCAGTTAGAACAGCGTCAGTCCTTCCCCCACTCTTCCTTAGCTACCATCTCTCTGAAGCTATATGTCGTTTTGCAGTACACGCTAGATATACAGGTACAGGACACGCGGATACTACCAAATAGTGAGTGATTAGCTATCCCATAAATCTGATTTTCTTGATGAGTGCGATCGAACAAAGCAAGGCATTTCAACTTCTACTTCTCAGAAGAGTGAGCTGACGGTCTGCTCTACGTTTCAAAGTGAATGGTTAACCCACCAACACCGAGATACACTAGCAGCTATAATAGGACATCCACCCTTGTTGGGCTACGTATCAATCGCAGATGGGGAGTGTCAGGCTAGAGAGAGGTTCGAGTTGATCGAGGTGAGTTATACATCAATCAAAGGGGTTCTCATGTCACTTCGAGCAGCCTTATGGAAGGAAGTATGATTGGATGAGGTTTAGCTGCAAAACAACTGGTGTGAGGACTGAGGACGTTTGCTGATTCCGCTTAATGGGATCACAGAAAATGGTTCAGCCGTGTGGTAAACCTCCAGGCAAAACGGACGATTAAGAGTCGATGAATCTATCAAATCCAGTCGGGGACTCGAGGAAGAACAGTTGTTGTATTTTATCCTGGAATCAACTTAACGATCAATGTAAGAGATGTATCAACAGCTTCAATGTAAGAGGTGTATCAACAGTCTTTCGCTACCCCTCCGCTCATTGATTCGAATGAACAAAACTACCCAATTGAGGGGTACGAACCGTCTCTGACGATCTTGTACCAATCAAAAAGTCGTGTTGTCGAATGCGTACACTAGGTGATAATCCACAACTATACATATAGCTACAAAAGAGGGTTTACTCTGAATGTCATAATTTACTTGTTCTTCACACCTTGTTTTCACCTTTATCGATCAACTCAATCTCCAAGATGTTCTTACCGTTCCTAATCTCCTCCAACGAAGGCATGATATCCAACCTCATCAGTTCGTTCGCTTTGGCAACGATTGGATCTCTCTGCATTGTAGCTACAGCTGTGATCTTGCCGTTCTTGGCTTGGTAAGTTGCGAACTGATTGAACAAGAGATCACAAACATGTCAGCTATCTGACCACTACAAATTCGATGAGGACCAATCATAATGGGCGGCAGATTTCGTTTCCAGAGAGAGAAATAATGTCCACTCACCTTAAGTTCATCAATGTCACCGTCAGTGTAAGAATCGTCGAATCCAGCTCCGGTACCGAGGTATCTCAATCCTTTACCGATAGACGACCAGAAGATGGGTACCTTGGTGTACGCCACTTGGTCATTTGGATAAGCAATGTTGTGCGCTACTTCTCGGCCCTACGTATACCGCATCAGACTGCAATCAGCTGTCTCTCCGTATAATATCGTTACCATGCGATTCCACTCACATGATTACCAGCGACGTTCCAGTGCTCCACCCTCCTAGGGAACTTATCGGGATATTGAACGTAATGAGCGATATCACCGATAGCGTAGACGTTCTTCTGTCCCTCGATTCGGAGATATTCATCCACCTTGACACCTCCATCTTTTTCAAGTGGGACGACACCTTCCAGGAAGGATGTGGCTGGTGCGACACCGGTACCCATAACTACCAAGTTGGCAGGGATGGGGTCTTGGCCTTTCACGTGGATCGCTCCGACGCGAGATGAGTCGGATTCTAAGTGAAAGTATGATTAGCTTTGTGGATCCACCGATCAATGATAAGCTGGACCTTACCCGAAGGAGCGATCTTCTCGATCTCAGCTTTCATGTAGAACTTGATACCTTGCTTCTTCATGTTCTATATATCATGGATAGCACCGAAACAATTAGCATTGGTCATTCCGCTAATTGCGGTTGAAAGACGTCGAACTCACCTCCATAACAGCATTACCGATATCTTTGCCCAGAATCTTCTCAAACGGAGTTTCGTCCATACCCACCAACGTGACAGATTTAGGCTCCTTCTTCAAGATCGCGCTAGCAGCTTCCATGGAGATAAACGAAGTTCCGATCAAAACTATATCGGAATCCTTGGTGATTGACGACGTGATCTTCTTTGTATCTTGCACATATCTGAGTGTCACTACTCCTTCCAAATCCGCACCATCTATGGGAATCTTCTTGGGTTTGGCTCCTGGAGCGAGGACTAAGTGATCGTACTTGTGGGTTTGGCCTGAGGAGGTGGTGACTGATTGAGAAGAGAAGTCGACCTTGGTGACGGACTGATACGGGATGCCAGGTCAGCCACTCTCTTAACTGTGAAGACAACAGTCTAGGTGGTGCTTGAAATTGGAGTATATGAGACGGACGCTCACAGTACCGGGGTGGAAATCAACACCGAAATCATTCTTTAGTTCCTCTGGTTTACGCCAAGCGAGCTTCTCAGCGTTGTCAACGAGACCTTTAGACATCTTGGTTCTGTCGTACACGATGACCATCAGCTGCGGTGTAACGCTGAACACGTCGAGAAAGCTCACCTATCGATAGGAGCATAAGTCTCTTCGGAGATCAACACGATATCACCTTGGAAGTCGTTCTATGTGATTACAATGTATTAGTATATTCTCCTTTCGGGAGACCGCATCAAGAACGTCAATCGAATTTGCGAGAGAAGTATAACATACCATTCTCAAACTCTCTACTGTGTGAATACCTCCCGAACCACCACCAATAATAACGACAGTCTCGTTCTCTTTCTTACCTGTGCCCTTTGTCCTGGCTTTAGGTACGATTCTGCCTACTTTAGACTTTATTTCCTGCTGGTTTGCTGACACAACGATCTGACCGTTGTTGACTGTCGCAGAGAATTTCCAGAGACTGTCGAGACCTGGGGCATCTTCGATGTCTCCTGAGCAGACGTTGAAGCAGGCTATAAGGGCAGAGTTCAGCTAACAGATAAAGAATATACGCATTCCAAGCTGAGAGACTCACCTCCGTGCCAGGGACATACGACTCTACCATCATGAGAGATGACTCCCTCTGTACGATCAGTAAGATCAGCTTCTACAGCTATGCGATTTGGTGATCGTCATACTCACTCTCGAGGGGAGCTCCGTACTAGGATATAGGAGAAGCGATCAGCTGAACGAATCAAACTCAACTTGTAAAGCGACTAGCTGTCGACTCACGTGAGTACAGAACGCAGAAGTAGCATAGATCTTTCCCTTGATCTTGGAAAGCAAGACTTTCCCTTCACCAAACTCGACGGCTTTCCTGCAAAGTCGAACGATAATGAGCTATACTTTCCACAAGAGCGTACGATGGATTAAAACAGCTCACATTTGACCATCTTTCAGTTCACTTTCGGGCAAGACCTCTTTGGTGACGATATCGATCTCCGGTGCAGACATCTTGGATATGTTCCTTGCGCTGATTAGTGGTTTTGGTAAGGTGTATATAGATGATCGTAGACGTGGGACAGCTTGTAATGATCTTCTGAAGAGCATATAGCTGGTTGAGGAGGAGACTTGACCAGTTGTAAGCAGCGGAGATGACTATAAGAGTATACTGCTTTGCAATGGTGAGGAATGTGCAACAGTGACATGCCTCTGGATCGAAGGTGGACTAGCAATCGACCAATGACGTCTCATCGATGACACCGGTTCAAAAAGTGATGACATCACCTCATACCGGTCTCACATATAATCAACCTCCACTTGTTATACACGGGTGAGGGGGCATGCCACATATCGGTGTTTACGACTCCCTCTCAATCCGCTAACTATGTAGTTGACTACCCACGGCGCCCTCCGCCTCCTTCATACTTACCTTGTATCGGGATTTCCTACCGCCTTCAGCCTGCGGTGTCCCAGGTCGGGCTTCCGCCCATAGCACGGCGACGCATGGTCCATAAGGGGGCAGCCCTTCCTTGTGCTGGCTTCGGCTGGTTCAGATGCTCAATATTTAGATCTGTCCGGGTAGTCCTTTCGAGGGCGACCTGGCTACCACCATAATTCCTTTTTGGACTTGACTGCTTCGCTCAAATCGAGTTCCAATGTCCTCCTTGCCTTTTGAAAATGTGATCCGACAGCTTATCCCTTGCCTGGGCATTTGGCTCATACACAGAACCACAGTCCACTTGTCATAAATTGACCCCGTCCGCTCGAGCTATCATCGGATATCGCCGAATCTAATCACGCAAACGATCATCATCCATCGGTTCGTCCGAGTGGCTTTTGTTGACGCCGATGTTTAAATCTATTTATGGTGTTATCGCTAAGCAGATCTGGACTCGGTAGGTATCGGGCATACGAGATCTGTAGAATCGCACGCAATCTTAGGCGAGCGATGAATGAGATATTGGTCTTCAGCACGGATGCCACCGAACGAAGCTTCTCCCATAAAAGCTTCCTGTACTGAACCGCACCGATTCAATGTCTGACAGGTGCGTGCTGTGCCCATACGTTAAGTTCCAGACACCGCACGGCTCTCAGATCATCTCTTAGAGGTTGATTCTGATCATCCAACGATCCAGTCGCAAATCCTACTCAAGATGAGGTGATAGATCGGAAAATAAGGTTTTTGCAATCTTATCGATGGTGTCATTTTACGCTTTAGACCGATGTCCAGGTGACACATGAGCAATGCTCGTACTCATACAGGCTCGTTTTGATTCATGCAGCAATAATTACTCATCAAGCTCCTGTCTTGATATTTGTATTTGCATAATTCGGAAAGACTCGATACTTGCTTTACCTTGTCGTCGCATCTCGGTCCTCTCATAGAGCAGAGAACGACAAGTATATAACACATCTTTCGATTCTATATTGATCATAAACCAACCCTCATATATATTCCATTATTCATCATGCCAATCAAAGTAGCAAACAACTTCGACTCCAAGGGAAGACCCTTCCATCTTGCCAAGTCTACTCGAGGTGAGTCTGCTCTGCCGCTTCACCCAATCCCTTGGTACTAGCGCAGTAAGGATAGCTCGTACTCATGCTTGATGGTAACTATACATAGAACGACTCGAAAACGCAGGACTGGACCTCTCAAAGGGATATCCATACTATCCCGAGAAACCCAAGGATCTCGATGCCGCCTTGAGAAAGCAGGCATGGCAGTTCAAGGAGCCCGGTGCGAGGGCTGATAAAGAGAAGAAAGCGTTGTTGGGCGCTGCGAAGGAGGTTATTGATTTGTCGCCTCATCTTGGTACTGAGTGAGTCGAAAGATTCATTGCTGTTACTTTCTGGTATCATGATCAACTTCTAGGTGGAAGCAAGGATAGGTAACTGATAACTGTATGGATATAGAATCGTCGGTCTTCAATTATCAGAATTGACGGACCAACAGAAGGACGAGCTTGGTCTGTTGATTGCCGAGAGGACCGTAGTATTCTTCCGGGATCAGTAAGTCATCCCTTCCAAGCTCGGCTAGTTGTACAGGAAAGCTGATCTGTATTTATGTTATGTTAAATCAGGACCATCACCCCACAAGAACAACTCGAACTGGGTAAATGGTATGGTGTCCCCGAAGTTCACCCCACAGCCGCGAGGGTACATAAAGATCTGCCGGGAGTGACCATCATCAGTGATGAGATTGCAAAGACAAATGGGTTGGAACCTGATTACAAGAGTCCGTTCGGTACGCAGAATTGGCATACTGAGTGAGTTTATCATACTTGAATGGAACAGATACAAGACCCAATCGAGCACAATGGATAAGGGAGCTGACCAATGTCAAAAATAGCTTGACGCACGAACCTCAACCCCCTGGAGTCACCCATCTTCATCTGGATCATCTCCCTGGCGTAGGTGGAGATACTCTTGTAAGTACAGTCTTCTCCATTACTATACAGACAAAGCATAGCGTAGCAAACGAAGGTTGATACTGATTCTTGCCGCTTCGTGCATAGTGGGCATCAGGCTACGCAGCATATGATAAGCTCTCTCCAGCTTTCCAGAAGTTAATTGAACCTCTCGAGGGATTGTGAGTAATTTGAGCTGAATTCCCGTGATTTGATACCATCACGACCACCTATATGCATCGCGAACATTCGCATCGACTGTACTCCCCACGAGGTGGTATGTTGAGTGCTAATTTCATCTCTTCCTTGATTTTGATAGATATCGATCCGTCCACAGCTACACTGACCCCATCACAGACAAACAAGCGCCCATTGTCAATGCACACCCTATCGTGCGAGTCAACCCGGCCACGGGCTGGAAAGCATTGTTCGTTAATTCACGATTCACCATCGGGATCAAGGGGTTCGAGTATTCTGAGGCTCAGGCTATCTTGAAGAAGGTGAGTCGCTGCATCTCTACCTGGATTGCTTTTGAGCAATGGACAATGAGCAATGCGCGGAAGGGGATCATGCTGACGTTGGTTGACTGTCCGACGCATACAGCTCTTCCAAGTGTATGAGCAAAATACGGATATTCAAATTCGATTCAAGTGGACTCCTAGAACCAGTGCTCTATGGGATAATAGGATCTGTAAGTCTTACCCTCCACAGAAATCAAATTACATATCTTTTCGGATTCTCCTGTGCAAGGTATCAATTCAATGGCTAATTTGATGCGTTGTTATGCGATCGTTATCTAGCAATCCACTCAGCGGTATACGATTACCTCGACGAAGTCACCGAAGAACCCCGACACGGTACGAGGGTCTCGTCTCTAGCTGAGAAACCCATCTCGGTGGCTGAGGCGCCCAACGCGGTGAGCAGGAGGGAGGCGCTGGGTCTGCCTACTGGCAAAGTGTACGAACAGCAGAGGGATACGTATTACTCGTAGGATTGCTGAGTTCTGGATGATTAATTCGCGATTGCTGTACCTATACGTATATGAGGCGAAAGAACGAGATGCAATGTTCCGTTGTTAGAGATTGGAAAAAGACTCAGCAGTACAAGATGCACATTCCATTGAGATTGCAACTATGGTAACGATCTTTGCTCCTACCCCAGCAAGGTACAGAACACAAGCCTGCATACCGTTATACCCCTACTCCACCAAAACCCACCTCATCCCCTCTCTCCTCTGCCTCATCCTCACAGCCGGCAAGTCCACCCCCAAATCCTTAAAATGCGGAACGACATACACCTCTCTCTCCTCACTCCCATCCTTGTTCCTCACAATCTTACTTCTATTGCCCGTACTGCCCGGTATGTCAAGAGGCTTGGAGAACGAGCAGAGATGTTTGCCCAAAGTGGATAACCAATTACCATTGATCGAGGTTATTCCCTTCAACCATGTTTTCTGTCCCAGGGGGCTTTTGACAAGTTCAGTGTAAAGTATGAAATCGGGTGGCGATTTGTGGAATAACGATGAAGAAGGATGAATATAGACGTCTTGCGAATTGGAGCCGGAAGAGGATGGGAGACCGCTGACTCGGTATTTTACGCCTCTGGTCGATTCGTATGTCCCTCCTTTCTTTAGGACCAGGTCTTCGCGGACGGCTATTTGGTCGATGAATCCTGCGGTCATTATTTGACGGATCACCTTGAGCTGGAGAGGGTAAGATTAACCAGAGTTAGTATTTATCGTCTGTTGGATATGATTGCTTAAAAGAGTAGACTTACCTGAGTATCGTTAGGTGGTAATAATTTGCCTAGAGGAACTTTAGCAATGGCAGATATCTGATTTCGTAATTGATGGATCTCTTGCATTGCCTACACACAGACCGCATAAATCAGCGAGGGATGCAAACACCATGGATGAATGAGATCGACTTACCTTCAACCGGAGAAAGTTCTTGGTGCAAAACGTAGGCGAAGGATCATACTCGTACGCGCCAATTGCAGAGAGAAGCTTGAACATATCGCTTGATCCGCCACCGAGCGCAGTGAATTGCTATGGTGCAGCCCAAATTAGCTCTTCAACAAATTCAACAAGATGTGACGTACGAAAGAATGATATACTCACCTGCTGAGCCTTGAAGAACCTCTTCCTCGTCTCTTTCCTCTCCTCCTTCTCTCTGATCTCCTCACTCCGTATATGTGCTAGCTCGGGATTATCACCCTCCTCCTCATCCTCATCCACCTCAATGGCATTCTCGTGAACGAACGGGTCCCCCACACTCAGTCCAGCGACGATCGCGATGATATAAGGCAAACAACCATGCTGTTCACCTATGATCAACATCTTGGCGAACCGAGGCGTCACCGGATAACTTGACATCTTCAAACCCAGTTCCGTTATCTTCCCACCTTCTATCCCCAGTCTAGTCGCACCACTGATCATCCTCGTCTGAGTGGACTTTTCCAATGCTCCCAGGTTCGTCAAAAGGTCTTCAGCCTTTTTCAGAGCGTATCGATCGGGCGGAGTAGGGAAAGGGAAATTGATGACTTGGTCGATATTCATGGATTTCATTTGAAGGACCACACCCTCGATGGGCATTCGGAGGATCTCAGGCTTGGAGAATTGGTCGAAATGATCTTCGTACAGTGCTGAGGAATATAGTCTATAACAATGTCCTGGACCTGTACGACCCGCTCGACCTGCTCTTTGAGACGAGGATGCCTTCGATATCCACGAGACTTGGAAGGATTGAACTCCAGTAGATGGATCATAATGCCTTTCTTTGGCTCGGCCGGAATCGACCACGTACCGAATACCTGGAATCGTCAGGGACGTCTCGGCGACGTTGGTAGAGATGATTACTAGTCGATGACCTTCTGGAGGAGGTTTGAAAACCTGCATTTGCTGTTCGTTGGAGAGAAGAGAGTAGAGGGGTAGGACGTGCATGGGTGCTGAAGTTGTGTCAGCTATACTCCATAGGCCATAAAGGATTTGTCCAACTCACCATCAGTAGCCTCATCTATCTCCAGACCCTCTATACCCTCTATATCCTCATCGTCGGTATCTAGACCTTCAGGATCACTTTCCGCATTCCCATCGTCCACATCAGCCGCCAGATCATTATCCCCACCAAGTTCGACGTCTTCAGCTTCTCGTTCTGCACGAGTACATCAGCATCATAACCACTTTCTCGAGGCTTTATATGCAGCACGCACCTTCAATAGGCAAAGCTACTTCCGGCTGATCACTTCTCTGAGGTTGACTGTTATGTCGATTCTTATTCTTCCCATATTTCTTCTCCAACTTCCTACACAATCCCTGAATCTCGCTCTGACCAGTCATGAACACCAATATACCCCCCTGAGGCAATCGATTATGTATCTTGCATATCTTCTTGAATGCTTCAGTGACATAATCGCTCGTGGTTCTCCTGCTAAAATGGATAGTCACGGGATGTTGTCTAGCAGTGATATGTAAGATGGGTGGTAGTTTGCTGAACAACGTTGAGTTCTCTGCGAAATCAGATACTCGGAGTGTAGCAGACATAATCACGATTCGTAATGGTTTGACTTCTTTTCCCTCGTGTTGACTCTTCTCTCTCCATAACTTCTCTCGTAGCTTTGCGACTCTACTCAATACTCCTACGAGAACATCGGTATTTACACCTCTCTCGTGAGCTTCGTCAACTACCACTACACTGTAACGACTCAATAGGAAGTCGGACGCAAGTTCTCGTAAGAGGACACCATCAGTCATGAATTTGATGGAAGTGTTGGATGAGGTTGTAGATGAATATCGGATCTGATGAGCCACCGTACTGGATTTGGAAGGGAGGTTGAGTTCAGATCGCACTCTCTCGGCAAGGGAGACAGCGGCGACTCGTCGAGGTTGAGTGACAGCAACCATACCAGGGTTATCTATATGATACATCTCAGCCAGCTGTCGTCATTAGTTATGGGTTAGCTGACTCACCAGACCCTTTATATCCAAACCCAGCCTCATATAGCATCTGAGGCACCTGAGTGGTCTTACCACTACCCGTCTCACCACAGATGATCACCACCGGGTTCATCAGTATTGATTCTATGATGGACTGCTCTTCCGCCAAGATAGGTAAATTCATCCTTGACTCGGTTACAGAGTTTCTTCGCTTGATTACTGGTCGGACCGTGGACGTCTCGCTACCTTTAGTCTGATCTAACAAGGATGAGGCGGGAATAGACAATTGTTCACCTAGTGGTCCAACAAATTCTCCTGTTTTGGGTACAGGCATAGCAGAATGATTGATTGAGGTGTTGGGGGTATCGGTCTCAAGCAGGTTAGGTGTAGTAGCTGGTGCGGTTTGCCTCATCTGGTTCAATGCCCAATTCTTGAACCCTAATGCACGTTTCTTCGGCGGTGGCTTGACCTCTGCATCTGCGTCTTCAGGTTCCTCTGATCCGGTGTCATCTTCCGACTGCTCGTCCTCATCATCTTCCGAATCTGATTCCTCGTCTTCATCATCCTCTTCTTCACTTGAGTCCTCCTCGGAATCATCCATATCTTCTTCATCTTCGTCATCGTCTTCCTCACCCTCGCCATCCCCATCTCTAAGACCTCTCGAGAACCTGTAATCTATGATAGGCTTCTTCTTCCTCACTTCCACTCTAGGCTGTACCGTCGCCCCGTCAATCGCTTTCTTAAGCGCTCCGCCAAAAGATTTCGGAGCGGGAGGAGGTTTTGGCGCTTCTTTCGCAGGGGAGGTTGGAGAATTGTTGTTCGAATTCAGGAGAGGGATGGGGAGTCGAGGAGATGAGGGACCAGCTTCTGGCTGAGCTTCTTCTTCGTCTTCGGAAGTATCATTGGCAGAGTCGGATGAGTCGAATTCGGAGGAAGAGGACGAAGCGGGTTGCGTAGGAAGGAAGTTGGGGTTCCAGTTTGCCTGCCACATGTAGGGCACGATCAGCGTGGAAAACGAGCAAGATCAATTTACATACCTTCTTGGGCATTTTCCCTTTCCCCTGGCCTTTCGCTTCAGCTTTCGCCTTAGCTTTCAAATCGCTTTTACTCGGTATCACCGTGGTCTTCACCTCATCTCCCTCCTGCTCTACTAGACCATCGGGATCTCTGATTACCTCGATAGTCCTCTCCTTCTCTTTTCCCTTTCCTTTGCCTTTACTCCTAGTGGTCGTCTCTTGGGAGTCTTCGTCTGATGAAACCTCCTCGTCAGACTTGTCGCCAAACTTCTTTGCCAATTTACTTATACCCTGTCTAACCAACTTATCTTCCCTCTTATCGTGTCGTTCCTGCGCACTAGTAGGATTGAGCGGGCTCTGTCCGAGTGTAGAAGAAGATAATAATGATGCGGAGGTCGATCCGGACGGGGCGAGGGATGCAAGTAATTTGAGGGTTTCTAATCGTGATTCGGTTTTCTGCTTCTTTGCCTGCCATCGTCATACCCAATACATTCAGCTTGTTACCCAGAACTCGACACCCGGATATGGTAGGTCAGCTCACCATGAACGACTCGAACCTCTTCCTTTTCTTAGATGACATCCCAGCTGTTGGATCTTCTACCGCCGGAGCATTTGATTCGTCGGCGCCCCCAGCTTCTCCATCATGCTCAGCCTGCTTAATCCTCTTGCGCTTCTTGTGGCTTGATCCGCCGGCTACTGATCCTCTCGCTTTGGCGTTGTATCGCTCTCGGACTGGTGGGCCGACCATGTTGATGTGATCAGCTTGCGCTATGTATGTTTGCTTGAATTGTTATGTACACTACAGTGAGATGACGGTTTTCGATATTTTGACCTGCAACGAAAGTGCATAGACAGGCTGGGATCCAAAAATCTTGGTGGTTCGGCTATCACCGCTTGAAAACCAAAGTCACGTGATCCGTCACTAGCCTACATGACGGTAGTGGTTGAGAAGAAGAGTAAAAAGGTAAGCCTTTCTTTCGTCCCAAGGCTGTTTCAATGCATATATGAATGGCATTGAGGGATACAGCCATGACCCATCTCCAGAGCCGGAACTGGCCATTCAGGGAGAGCTATATCAGGGGAGCATCGTACAAGTAAATTTGGATGGTACGTAGTCCGGACAGAGAGCAGTTCACCACTGTTTGACGGTTGTTGTATCTATATATCGATGGGCGACAAAGCAATGATCACTGAACTAGCTGCTAGTCTACTGCCCTGCTATGAGGCATCGACATGATCTCAAACTCATCAGACGTTATCTTGCTTTTGATCGTCGATCGACTTAAAGATCGATGTTCCACCCTTCAGTTACACGCACGTGTCGTCATTCAACAATAAATGGGAATCTGTTCCTCTCGGATCAAACGGACGAACCGTTTATTCGGAATGGCCCTCACTTCTGTCTTTCTGGGTTTGGGTCAGTGATTTCCGCACTTATGCATCTAGCTGTACAGCACAGCACATGACTACGGGTTTATCCTTCTCCGTCAGAACCGGTAAATAGTGCAAGTATGAGTACGAGTGAAGCGAAAGTCAGGGCTTTCGTTTTCGTCTGCTTGTGTTGTTCACATAATTCAGGCTATGGTGATTCTTCCGAGAGATTGCCCTTTTACGTGAAATGTCCTCTTGTCATGGTTGTTATCTGATTACCTGTCTATCTGACCACTGAAGATATACCAACGCCTGTTGATGTAGGTGCACAATCATGTAATAGCTTACGCTTGCGACACTATAGGCGTCAGTGTAAGAGACCAGTTGTTGACTAGAGGACGCGGACACAGGATCATTCTCACGATAGTCGAGTATGCAAGTAAAAGTTCGGACGCAAATGAACCATGTCATCATGCAGAGGTAAAGGGAATTACAGTAAGTAGACGGAATGATTATCAGGGACAAGTCACAAGTAAAAGAATGCTAAATGGATTAAGCTCAAGGGCTAACAAGGTAAAATAGAAATAATGAGTCAGGGTAACATGCAGCAATGAGTCCCTGAGTTTGCCCGTGCTGGTGCTGGTGCTGGTATCGCATTGTATGTGTGTATCGTGGTGGAGAGTGGAGAGCGAAACAAAAGACCGTACACAACCATTTGACTGGTATTATCTGAAACCACTGCTATACCACACTGTGTCCTTACCGCCCTACTGCTGCTGCTGCTACTCGGCCCGTCAACTACCAAACAGCCCGAAGTGAAAAGACCATACACGAAACTATCCCATACATCTTTCAACCGTTGCAATCTCACTCCTCCGTATCCACTATCATTACCAGGTGGATTCGACTTGGACTGGTCAACGGCAACCACATACATACACGACTGTCGACCTACTATCTCAAGTGGGGGATAGAACCTTTCGGACCTTGTCGGGTGAGGGTGTGCTATCATACAAACACGCTTTTGGTGCCACCAATTTCTTGATTCTTCACCATCAACAACTCGCACAGTCCTCTTTCAGCCTCCTTTCAATTGGGATATCTTCATTACTCGTAGCCTTCTCACCATCCCCCATCTTTGCACGTTTCACCCAGTCACTAGCTCATTCAAACGTCATCTTGCATCACTAGCTCGACTTGACCCAACATTACCACTCATTGGACGGTGAGATTATCGGAATCTGAATTGAACTCGAACTGGCATTTTCGAACCTGGTACCTTCTTGCGATATACCTTTTCAATCAAATCATTCTCACGGCCCATCCCATCATTAGAGATACATAGAGAAGAGGTAGAAATTTGAAGTGAATAACAGTGAGTAATCATATGCTTGTTTGTGATTACTTGAGGGAAAGATCCGAGTAGATGAGATTATTGTAATATCAACTGGAGTTCATTCATCACCATCAATCAATCAGATGAGGTAGATTACAATCTGTCTCATGTGGATGCTATTCAACGTTCAATTCAATCATCATCTGCCGGGTCAGCTCGTAGTCGTGCTCTCATATCTTTCCATCTGTATCATCAACCTTCTTCATATCTTAGGCTGCTGCTGCTGTTGTTTGTTGTTATTGTTCTCATTGTCAAATCTCCCGCCCCCCGCTCAACATGCCAATCGATCTAGCTGACATCAATCATGTGTTGACAGCGTCTCCGTCTCTCTGTCCATTCGACGAATCGGACACCGAACAGGACTTTCCAGAATCACACCCACCCACTTCCTCACCGAGTGTGTACCACCGATATTCCTCTCCCGTCATTCCTTCTCAATTCCTCCAACCCACTCCACAGATAAGTGGCCACAAGCGTCCATACGACGAGATGTCACGGGCCAACACCCATTCGCCTATACTGGCGACTGAGGGTAGTACGGCCTTTCAAGCTCATACCTTGGCCTTATTATCCCTCATATCACAACACCCTTCACCTGCTTTCCCCTTCCCCACGAACGGTCAAGATCCAGCTGGACACTTGACTCTCTCCACCTTTCCCGGGAAGAAGACCCCCGCGGAAGAAGCTATCGAAAGGGCTATTATAGCTTTGGGAGAGCGTGTGTGGGCGACGGAACGAAGTCAAGGTGTAGTTCATCAAGCTGCTAAGCTCCCTCCAGGACAACATCAAGCTTCGGATCTGTTAACTCCAGAATGGACACCTCCAATCGCAAGTGTAATCGCCTCTGGTCTCCCACCGGTTTGTCCAACATGTACTCGACCCATATCTGAAAATACCACGCCAACTACTACCCATCCATCGGTCTATGCTTCCCACCCGTTATCTGTTTCGCTATCTACTCCTGATGCCCAAATGAGACAATTGCCATCATCGCAATTCGGTTATAACCCTCCTCACTCGATTTTGACTACTCCCTCCGGACAATCTGTCCTGACCGGTGGACCAGGCTCGGCATCCTGGTCGGTCGGTGATTCTGGCATGTCGGCTGAAAAGGAATTGGAATTGTTAAAGGCTCAAGTACAAGATATCGCGAGGGTCTGCAAAGCCGTCGCTACTGGTGATTTGACTCAAAAGATTATTGTACCGGTTGAAGGACAGGCTATGACGGAATTGAAAAATATCATCAACGCGATGGTAGATAGGCTACAAACGTTTGCGGTCGAGGTTGAAAGAGTGTCGCTGGAAGTGGGTACGCAGGGTAAATTGGGTGGTCAAGCTGTCGTCGAAGGTGTCGAGGGTACTTGGAGGGAATTGACCGCGGTGGTCAATAAACTTGCGGCGAATCTGACTAATCAAGTGAGAAGTATTGCAAAGGTTACTAAGGTGGGTATTTTTACCCTCTAGAGATTGACAATCGTGCTGATGAAGTGTTACTAGGCCGTCGCCAAAGGCGATCTGAGTGAGACTATCGACGTCGAAGCTTCAGGTGAAATTGCGGAACTGAAAACAACGGTCAACGGAATGGTCATGTCTCTTCGTACACTGGCAGATGAGGTCTCTAGGGTATCTCTGGAAGTAGGTTCTCAAGGTAAATTAGGTGGTCAAGCGAATGTACCGGATGTCGAAGGTGTCTGGAAGGATCTTACGGTTAATGTGAGTTGGGTGTAGGCTTCTGTAAGCCTGAGATCCTGCAGCTAATGATCATGGCCTGTAGGTAAATCGAATGTGTGAAAGTTTAACGACTCAAGTGCGATCTATCGGTAGTGTCACTACTGCTGTGGCTAGAGGTGATCTGAGTAAGATGATTGAGATCGAGGCGGAGGGTGAAATGGCCGTGCTGAAGAATGTGAGCTGGAACTTGTCACCGAACGGGAGTAGCGAAGCTGATCCCACCACGACAGACTGTCAACTCGATGATTCGGCAACTTACCATATTTGCGAATGAAGTGACGCGAGTGGCTCTGGAAGTAGGAACTCATGGTACTCTAGGTGGTCAGGCTGTCGTCCCTGGGGTCGAAGGTGTTTGGGATGATCTGACGACTAATGTGAACGTGAGTGAAAAGCACTATCGTGATCAAGGATCTTTCCAACGCTAACGATGAGGATCATATAGAAAATGGCCAGAAACTTGACCGACCAAGTACGAGAAATCGCAGAAGTGACCAAATCGGTAGCTCGAGGTGATCTCACCAAAACCGTCAATGCCGATGTACAAGGAGAAATCTTGGAACTCAAAATCACTGTCAACGATATGGTCGGTACCTTTCCCTTTCTCCACTACACCAACCTGTACTGATGAGAGAGTGTAGGTTGCCCAACTTACCGTATTTGCCGCCGAGGTAACTCGTGTATCCCTCGAAGTAGGAACAGAAGGTAAACTAGGAGGACAAGCCGACGTACCCAACGTCGAAGGAACATGGAAAGTCCTGACAGACAATGTGAACCTGATGGCCTTGAACTTGACAACGCAAGTACGATCCGTAGCGGAGGTTACCACGGCTGTAGCGGCCGGTGATCTCAGTAAGAAGATTGCGGTGGACGCGTTCGGAGAGATTTTGGAATTGAAGAATACCGTGAATAATATGGTGGAGTCGCTGCGAAGTTTCTCTTCCGAGGTGACGCGTGTGGCGAGAGAGGTAGGAACGGACGGTAGATTGGGTGGTCAGGCGAGGGTTCCCGGAGTGGCTGGTACTTGGAAGGATTTGACGGATTGCGTGAATATCATGGCTGCGAATCTGACGGAGCAGGTCAGGACTATCGCTCATGCCACGGTAAGTTGGCTTTTCTTTGTGGTTCTTTCATTCGAGTCTCAAGAGACAGAGCTATAGGATTTAAATGGTATGCTGATGTCCTCGACATCTCTTAGACCGCTGTAGCAAGGGGTGATTTGACCCAAAAAGTAGTTGGCGTCAAAGTGTCCGGAGAAATCTTGGATCTCGTCAACACCATCAATAATATGATTGACCAGCTGGCGATCTTCGCGGCGGAGGTGACGAGGGTAGCTAGGGAAGTAGGAACGGAAGGTAAATTGGGTGTACAGGCTGAGGTTGAGAATATCGAAGGGACATGGCAAGAGATTACGTGAGTTGGTCTTCTCTGTAACAAGTTATACATGGCTCCAGAGTTGTTTGACTGACTGGTGTTCGTCCTGCAGGTCCAACGTAAACACCATGGCATCCAACTTGACTTCTCAAGTACGAGCGTTCGCCCAAATCTCCGCCGCGGCGACGGACGGTGACTTCACGAGATTCATCACTGTCGAAGCGTCTGGTGAGATGGACAGTTTGAAGACCAAGATCAATCAGATGGTCTACAACCTTAGAGAATCGATTGAGAAGAACACAAAGGCTAGACAGGAAGCTGAAATGGCGAATCGATCGAAATCCGAGTTCTTGGCTAATATGTCGCATGAGATCAGGTAAGTAATTCGCATTTAGCGTTTTCCAAACGGAGGCATTCGACGATTAAGGAGGGACATAGCTGATGAGTCTGGACAATAGAACCCCCATGAACGGTATTATCGGTATGACCGTCTTGACACTGGAAAGTGAATTGACGAGACAACAGAGAGAAAATTTGATGATTGTCTCGAGTTTGGCTGGATCCCTGTTGACTATCATTGATGATATTTTGGATATCTCCAAGAGTGAGTGGGGTCTAACGATAAAACAAGATATCGTCTGCTGACGTACCACCACAGTTGAGGCCGGTCGAATGACCATGGAACAAATCCCCTTCTCCCTCCGTTTAGCAGTATTCAGTGTCCTCAAGACATTATGTGTTAAAGCGTCGCAAAACAAACTCGACTTGATATTCGACATCGATCCTACCATACCCGACCAGCTCATTGGTGATCCCTTGAGACTTCGTCAAGTGATAACCAACCTGATAGGTAATGCCGTGAAATTCACCACAAAGGGACAAGTAGCCTTATCATGTCGAGTCAAGGGGTACATCAACAATTCCGTTGGTCTTGAGTTCTGCGTAGCAGATACCGGTATAGGAATCAAGCAGGACAAATTGGATGTGATTTTCGACACGTTCGCTCAAGCCGATGGATCCACTACGAGGAAATATGGTGGTACAGGATTAGGACTGACCATTTCCAAACGACTGGTCAACCTCATGTCTGGGGATCTATGGGTGGAATCGGAGTATGGAGCTGGATCGAGGTTCTACTTCACCACTGTCGCTGAGATGACTTCCACACCGAGAGAACAGATTATAGAGAGACTCGCTCCTTGGTCGGGGAGGAATATACTGTTTATCGATACGCTGGGTGACGAGACGGGTATAGCGAGGATGTTGGCTGAGTTGGGGATGAAGCCGATTGTGATTCATGCGGTATCGGAGGTATATAATTTGCCACAGCAGGGTTTGACCATGTTCGATACGATGATTGTGGATTCGTTGAAGGCGGTGAGTAACTCTTACATCACAATTGTGGTACTTAGTCTTGAAGACTGATGATTTGTTATATCATTGTAGGCTGGAGAATTGAGAGGTATCGAGTATCTGAGGTATATCCCTATAGTCTTGCTTGCTCCTGTGAGTACACCTTCTTTCTTACTAGTACTGAGCTGATTGCTGATATGGTGTAATGTATAGTCAAACCGACCACCCGGCCCAGAAAACCCATCATTCATCGACCTCCCCGAACCTCGTCGTCGACTCCTTGCCCTTCCCTCAGCAGGCGATCAATCTCTCTCCCCTATCCCCGTGAAAGATTGCTTGGAAATGGGAATAAACACCTACTACACCACACCACTCCATCTCCAGGAACTGTCCAACGCCATTGTTCCTGCCCTCGAATCCCACCAAATGCAACCCGGAGATTCTGTGAAAGATACCGTCCTCTCCATCTTATTAGCAGAAGACAATCTTGTCAATCAGAAGCTCGCTGTGAAATTATTAGAAGTAGCAGGCCATAAGATCGAAGTTGCAGATAACGGTGAGATAGCCATTGAGAAGTACAAACGCCGACAACTTGCTCGAACGCCGTTCGACGTGATTCTCATGGATGTTTCGATGCCTGTTATGGGAGGTATGGAAGCTACCGGCTTAATTAGAGAATTCGAAGCCAACGAGGGTGTGCCGAGGACACCGATCATTGCGTTGACGGCGCATGCGATGATTGGGGATAAGGAGAGGTGTTTGGAGGCGGGGATGGATCATTATGTTCCTAAGCCTTGTGAGTTTTTCTTTTCGTCCCTTGCCTTCGTAATGCAGAGCAATCCCACTTTCACTCCTGTTTGTTCAACAATTTTATACTCATGTTGCGAAAATACGGAATGTAAGCTGACAGTCACTTTTACTCGACACAGTACGACGAGGCGACCTCATAGCTGCCATCGCGAGGGTGCTGACCAACAACCCACCGCCACTTTCCACGCAGGGAGGAGGGGTACCCCTCCAGGAGTCGAATCAGACTTATGATGTGGGACTGGCGACTGGACCCAGTGGGACGTACAAGTGATTGTAAATCAGATTGGCATGATGTGTGGAATACAGTCCAGAGATCTAAATGATACACGATATTAGATTCAAGAATATACAAAGTATAAATAAAGGGAAGGATTGGAAAGGTTTCTTCTAATTTTCATGTAGCTTAATTATCACGTTGAAGGTTATTTAGGTCTTGGTGTTACGTTCTGTTCCTTCTCATAGTTTACAAAACCAATAAAATTACATTTCTCTGTTTCTTTTTACTTGTCTTGCTTCTTGCTGGGTATGATTTTCCTCGATTATTTTTCCCTCCTTTTCATTTAGGTCTTGATCATGGCTAGGCTAGGCTACGGACTCGGACTTGGTAGTGTGCATATATGTATTGTAGGGTGTTCTGCACCTATGATCGATACATCAATACAACAAAAGCACAATGATACCTCTTTGTATCTACAGTACAGCTAATGGCGTTAGTATACCCACCACTACACCTCCCAACTCCTTCCACCATTCGATCTCGGCCGCTCATCCCTCTCGAAGAACCTCCTCCCCGCCTTGGCCTGCTCCCTCTCCCACTCTTCTGCCCATGTTCTTCCCCCAGCTGAAGAGGGGGTATCGTCCCACCCTCCTGCTATCCTCTGAGGAGCCTTACTTTTAGCTATCAACGCCAGGGCTCGTTCTCTCTCTGATAACTCTCTGGACCTTCTAGCGTCTGAGGGGTTGGATGGTTTGTGATGTCCATCCGTATGGTGGTGGTGTGGACGTGATTTGGATGAAGAGGTGGAGAGGAGGGTGGATATGTGAGTTAGGGGGTCATTTCTATTCTTGCTTCTTGCGTCTTTACGTCTATCCGAAAAAGAAAACATGATAAGCTCGGTTTATGTGTCGAATATTGAGATTGGTATAAGAGCAGTGATATTCGGCTTACCTATCCCTCTCCCTTCGTTCGTCCGCCTCATCGCCCACTTCCTTATCCTCTACCCGCTTTAGGTCCTTGTCCGCATACCACGGTTTCGTCTCTTTGTCTGGTCTGGCTAGGTATAAGGTGAATGGATCGGATTCTTGGTCTTTCTTGGTTTTTGCTAGCTCGGCAAGGGTCGGTTGAGGTTTGTTAAGCTTTGGCTATAGGTTGAAGTATATGTCAGCTGGAGAGTACCATGGGAGTTGAGAAAGAAAGCAATATTCCGCTAAGCATATATGAGGAGTGCAAGACAGATGGTGACGATAGATGCTAGAACGTGGATCGACGCTCATACGTGATTGCATCAAGAGGGATAATTTCGACACGATGAGATCACTCACATCCTTCTCAAGATCAGCAAAGAAATTCAAATGCCCCCCAGTCTCCCACTTCCCCATCTCCCCTCGTTCCTCTTCGTCGTCATTATACTTCTCCTTCTCCTTCCCCTTGTTACGTCGAGCAGTCTCACTGGGAAAATCAAAATCCAATCGATCCTTCCTCTTCCTCTCCCGTTTCTCCTCCTTGGCTTTCTTCTCTCTATGTCTTTCTAGTAGACTCTTACCTGAATCTCGCGAGGCAGAAGTGGAGGGCAAATCCCCTTCGCCTTCGTCATTTTGGAAAGAGGGTGAACCTGCTCGTCTTCGAAGGAGGGATAATCGGTTCTCCGCTTCCTATTTCTCAAGATTTCAGTGAGCTATTTGATCTAGCTACGGGACAGTGAACAGCTTACAGCATCTATGGACTTTTGTTCTTTCGCCAACTCCTCGGCGGCTGCTCTGGCTTCGTCTTCTCGGACTCGTTGTTTGTTTTTCTCGAGGTAGGGGTGGTAGGATTTGTGGCTTTGTGTCTATTCTGTCAGCTGGAGATCAGGCTTTGCGCAGATCGATAAGCTGGACTTACTGGAGAATTTGCAGACGGGGCATTGTGGGGTTGACTTTTGTTGAAAGTGCTACAGAGATAAAGTAAAGATTGAGAAGCCCTCTTGTGTTATATCGTCTGTCATATCTTTCGATGTTTTGGGTGGCAACGTATGGTGGAGGTGCAAATGGTGAGAGCCACGCCTGCCTAAACAGGGGGAGTCAGCGAGCCTATTCTCCTTGTGTTTGATATTACGTTATCTTCCCACGCGACTACACTCTGAGCAAGGGGCACCATGATAACACGCTAATGCATTGACCCTCTCCGTGTATACTGTACATTTCAACCAGCAATCCAATTCAAAGCTACCTCCTTTTCATCATATTGCTCGTTATCATTGTCATCTTGATCGCTATCATCAGTATCAACCGTCACTTGAGGATAACTTCCTGTCGTTACTCAGCTCATATACCCAGAGAATAGAGATATAGATACGCATAGCAGAATGTCAGACGGTATTGGTATTGCAAAGTGAGCTCGTCTTCCTGAAGGGAGCAGAGAGCAAGTTGACTGACCGCTGGAATGATATATAGCTTGCCCAACCAAGTGAGCTTTGCTGATGATGGAATCGTTATCTTAACATGGCTACAAGCTGACAGCTTTATATCGCAGAGGCATAAGATCACTTCTCAACATGGCGCTCATTTCACCATCATGGTAGTTGGTGAGTTCATCCCATTCAGAGGAAAAAAAGGTGTCTGTGCGGCGTGGAATAAGTACTCCTTTGACTACGTGTGGGAACAGTATCAAGAGTACAATTTTACTAGATGAATGATAGGAGATGTACATGGGATACTGATGAGCTCTGCGGTACAGGTGAATCCGGCTTGGGGAAGACGACACTCATCAACACCCTCTTCGCTACTGAGATCTGCGCTCCTAGGAATTATCGACAACGGTGAGTAGGATCTGATACACTCTTTGATCGCTTGCACCTTCTATCGTCACTCTAGCTGTACTCAATGCTCCGCTTAGATGAACATCAGCTGATCATATTTCCATCTCCAGATTCGCCAAACAATTAGATAAAACCACTGAAATTGAAATCCTCAAAGCTGATTTGGAAGAGAGAGGATTCAACATCAAGGTGGGCTATCATAGCAGCTGTGATGGCCATATTTTTGCTGATAGCTAATACTCTGTTCATAGTTGACTGTGATTGATACCCCTGGTTTCGGTGACTACGTGAACAACCGAGATAGGTCAGTTGGACGAGCTACAGACTGGAGCTTCATCAGCTGACTTGGTGTGTTTTGGTTAGCTGGACCCCTATTGTCGACTTCATCGATGATCAACACGAATCGTACATGAGACAAGAGCAACAACCTTTCAGGAAGGATAAGCAAGATTTGAGAATTCATGCTTGTTTGTACTTCGTTAAACCTACTGGAACGACGTGAGTTGTACTATCCTCATTATCCATTTAGCTCTAGCTCTCTACAATTCCAATCGGTGAGCTAGGCTGATAAATAATTTACAGGCTCAAGCCCCTCGACGTGGAGATTATGAAACGACTCGGTACTCGAGTCAACCTCATCCCCGTTATCGCCAAAGCAGATACCATGGTTCCGGAGGATCTACTCAATTTCAAGACTATCGTGAGTCCCTCAGTTCATTGTTACCTTTGAGTGGTATGACAATCAGGAGCTGACATCGTCTTCAGATTCGAGAAGTCGTCGCTGCTCAAGGCATCAAGATCTACACCCCTCCCATAGACACTGAGGATGATTGCGTCGCTGAACACGCTAGGATTATGCAATCGGTTATGCCATTCTCGATCATCGGGAGTACCCAAGACGTCACTACTCACGATGGAAGGGTCGTCAAGGGTAGAGAGTACCTATGGGGTGTTGCGGAGGGTATGTCGAAACTTGTTGTTCTTTCTTCAATTCACATGGCATATCTCGCTAACGCTCGACTCGCCACGCAATAGTTGAGAACGAAGACCACTGCGATTTCAAGAAACTCCGATCCCTGCTGATCAGAACATACATGTTGGATCTCATCACCTCAACCGAAGAGAACCACTACGAGGCCTACAGATTGGCCCAAATGGAGACCCGTAAATTCGGTGAACCAAAGGTCAGGAAACTTGATAATCCCAAATACCGTGAAGAGGAGGAAATGCTCAGGAAGAGGTTCACCGAGCAAGTTAAGTTGGAGGAATCCAGATTCAGGCAATGGGAACAACATGTGAGTGATGTGACCACTCGCTCATCTAGCTTGTGAAGTAGTTTCGAGATTTGATGCTGATTTATATTCGGTGCACTTATAGCTCATCGCTGAGAGAGATAGACTTAACAAGGATTTGGAGCAGGCTCATACCGCTATCAAGGCATTAGAGGTGGGTGATACCCCTCAATAGATCATGTGTTGTGCTGATGTTCGTGATATGCACAGGCCGAACTGGACCAAGTTGCCGCGTACCATAGACAAGGTGGTACAGTAGGACGACGATAGTGTGTTCTAGCCAATAGAGATAGTCTCCCATCCCGAAATTGTCTTGCCCATACCCCTTTCGCTTCATATCCCTTATTTCTATCGATCTTGTTGATGACCCTCTATGTTTCTGACGTATATCCCGTACCTACTTAATGATTTCTGTTATCTCTTTTGAACTATGCAAGGTTATTGTGATGCTAAGTATCCTCTGCACCCACATAGGTATTCATGTGTCGTTCCACTGAATCAGCTTACCCTTCTTTTGAGTTCTGTAAACAGTCATCAGACACATCATCACCGACATGCATGAAGTTGAGTCATCGCTCATGAAGCGATCGGACGGATGAAGTATGACTATATACAATACGGGAAAACTCGTCTTACTATATCTGTTCTCCGTTGACTGACCCAGCCATCCCTCCTTTGTCCTCTGACTAATTCAACAGATACCGAATCGTACAAAGCTACCAATCAAAGGACTCCTGTTCGAATCGTACGTTAATTCCCCTCCTCGCCTTGCTCGTTACCAACCTCCTAACCTCGTCTGCCATCCCTCTAGGCCCACTGACCAGTACCAATATTCTCTCCCTCTCCCCTCCATTCTCAGCTTTCTCAGGCAACTCCGAATCGAGGATCTCCTCTAGGTGCAGCCTACTTCCTATGACGATGTCCGAATCGATCTTATCCCACTTATCTTGACCTACCATACCCTGTACAGCATGCACAAGCGGCTCAGTCCTAACACTCCAGAAGAGTTTGACTTTCCCCTGTGTTCGTAGTTGTGTTTCGGAAGGTGAAGAGACGTGGTCGACGAGTTTGGGTAAGAGGGCTGTGACACCTACTCCACCTGCTATAGCGATTGCCTTGGAGTACTTATGGGATCGCTCGAATAGGCTGGAGGTACCGTAAGACCCCTCGATAAGGATTGGTATACTTCTTGGAACACCCTGGGAGTCTCGTGGATGGGCGAGATGCGATAACGCCTCTGTTATGCCCTTTTCGACTCGGATGAGAAGGGTGATTCGTTTGTTGCTGGCTGAGTCTGAGTCCGAGTGATGTTCGAGCTTGGATACTGAGTGGGCTGGTGAGTGAGGTCCCTCCGAGGGAGTGTGGTGATTGGGATCTTGCGAGTTGGGTTCAGACATAGAGGTGGAAGATAGTTGATGGATTTGGCTATCGTGCTCATCCAGTTCTTCCAATTTCGGCGTGACCTCCCCCTCCTTCTCGGATCCTGATTTTCCACCTACAGGCGAAGGCGCATCATACCCCGCAACAGAGAACGGATGACTCTCCCAAGGTCTCGGCAGCAAGCTCTTCCCCCAATTAACATCCAAAAAGTGGATATACACATATCCCCTATACCTAGGCGCATGATCAATATCCACTCTCAGATAATCCCCATCTATCCTATATACCCTCGCATACTTCCTCCCGCCTGATCTGGCAATTCTGACCCATCTGAATACCCTATCAAAAGCCCATACGGCGATTCCGACGATGATCCACAGCTCGTAGCCCCATTGCCTGTCGAAACGCCATACGATATGATGCCAGCTTCCCACTACTGCCAGGACAGCCAGCGAGATATGAAGAATGATGAATAGCTCGTATAACCTCTTCCTGAACATCCGGATAGACAGGGGGAGGATTAATGAGAAGCACAGGGTGGCGAGGACACCCATAATCCAATACGGTCTTTTCAGTTCTAAGTTATAGGACTCGACTCCCTTGGCGAGGTATATCTGGAGATATATGGCGGAATGAATACATACTTCGAGGGTGACGATGATACCGACAGTCTTGTGGAGAAGTATGAAAGTGGAGAATGACCAGTCGGTCAACCATAGTAACAAGTTATTCCGACCGGCATAGAGGAATAGTAATGGGAGATTTGCCAAGCACAGAACACCAGTCCGATTGGCTATGTAGGTTGTTATTTCCTGACGGGTCGAGGCGAACCATCCGTTTGGCTGGATGGAGCTATAGTCGAGAGAACAGCAGAGGATATTGATGAATATCAGATAGAGGACGAAGAGCGATTGACCGCGGGTCGGGAGGGAGAGCTGCCCAAATAGGGGAAGGGAGATTGGACGGGGGTAGAGTGGGGAGTCGAGATGCGCGTGGATTCGGTTGGACAGGGGAAGGGAGAAGGGGAGGAATCGGAGGAATGAGATGAGGATTGGGAGGGCGAAGCATGTCGTGAGGATTATTATGCTAAATCAGAGTTTGAAACATTAGATTAGCTTATTGGTTTGTCCTATGATCTCGATTTCAGATGTGTGCTTGTGCGAACTCACCCGTATTTACTGTGCATCTTCTCGGCCCTCTGGAAATTGACACAGATATTCTTATCCGCAATATAATCATCTTCCAGCACCAACACAGGTACTACCATCGCAGCCTCCTCGTCCAAAGTCACATTGGGAGTAATGTGAATGCTCGAAAGAGCCTCTTGATAGCTCATAATCGGATCAGGCTGATCAGGCATCCTACCCACGATGTTCAATCTCCACCATTCCTCTCTCTTCTCCAATCCCACATCAGATCCGCAATGAGTGGAAATGCAGTAAGCGACAGTCTGGAGATAAGGTACATTGTCGGCGAGACATTCAGGAGAAGGCATCTCGGTAGCCACCTTTCCTTGTATCGTATCGTTCATACCCATATCCATATCATGTTGTCTTCTCGATAGTGATGGCGGAAGGACCACCATCGAATGACCTCCCATATCTTCCAGTACATCCTCGGGGTTACAATAAAGGTAGGTGGGAGTAACGTCTCGGCAAGCGGTGCAGCAGACGGGGGAGTACATGTCGATGCCGTAGCCTATCAGACCGTGCCCCTTTCGACCTGTTGAGTCGGGTGTGACGGAGTGCACGACAGTACACAGGAGGGTGAAGCAGAGAAGGAGGGGTAGTCTCATTTTGGTTAGATGTGGTTTGACCAGTAGAAAGAGGGTAATTAGATTGAATCAGTTTCGTATTGTCAGTGTACTTTCCAGTGGGTCCATATATATCATGCATATTCCGTACGAATGATGTCGTCTCTCAGCTACCTATGATCTTGACGCAAGGATATCATCATTCGACTCTGACCAATCAACAAAAAGGCTCTTCAAACCACTTCCCACACCGAAACGCAAGAGCCACAAACTCAAAAATGTCTTGGCAAAAGTTGTATAAATTGCCTCTGAGGCATTATTCAGGGATTGAGTCCTTTGCTTTCTATGGGAGAGTAATCGAGTTAGTTATGAGTCCTGCCATAGACTGGGATAACATACGAGGCGTGGATAGATAATGAGGGAGTGAGCGGATCATGTACAGTACATCATATGAGATCACCAGCCTTCATCGTGTAATGGATTACAACGACGCAGCATTCTTGTGACGCACGACCAATTGAAAATTATGCCACTATAACATCTTGACTTTTTGTCTACAATGATCAGCTCACCACGAAATGCACCCCAAGCAGCTTTGTTCTATGTCGAAGCGAAACCGATGCATATACACTTGAATCAGAAAATATATGAAATCATGAGAATGTAAATGAGAATGAGGACGAAACGAATCTAAGCTAAGCTACATAGACTAGCTATTTTATTATTCAATTTTTAACTTCTTCCAACTATGTCTACTCTCCCCATCATCGACCTAAGATACTCGTGAACGTGATCGAGTAACTTAGTCAACCTCCTCAACGGAAGGTCCCTCTTCGTGAGAAGCACCGGCACCTGGTCCACCAGCTCCTGGGAAACCACCTGGGGCGGCACCTCCTGGAGCACCACCTTGGGATCCGTAGAATCGTTGCATGATAGGGTTGGCGACGGCTTCGAGGTCTTTTTGGTGTTGCTCGATCTCTTCCTTGGAGGCGGATTCCATGGTTTCTGCGAAGTTGAACAACAAGTCAGCGAAAGGTCAAGTGTTGTGAGATGGAAATTAATGGGAACTCACCAAGAGCAGAGATGACTTCGTCAACCTTGGCTTGCAAACTCTCCTTGTCTGAAGCCTCAAATTTATCTCCGTTCTCAGACAATGTCTGCTTGAGAGAGAAAGCGTAAGACTGGAAGGAAGAAGAGATATCAGCATCAATTTGGTGTAAAGATGAAAATGATTAAAAGACGCCAGTCAAGAGGAGATGTCGGAGGTCGCCGCCGCGCGAGTGGCGAGTGTGGCACTTCGCCTAATGCAAGGCAAAGTGACCAAAACATCGCTCATCGTCGCCAGCAACCTCGTTCTCAACGTCGACAACGTCTTTGAAACGATCTGGAAAGCACAAACTCACCTCCAAGCTATTCTTTGCGGTTACCCTAGCAGCTACCTCTGCGTCCTCACTAGCGTATTTCTCAGCTTCGGCCAACATTCGCTCGATCTCCTCCTTGGACAATCGACCCTTATCGTTGGTGATGGTGATCTTTGAGGATTTACCGGTGGTCTTGTCGGAAGCGTTGACATTCAAGATACCGTTAGCGTCGACATCGAAGGAAACCTCGATTTGAGGTACACCTCGAGGGGCGGGGGGGATACCGGCCAATTCGAATTTACCGAGCAAGTTACAGTCCTTTGTCTTGGCTCGTTCACCCTCGTACACTTGGATGAGCACACCAGGTTGGTTATCGGAGTAAGTAGAGAAGACCTCGGACTTCTTGGTGGGGACAGTGGTGTTTCGCTTGATCAATGGAGTCATGATACCACCAGCGGTCTCGATACCCATGGACAAGGGGGCAACGTCCAAAAGCAAGAGATCCTGAGTGGCCTCGGAGGTATCACCGGTAAGGATGGCAGCTTGGACGGCGGCACCGTAAGCGACGGCTTCGTCGGGGTTGATAGACCTGTTGGGCTCTCGGCCTGAGAACATGTCGGATACAAGCTTTTGGATCTTGGGGATTCGGGTGGATCCACCGACCAAGACGATCTCGTGGACTGAGGATTTGTCGATCTTGGAGTCTCGGAGAACCTTCTCGACGGGGTCCATGGTGGATCGGAAGAGGTCTTGACAGAGCTCTTCGAATCGTGCTCGGGTGATGGAGGTGTAGAAGTCGATACCGTCGAAGAGGGAGTCGATCTCGATGGAGGTTTGAGCGGCGGATGAGAGGGTTCGCTTGGCTCGCTCACAGGCGGTTCGGAGTCTTCGGAGAGCTCTGGCGTTGGATGAGAGGTCTAAGTATAGGTAAACATTGATCAGTATACGTTCAATCAAATCAGTGTTACTGGAAAGAGAGAATTACTCACCCTTCTTGTTCTTTCGCTTGAATTCTTGGACAAAGTGGTTGACCAATCGGTTATCGAAATCTTCACCACCCAAGTGGGTGTCACCGGCAGTAGCCTTGACTTCGAAGATACCTTCCTCGATGGTGAGGAGGGAGACATCGAAAGTACCACCACCAAGATCGAAGATCAATACGTTCTTCTCACCCTCGGTCTTCTTGTCGAGACCGTAAGCGATAGCAGCGGCGGTGGGTTCGTTGATGATTCGGAGGACGTCGAGACCAGCGATGGTACCGGCATCTTTGGTGGCTTGTCGTTGGGAGTCGTTGAAGTAGGCGGGGACGGTGACAACGGCCTTGGAGACGGTACCTCCGAGGTAGGCTTCGGCGGTTTCCTTCATCTTGATGAGAATCATGGATGAGATTTCCTCGGGGGACTGAAGTAAGGGAATAGTCATCAGTATATATACCTTACTGAAAACGATGTAAAGGGAGATGGTGGCAGAGGGATAATCAACTTACGAAGGTCTTCTCCTCTCCTCGGTACTCAACTTGTACAATGGGTTTACCAGCCTTGTCAATGACCTTGAATGGCCAGTGCTTCATATCGGCTTGAACCTCGGCGTCAGCGAACTTTCGACCGATCAATCGCTTGGCGTCGAATACAGTGTTGTAGGGGTTCATGGCGACCTGGTTCTTGGCGGCATCACCGATCAATCGTTCAGAGTCGTTGAAGGCGACGTAAGATGGGGTGGTTCGGTTACCTTGGTCGTTGGCTGATCGATAAAAGTGTCTACCATCAGCATCATGTTCTCTCGAGTGATATAGCAGATGGACTCACCAATAATTTCGACTCGGTCGTTTTGCCATACGGCGACACAAGAGTAGGTTGTACCCTATCATCAATAATTCAAGTCAGCGGCAAATTCTTAAAACATCTTTGATCATAAGGAGTGAGATGGTAGGGTTGAGACGGAAAGTAGACTCACCAAATCAATACCAACTGCTTTAACCATTTTGAATATCTATTAATGTATATATGTGTGTGTGTTACAGAAAGAGGAACTTTTCGTTGTTTGCTTCACTTGAAATAAATGTGAATATGTCTAGAGAGAGAAAAGAAGAGAAAGAAAGAGAAAAGAAAAAGATGTTAAGTACAGTTAGTGATGTGGTTCAACGGAGTAGGGCATAGGTCTACGGACAGAATGGAATGGACTGGATTACGAGGGAATATACTGGTTCACACTATACATCACTGGGAAATTCGACGATGGAATCATCCAGAAACAAATGTCCGTATCTGCGAAACACGTGGGATGACGACTTCGGTCAAAGGGGAAATCTATATGTGGAAGGATTTAATAAGGAAATGCCAAAGGGAATGGTCGAATCCGTTAGTCCGCGGATGAAAGGGTTTGCCACTTTTGGATTTTCGATGAGGGCTCTGGGAAGGGATTGAACGGACGTAACGATGGAATGGTTTAAGACAAGTCACGTGACTTCGATGGTGTTGGTGATGACCGGAGGTTAGGATAGATGTTGGGAAAATCAGGTGAAAGTATGGTGAATACAGCTGTAAGAGATGAAGAGTTGCGAATGCTGGACAAAAGATGGGCGAGGAAAGAGCGACACAAGACTGCCACTCTACTTGAAGTGCAACGAAGAAAGCCAAAGGACCCCGCTTTTACCGCAATGCGGAGTGAAGGTAGAATATACATGATACATGAACATGATGTGATCTCATCTGTATACAACTTTGGATTATCTATACATTCGATATTCGTTCCTGTGCTATATGAGGATCTAGACCTCCTATCACTTCTTTGTAGTCGATGCACAGCTATACTGGTTCAGGCATTTGCTTCACCGCATTGAGGTTATAAGCCACGTTCCTCGAGTAATTGGCGAAGAGCTGAGCGGCAATGTGCACGTCGGATGATGAGTCGAGGAATTCCTAGAATACGAATGAGATTTAGCATCGAATCCACTGTGCTCCATTCTTTGATTGAGAGGGAGATAGACTCGGATATAGTCGGCGGTATATGGTAAGATACCATCAGTATCACCAAAAAAGGAGCACTATGCACTTTTATCGTTTCTCATCGAGTAGAAGTAGACGGAACATCGACCCACTTTTATACAATGGTTCATCTCCATGATGGCTTCGTTGCATTTATCCTGAGGGTTGACAATGCGCCATTAGTGATATGTCATTTCACGCGAGAAGTTCCGGTGAGACAGGATATCATGGTAGAAATGTCAATACGCACCACATTCTTGATGATTCGTTCGAGCAGGACAGCTTGCTCGGCTTCGTGTGGGTTTTCCATGTTGTATGAGAGATGAATGCTATGGATGCTAAGCGTGATGCTATGGTGATATAGATGGTTCGCTGATGTTTACGAGCAGAGTCGCGTTGATCTTGTTCGTGTTTTGCTTTTCTGTCCACTGTTCCAGCGGAAGTAACAAATGGATTCTGATTGGGGAGTATGTATGGGTGTTACACGTGGTTGGGTTGTGGCAACAAAGGATAAACAAAGGTGAGTTTGTGCTTGATTTTTATCGTTCCACTTTCGATTTCTGCTACGAGTTTGAACCCTGAATGGTTGAGCATAGACCGTCGTTTATTTTTCAGAAATTAGATGGACAAGATGGTGGGTGGGATGGGATGATCGCGTTGTTGTTGCCGTCGTTGTTCTGATGTTCTGATACGATCTCTGGTTTTTTGAATTTCACTTTGAATTGACATTCCGATCCAATCCGACCAAACCATTTAAATACCTTTTCTCTCTTCTCGTTCTTTATTCCTTTTGCTTGTTCATCCCCTCATCCTCAAGCATATACAGAAGAGTCTCACTCTTTTACTCTTCTTCCTTTATTTCTCTTTCTTTCTTTTGCTCTTTTCACCATCGCTAGGGATTATTCGCCCGTCACCATGTCAGCAGTAGCCATGGATTTCCTCCAGAAATATGCCCCGGTCGTAGCGGACCAGTTCGTAACCATGAACTCCACCCAAGCTCAGAACACCCTGTATGGCGATGTCAACTTGGAATCGCTCAATTGGTTGGAGAGGACCTGGGCGAGTTATTATATCTGGATGGGGAACCCGGTTTTGGCCACTGGTCTGATGAGTTTCTTACTTCACGAGGTGGGTTAAGGTCATGCTCTCCTTTTCCAATCCACTTGTACTAGTATGACACACCGGAGCAGATTGAGCTGATCATTGATGGATATGATGATAGATCGTCTACTTCGGCAGAGCTATTCCATGGTTGATCATCGATGCGATTCCCTACTTCCATCAATGGAAGATCCAACCTGTAAGTGTAATGTCCCATTCTCAAGACTACTTGTCACGTATACTCCTCTCTTCTTGTCCCGATGACGAGGATCATCTTATGGCATGAATAATGCTGATTTTCTACAAATCGTTACAGGACAAACACATCACCAAAGAACAAATTTGGAAATGTACCAAAGTCGTTCTCATAACCCATTTCACCTGTGAACTCCCCTTGATCTACCTCTTCCACCCTATCTGCTGTTACTTCGGTATGGCAACTTACGAGGTCCCCTTCTCCTCTATCGGATTGATGGCCGCTCAGATCGCTTTCTTCTTCGTATTTGAGGATACCTTCCATTATTGGGCTCATAGGGGTTTACACTACGGTCCATTCTATAAGAATATTCATAAGTTGCATCATGAGTTTAGTGCTCCTATTGGATTGGTATGTGTTTTCCCTATATATCATCCATCATTTATCACACGTGATTTCGCATTACCTATCAATCATTATGCGACACATAGTCCAAATAGTCATCGATGGAATTTAGCTAATCTGAATAATAATCGTAGGCCGCAGAATACGCCCACCCCCTCGAAGTCCTAATCCTAGCCCAAGGAACCATCTCCGGCCCATTCCTCTACTGTCTCTTCAGAAAGGATCTGCACATCCTCACGGTCTACATCTGGATTACCTTGAGATTATGGCAAGCTGTAGATGCTCATTCAGGATACGATTTCCCTTGGTCTCTTAGACATATCATCCCGTTCTGGGCTGGTGCGGATCACCACGATTATCACCATATGGCGTTCACCAATTGTTTCTCCACGTCTTTCAGGTGGTGGGATTTCTCGCTTGGTACCGATTCTAAGGTGGGTTCCCATTTCCGCTTCCACTTCAGAACAGTCCATGTCCCCTCTGCTCCGTCAATCCGTGTTCACAGCAATATCATTGTCCCCTTGAATTTTTGGCTAATTTCCTGTTCACTTGCACAGTACCACGCATACAAGAAACGACTCGCAGCTGCCAAAGCGAACCAACGAGCCAAGATTGAGCAAGAGGAGAACGAACGAGCGATACAAGAGGGTCTTGAAGCTGAGCGATTGGTCTTGATGGGTGGTCCCAATAAGATCGAAAAGATCAAGATTGGAAGTGGTAAGAAGCAATAATAGGTGGGGAAGGGGTGAATGAAGATGGACTATGTTCATAGAGATTAGAGGTAGATTAGAATATAGCACTACGTATCCATGACAATTCAAATACGATCATATACCTGAGATCTCATTTGTTACTCGATATGGGGTCTCAGGTGTACGTTTCTCGATATACCCAAATAATTCGATACCTAACATGTTATGACATGTGATTGCATATGGGCCATAGTTTTGCGGTGAATGATCCATTGCATGCAACTCAGTGGTTGCGCTTTTGTTGCATCTTGCTGCTGATCGCACAACATTGTATGCTCTGTGTTGCACTGATGAGGTTTGTCCAAGGATGTATACATAGTCGTATGATACCCCTCGGCCGATGATGAGCAAATCTTGTATGAATCTGAATGGATGTATGGGTTGTAAGCAAATCAAATGAATTTTATTGGTTCCGCCACTCTATGTGAGTTGTATGATGATCGGGTAAGTTAGGGTGGTGCTGTATCCGCGTATACTCTACTCTACGCTTTGACATTTTTCCATGCAAGGGTTCATGGATATATCCATTTTCACTTTTTCAACAAACCAATCCAAATCCATCCATATCTATCTGCTCAACGACCATCATCAAATCAACAAATCACAGCTACATATAAAAGGTATATTATCCCGTAGTCAACCAAAGCTTAGCATCCTTTACTTTCTCCTCACTACACAACTACTTGAAACGAATCGAAAACGAAAAAAGAAAAAGGGGATATACATAAAATCGTATCATCCGATCGCATACTCCTTCAACTACTCTACGACCCCCCTCATAACGCATCCCCCAAGTAAACAAAAGTTTACTCCCTCCCCACTCATCCAAAATTCCACCCTCATCTTCAAACCCACCTCGTCTCCCCCTGCCCCTCCCAGCGCACTTCCACATCCCCACCGAAACCAATACACCCTGCTGTGAGACCTGCGAGATGACCTCCTCTTGTCCATGGCACACCAACTCCACGGCCGTCAATCGACGTCCTGTCCCCGATCGAGATTTACTTCTGGCCATGAAAGCCCAGGCGAATAGCTTCGTATTGGGAACGAGGAAATCGAATTTGGCGTTGATTCAGACTGGACATGTTGCCGACGATCTTCGTTTGCTCCATAACTCCCCCTCTCCCTCCGAACAATCAGAGAATCAAGAAGAAGAAGAAGGTAGTGGACCGGAGAAGAGGGATAATGTTACACCCTACACATTCAGTATAGAATCCATGACCACAGTCGGAGATCGAAACCAAACTACCCCCCTTCATCTACTCTCACCATACTCCTCTACCCAACCTGCCAAATCCCTCTGGACCGACGAGTTGGAAGCACGACTCATCAATGGTCATTTCGATATGCTCATTCACTCGCTCAAGGATGTACCTACAGTTTTGAAGGATGGGTGCGAGATTGGATGTATGGTTAAGAGACATGATCCGAGAGATGCCTTGGTGATCAAGGAGGGATTACCGTATACTTCGTTGGATCAGTTGCCTGATGGGAGCGTTGTAGGTACGGGGAGTGTTAGGAGGGTGGCGCAGTTGAAGAGAGCTTATCCGAGGTTGGTCTTTGAGGATATGGTGAGTTCACTGTTCTTTCTTGCTTCGACTTACCATTTCATCGATTCCCCTTCTTGCAGTCACAAAAACTCGGACATATCCTTATACCGTATCCCTTTGTTCTCTCCTTCGGCTTCTTCTCGTTCACGTTCTGACGATGATCTCATTCCCTTCAATTGCTTTACTGACCTTTCGTCTCCCTCACTTCCAGCGAGGAAACCTCAACACCCGATTCTCCAAGCTCGATAACCCCTCCTCACCCTTCTCCGCCCTCATCCTCGCCATGTCCGGCCTCTCTCGACTGGGCATGGCTCACCGAGTGGTCGCGACTCTCGAATCGCCCGTCCTGATGCATGCCGTCGGACAAGGTGCCCTCGCAGTTGAAATCAGATCAGACGACATGAGGACCCGAAATTGTCTCAGGGGATTGGGTCATTGGCCCACTGAATGGACGTGCGGAGCTGAGAGAGGATGTCTCAGGGTATTGGAGGGAGGATGTTCGGTCCCTGTCGGAGTGGAGAGTGAGATTGTAGAATTGGCTGAAGAGGATTTGGAAGGATTGGAAGCACAGGGTGTTGAAGATCCTTTTAAGGGGGAGGATGAGGAACAGCTGAAAGATGATTCACCAATGTTACATTTCTCTGGACTTATCGATATCAAACCCGATACCCGACCATCCACACCAACATTCTTCAAAAACTCTCTTCCACCACTTAGGAAACGATTCGCCAAATTGACTTTATCAGCCTGTGTGACCGCTACCGACGGGAGCAAACATGTACTGTACGAGCCCAAGTCTGTATTGGTCAGATCGTATAGACAGGCTGAGCGATTTGGAGAAGAGTGCGCGAGGGAATTGAGGAGGATGGGTGCTAGTGAGATTTTGGATGAGATCAATAGGATTAGGAAGGAGCGGGAGAGGCAGGATTTGGAGAGGGCTATTCAGAGGAGTAAAGCTTTGCAGGAGGAGAGGGAGAAGATGGGGAAAGTTGAGGGTGGGGAGGCTGAGGTGGTTGCTTAGGAGTCGGTAGTCGGTTGCTTTTTGGTGGTTTACTTTGGCATCTTTCTTGTGCATTAGCATTTTTTTTCATTATCATTCCGGTACGATACGTTATTTTGCTGCTGATTATTATATCGGTAGATTCACCATGTATATTTCACATATTGCATTTTGCGGTTGACTGATTTATATTTACGAAACTGACCTTGAGCTGACGGTATGAATTGTAAATCTGATGGAAAAGGAAGATGTGATTAACTTAGGACGCACAGACCTTCAATATATCAATACAAGCAGTTGATGCACCACCATTTGGATATCACATGTTATGAGTATCTATCTCGTCTCCCTTCTTTTTCCTTTTCCTTCTTCTTCTTTCTCCATCTTATGGCATTAATCGAGAGCAATCTACATAGCTGAAAGTGAGTTACTTCGTCGTCGTATTGAGGGAACGCCTGGCAGCTGATCGTTATGTACTGTACAATACAATAGGTACGAGCAACCATGAATCACACTCCACCCTCTACAAATGCTTTCCCTTCCACTTCCACAGGTGATATTTTCCACACTGACTTGTCAGCTGACGTTAACTTGGCTGATATATCCTATCCTATCTAGACCAGGTCTCTCCCCCTGCTATTACTGAGGTCAAAGGTGATCCTCATTCCTCATGATAGGTTGATCCTGATAACGGTATAACGCTTGATGGCTTATACTGTATTTCATACTGTCGATGTATAATACAGAGTTGGAACGTCCCCTCATCTCGACTGACGGACCTGACTTGGAAGAAGCTGAGCATTTGAATGATGTGACGATGATTCAAGGTATTTATAATTGCTGATCCCTTAGGCACTACTGATGATTATTACTCTGACGCATTCTGGTTACTCTGGAAATAGATGCTGACGAGGAAGAAGACGAAGATGAAGATGAGGAAGATACGCTTGTCGATATCAACACGATGGACCAGACTAGTTTGAAAGAACTCGAAGAAGAGATGTCTCGTCATGGTGAGTCGACCCTGACATACAGCGCTTCTATTTATACTCATACTGGGCAAGTTATAGTCAAAGCTCGGTCTAAAGACGGAGACGGTCCCTCCGCCCAACTTGTTGATGTATCATTCCGACCTCTTTCAAAGGAAGGAACCGAGGTATCCGTATTCGCTCGATCAACTTCTTCGTGGTGCGATGGACCGGTACTCAATAGCGGATTCATATACTGCTCCGAGGGATGTTACTCTGCATACTTCGCTCGATATGGTAAAGAGATTCCTACTTGTAATGTCTGTGAAGGCGTTGTCGGTGAGGGATGTAAGGAACGAGATATCTGTGAGAATTGTAGGAAGAGGATCGCCAGAGAGAAGAGGAAGAAGAGGAAAGATGCGAAAAAGTTGTAATCTCCTAGCGTAATACTTGTGGGTTTCTCGGATCGTAGTGTACCATACCATGTGAAGTCGTATTATGTCATATTTTTATCATGTCAGTAGTTGTATAACCTAAGGGAATCGTCATCACGTTACAATGCATATAGGTGTACATACATCACCACTCCCATATCCCCCTAAACTCTCTCCAATCATCGTCCCCACCACCTCCCACAACCACTCCACCCCCATTCGCCTCCCTCTCGAACCTCTCGATCTCCTCCTGATCAAACAGTTTCTGGAAACATGATCGTCCGGGAGTATTGTAGTGCTTGTATGGGTCTTTAGGGTTGATAGATGCACCGCAGCGATAGCAGAAATGGGCATTACATCTACCGCATGTCATGTGGTTGCAGCCGTGACTGAATCGCAAATTAACAACAACATCAGCACAGTGCCTAATCTGGTCGCGGATCTTTCGATAATGTTGAGGTTCATGGAAGAAACAACATACCTCTTCTCCACCCTCACTCCGCATCCAGAACAAGGACTAGTTTTACTTTCCATCCAACTCTTATTCGCCTCATCCTCGAGATACTGCCTAACCATCCTCTCCAAATTCGCTTTCCCCCTCTTGACTTCCATCCTCCTCCTCCCCTCACTCCCCTCCGGATAGCCCAGATACTCTGAAACAATAAATGACGTTTGGGGGAACGCACACGGTGTATGGGGTCCATGCCATGTTGCGTTGCAATATAGACAGAACGAGTACGAGCATTTGGGGCACGTCCGATGGCGTAGCCATCTGTCTTCGGTTGGTATGGAGGGAGTAGGGATATCGTTTGAAGATGCGGTGCCAGATGATGAAGTGGAAGAGGACAGGTCGGATAGTCTGATTACCTTTGAAGTGAACGATGGATCGAATGATACGAATGTGGACAGTGGTGGTGGTGGTACGGCGGCCTGACATGATGGTCTGGGACATATCGTATATAACGGGTCTTAGAGGAGGATTAGCAGAGGTCATATTTTAGTGTGGATAGGACTTACCAATCTCGGCTTTACGTTTCTCCTTTACATCCTCCCATCTCTCCCTTAGCTCCCTCCCTACGACACTCTCCACCAGGACCGCATCAACATCGCTATCCAACTGCTCCCCTCGATCACGCAATGCGCGCTGCTTCGTACATGATACACTGGGGCATGAGACGTTTTCCAGTGACCCTTCGGTGATTGCCAATGACCAGCAGGAGCTGAGGCATGGCGTGCAGCTGCACAAGGTATCAGCATGAGTTCTTACATGAAACTTACACTTGTAAACTTACAAGACGCAACCACACCCCGGTATCTGTACACATGATTTACCCTTCCGGTTCTCGAGACAGATCGAACATGAAAAGGCGGTCTTTTCGAAATCCGAATGTAGCTGACTTGCATTGTAGGTTTTGAGCATCGTATGGAACGTTGAGGGGGTGAGCATGGGTGGGATAGATAGCCTGCAGATGTGTTAGCACCTCTTGGTGATGAAATAGGTAGGTAGGGTGACTGAACTCACTCCAACGCCGGACCATTGAACATCCCCAGATCAGTCAAGAAATCACCATTCCCAACCCATTCCCACCATTTCCAAATTACTCCTACACCCTCTCCAAATCCCTTTTTCTCCTCCTCCCACATCTCTTGCAGCTTGTCTTGCACTTGTCTAAGCTTGGTTCGAGGCAGCCAATTGCCCAATTTCTCGCCACTGGGCAATGGTGCTCTGAGGGAAATGACTTTGGCAGATTCGATCGTGGGGTACGCAGGCGGGAAGAGGATCTTGAGAGTAAGAGCGGGTAGATGGGATAGTCCGAGAGATGCTGAGGGTCCTGATGAAGTGTCCAGTTGAACTTGATGGGAGGTGGGCAGAGTGATCGGGAGAGTGAGTGTTAGGAGACGTCCTGGTCTATCATCGGGGTTGGGATGGACAGTGATCAGCGAGGGGTATATGGACTGGAGATGACAAGATGCAATCAGCTTAACCCATACTCTGATGGTTCGACTAGCTAACTTACCTCCAGTACGGTTATTTCGTCCTCCTGAAGGGAAGCACACTGAGCGGCAACTTCATCGAGGTGATCATCGGACATATCGTAAGTCGACTATACGGATTCTTTTGTCGAGTGAGGTTGAGCTCTTCAAGATGTCACCAACACCGAGTGATTCTGCCTTGCCAGATGATCAAATGGTATGCTTTAGTAAAGTAGGAGCATGTAAGAAAAGTTGTAAGCAGAAGATGAATAACAATCGAGCAAAGCGTGTATAAAGCACGGTCACGTAAAGTGGAGGTTGTCCAACGAGAATAATCGCGAACCAAATACCCCCTCTCAAATGTTGACTTTTCTTTCTCTTCTTTGCTATGCATCAACATATATTTCATAGCATATTCATTACTGTCACGGAGTCAACATAGAGGAGGGAGATGAGTGGATCGATAAGAGGTGAGTCTCCCGATGTTTGAGGGGAACAGGTTGCGAAGTACTGAATCCCTCTCTTTCAACATAGCTATCGACACCGACTCGGTCCACCGGATCCACTCTGGACAGGTGGTACTAGACCTCCAAGGCGCTATCAAAGAGCTCGTGGAGAATAGTCTTGATGCTGGTGCTACTGTGATTGGTTAGCTCTTCTTCGCCTTCTTCTGAACGATGACTTATAGCTAACGACGTGTTCATCTCTCACAGACGTTCGAATCAAAGATAATGGGTTGGATAGTATCGAAATATCAGATAATGGCTCGGGAATAGCTGAGAGTGATTGGGAATCTATCGGTACGTCAGCTGAGTGCTGCCTAGTCCGGCTCCCCAGCTGACCTTTATACAGGGCTGAAGCATCACACGTCCAAATTACCTTCTCTATCCGATCTATACAAAGTCACGACATTCGGATTCCGAGGTGAAGCCTTGTCTGCGCTATGTGCGCTATGTGAGAACGTCACGATAGTCACTGCGACGAAGGAGACCGCACCTATGGGAGCTATCATCAAGCTTGGTAGAGATGGGAGAGTAGTCGATTGCTCAGGGAGGATAGCTAGACCTGTAAGTGATACTTGCCAATCCGTGATGGTTGTGCTAAGTCGCAGCTCAGCGCGGGACTACCATAACTCTCACTGGGCTGTTCACTCCCCTCCCTGTACGACGCAAAGAGTTTGAGCGTACAGTCAAGCGAGAACTCACCAAAGCTCTTACCCTCCTCACTGCTTATGCTTTGGTGCCGGCTAGTGTGTCCTTACCAGATGGAAGGCAGGGCGTAAGGCTGAGAGTAGAGACCATAGGTGCTGGAAAAGCGGGGTAAGCTTTTGGGGCTGTCGATATGGTACATCTAGCTGATTTGACCTCTAGCAAACGTAATGTCCAACTTTCGACGGACGGTAGAGGATCGCTCCGGGCGTCTGTGGGTGCAGTATGGGGACATAAAGCACTGGAAGGTGTACAGGATATCAATCTGGAGCTTGAAGTGGAGATCGATCGAGTTATGGCTAGGAGGGAGGGGATCTCAGAAACGTGAGCTAGTAGCAAGCGGCCTTACGCATGAACCAGAGCTGACAGTGGTTATAGTACACAAACTGTTAAAGTTGTTGGGTTGATATCCTCAGCTCAGTGGGGTCAGGGCAGGTCTAGTGCAGATAGACAATTCTACTTTATAAATGGAAGGCCGTGTAATCTCACCAGTGTGAGTTGTGAATTTCTCGCCGTTGTCAGAGTCCAATGATTCCAAGGTAGAGATACAGCTGACATGATGCACAGGTTGCTAAAGCAATCAACGAAGTGTACAAATCCTTCAACACGCATCAAGTACCACTAGCTATACTGGATTTCCAAATCCCACCTCGTGAGCTACCTGCTTCATGGAATGTGGCTTTAAACTTATACTTGCTCTTCTTCTGCAGAAAGCGTCGACATCAATGTCAGTCCCGACAAACGAACGATATTTGTTCATAGCGAAGATAAGCTGATTGAAGCGCTAAAAGTGAGCTGTTTCGATCTCTGTGGATTTCAGACTCAAGCTGACTTCTCACTGTTCTACCAGATCGCTCTCGATGAATACTTCCAACCCTCTCGATCTACCTTTGCTGTTGGGGGTGCTACTCAGACTGTCAAGACTATACGGCAAACTCAATCACAGTTGACGCAGTTCGGCAAAGCAATAATTGAAGCTGACGGGGAGGAGGAGTCCGAGGGTACAGCAGAGGAAGCGGAAGAGCAAGATTCTGAACACGATGAACTAGATGGAGATGGTGTGATGGATGAGCGAGATCAAACCTCTGAAGGTGATGAGCCACGTCAGGCGATGGTGGTTGATTCTCAGCCAGAAGAACAGGACATACAAGCTCCGTCCAGTCGAAGACGGAGGTCATCGCCCATCATCCAGATTGATACAGAATCAGAGGGCGAGACAGAACTTTCCCGACCATCATCTCGATCGCAACCTTCCCGTGTACCCTCAAGAACATCATCCCAACGTCGTACGGCACCTTCATCGCCTCCGTCCATTCCCAAGAGAGTGCTTCAGCAGACTCTGAACACTTCTCAAGCTTCGTGGTCTCCTGATAGGAAGTCGAAGTCATCCTCTCGTTCGTCCTGCGCAGGTCCTGGACCTAGTTCGAGGGAAGCTAGATTAGGACTGAGGAAAAGGCTAGAAGGGTATGCCAGTCAGAGTGGGAGGGTGATTAGGGGTGATAGCGAGGAGGTGGAGGAAGGGGATGGAGAGGAAGTGGAGTCGGATGGGGCGGATGAAGAGGTCGATGAGACGGAACAAGGTGGAATGGAAGTAGAGGAGGATGAGCCGCAGGAGGCTGAAAATCCGGAAGAGGAAGACAAATTACTGGAAGACAATGATAACAATTCAGATGGTGGAGATATGCAGTTGGAGGGAGATGATGGGGTGGACGTCGATCTGAAGAGAGGTCGACCGCCTGAAGAACCTCTGTTCGAAGATGATCCGGATACTTCGCCTGTGGAAGAAGAACCGACTGAACCTGAAGAAATACCTATACCAATTGATGTGCAAGAAGATCGGCCATCGGCAAGGCGCAAATCCAGTAGTTATCGAGACGAGATCAGTTCCACTGGTATACAGGGTGAGATGAAGCTATCCTTCAACCTGCCACGGCTCAAGGCAAGATATGCGAATAAACATACACATCAAGATCAATTGAAGGCTAAAGACGCATTCAGTGTGATTAAAGAAGGTGGAATATCAGATGCGGCGGGAATATCAAATAGGAATATGCAACTTGCCGAAGAAGCTTTATCGAGGGTGATTTCGAAAGATGATTTCAACAGGATGGAAGTATTGGGTCAATTCAATAAGGGATTCATCATTGCTAGATTACAGCATCCGCCTTCTACTGGGAATGAGCAAGATCAGGGGACGGATGATTTGTTCATTATTGATCAACACGCTTCGGATGAGAAGTTTAATTTTGAGACTTTGCAAAGGACTACGGTGATCAAGGGACAGGCTTTGATCAAGTGAGTTTGGGTTGGTTCTAACAGAGCTCGAGTTTTTCCGTGGTGAACCTAAAGAGAAGTGTGTGGACTACGCTGATATATTGTTTTTCATTTCACTTGGAAGACCAAGACCACTACAGCTCACTGCAGGCGACGAGATAGTCGCTATGGAGAATTTGGATATCCTATCTAAAAATGGCTTCGACGTGAAGGTTGATGAAGATGCTCTACCAGGTCAAGGAGAGAGGATCAACCTGGTAGCTATGCCTGTTAGTAAGGAGACGACATTTGATTTCAAGGGTGAGTTGTAATTCATTCATTCATATCACTAGTCGTACATCTACATCCGTCCATTTCCCGAGGGGAGGTTCTGCGTATTTCAGCGAGGATCATAGATGAGAGGTAATTGCTGATGAGATGAATGACAGATCTCGAACAACTCCTCCACATGTTAAGTGATAGTTCCCGAACGCACGGACAGATGGTAAGATGTACCAAGGCGAGATCGATGTTCGCCATGCGAGCTTGTAGGAAGAGCGTGATGATAGGCAAGAGTCTGAACAAAAGTCAGATGGTCAATGTGGGTACTAACATCCTGTATTATATTGATGTACACTGTATGCTAATTTGTACGACAGTTGCTCAGAAATATGGGTACGATCGATCAACCCTGGGTGAGTCGAGTCGTTTTCATAAAAGCGAAATTCAGTTACGTATCTATACGGTCACTGACAGCCCCCTTTTTCTTTTACCGCAGAACTGTCCACACGGTAGACCCACGATGAGACACCTCATCAAGATTGATCGACCTACCGGATCGCGTTCGGGGAAAGATAGGATAGATTGGACGAGGTTTAAGAAGGACCAGGCTGTCTAGTGTGCACTGAATTATATGTCATATCTTGATGACTACGTAGCTTGACAGATCATTGGTTTCATCAGATATATACATGATAATGAATACTACGAGTATATCATGAATCGATGTAATATTGCACAAGAGCACTCGGTCCGTGATTCTGTCTTTGCAAGTCAGGTTCTGCATCTGCGAATGGGATAGGAATGTATACAATTGTGAACAGGTTTTCGTACTTTGGGTAAACAGAGTCTGTCAGAGAGAAGAAGGTTATCTAATGGGGATATCTATGATTATATACAAATATACGTGATTGGGAACAGAGAAAAGGATATACACAACTTCGAACTAAGAGAGAAATCAGCGGTATGTAGATAGGATCAATCCTTCTGGATGGTGGATAAGGCCCATGTTTTGAGGTCATCCTGAGTGACCTTCGATTTACTGATCCAGTCGGAAGCCTATGCAACATTGAATAACAGTGATCAGCGTTGATCATACCGCACTCCTAGCTGATATATTCCATAAGACCCAACTCACCAGCAGCTCCTGAGGCGATTTCCTATCATTCGGATCCTTGTACAGACAATCCTGCACGAACGTTGTCGCTTCGACAGGGTATGTGCGTCTCTTCGAAACGAGTTTTGGAGCAGGCTCGTTGACTATATGTTGCAGCAAATCAAGGATAGACATGGTATGTCCCCCACCGGCCAGACTGACACCCTTGGATTTCCTCTTCTCTTTCTTGTTGTCGGAAGAAGAGGGGACAGGGAGTTTAGGTCGTTGGGTCGATAATGGCAATGTAGCATCTTCGTCAAACTCTTCGTGATCTGATTCTTCCTCTTCTTCCTCTTCGTTGCCTTGGGAATCGGTGAATGGGAATCTACCTAGTGCTAATTCGATAAGCGAGATACCAAGGGACCAGACGTCGGATTTGATTGTGTATGGTGCACCTTGGATACGCTCGGGCTGGGAACATGATCAAAAGTATCAGCTATGGTCATCCTGCGTCTAGATGATACGATACTTTTCAGAGGAAGTTTACGCTGTGTAGTCCCACTCACACTCATATAGGTACTCGTCCCCACAAACGTATTCGCAATACTATTGATCAATTCTCCTGACACGCCAAAATCGCAAATCTTGATTTCACCATTGGTGTTCGCAAGGATATTGGACGGTTTGATATCTATGGTTCCACCCGAGAAAATCGGAATCAGTGTTGGTCTGTGTGTCTGGTTGCTTGTGTGTGTAGGACACACGGATCACAGTAAACAAAGGATGTACCGGACATACCTCTATGAATGATTCGATGGACATCGTACAGATACATCAAGCCGTGTAACACCGCTTCAGCTACTTTGCCGACCACTTCGATGGGGATCGGACCGATATGTCTGTAGATGTCGTTGAGGGATCTGCCAGAGTATGGATTGTAAGCAAGGCGCATAGTATAATCATGAGAGACGACCCACCCAGCATCCATCAGTTCTAATACGATCCCCACATGCACGTCGACGGGGAAACACCCGTAGTACCCCACGATATAAGGTGAATTGCAGTCATTCATAATTTGCAGTTCTCGTAGGATCTGTTTTCGTACGCTGGGCTTGGCATCGACAAGAATGAGCTGTATTCGCATACCCACATCAGTACGACATTCCATGGTTACGATTTCGACTGATGACTGGTAAATTATTGAATGAACCCACCTTCCTAGCCATGACGCAGTTCCTCTTCTTATTCCAAACCTTAGTAACGGTCCCCCCATTACCCGCCCCCAGATCAGTGATAATCTCAAGATCCTCATCTTTCACCAGATCCTCCCCATCCTTATCCTTGTGTTTACTCCTCTTCTTCTCCTTATCGCCCTTCTTCCTCGAGCCGGTAGTGAGGTTGGTATTGGTCGAAGAGTCGCTATGATGGGACGAAGAGTTATTTATCGGTGAATCGGGTAGTGACAAGCTATTATTCGATGAAGTGGATTTGGAAGATAATTGCAGATGTGCGATTTCCTCCCTCAGCCTCTCAGCCTCGTTTATTATACTACTCCCTCCCCCGCCTCCGTTCGCATCTCTTGGAGTGACGCCATCCCCGTTGGTAGGTAGACCGGGGGCGGCTCTGGTGGGTTTGAGGATGGATTTGGAGATGTCGAGGCCGAGGGGTTTTTTACGGGATATGGATGATTTGGGTGTACCGAATGATGAGGAACTCGCGGAGGGAGTTGGGGAGGCGAGCGATGGGATGGGTTTGGAAGTTGAGGGGGCCGGTTGTGACATGGTGCGGGTGGGGTGATTGGGCGTGAAGGGGACAAAGCGAGGTGGGTGACGGTTTGGTCGCAGCTGATTATTGTGTTTTGAGCGTTGGCGAGGCGAACAAGCTGGACCTCTCTGATGTGGTGCGATCTGTAGTGTGCAAGAGAGAAGCTTAGTATCCTGATTTTGTTGTGATCTCTTATCGACAGGGATGATGTGCAGATACAGAACAAAGAGAGAAAGGTCAAGAAACTGATTCAATCAACTATCTATCGACTGTCAATGCATCGATCTAGTATCACAACTAGTATCGCGTCACTATGCGGTCCACTCGCGTCATATTACGTAAATAAGAATCTTCCTTTCTTCTTCGTACTGGGCATTATCCAAAGGACATCCTGTGGTTGATACTAGATGCTATGCATACGAGGATACATCACACCCAAAGTAGAGGCGACAAGGTACCTCATTGCACCACACAAACAGGATTCTCCTCAGCCGGGAGGTCCTTCTTGGCAGGCCCCTTCTTAACCACAGATACAGGTAATAGAAACCCTCCAGGAACTTTGGTGCCTGTCTGCGAAAAGACCAGAACATTAGTCTGTTGGGTATCTCGGAGTGGTCATAGGAGGGGTATAATGATAAGGTTGCTGTTGCAGTTTTCTATAAGGAAAAAGTTACATGGTAGAAGATGACTTACTGGGAAATGTAAGCCGAAGTCTACTGTGGATTGCATAGCGAATGACGCTCCTTTAGGCAAGAGCGTTCCTGCTGGGAGGCTATGGATCGGATCATGTCAGTACGAGTATGGATGTTGGTGATTGACCCATATCAGACTCACAATACACCTTCGGTTCTGCGTTCGAAAGAATCAAGATCAGTCAAGTCCAGTGCTGTGATCTCAGTCGATAAAATCAACCCACAAAGTATGCTACACTCCCACATATATCAGCTCATATCAAGAAACGAGGGACACTCCTCAAACTCACATAAGCTCCAAACCTCTTAACATACCCCGGAATCTCATCGTCCTTATCCTGCGCCACGAATTCAATCAACAGGTTAAGATCTCTCCAATCGTCATTTTGGGAACTGATGCTCTGATACGGTCGATGCACTCACATCAGGAGGTGGAGGGGTGACCACGAACGGATTGAGAGGTCCAGTTATCCCGTCGCCTCCGCCATATCCACCGCCGTGGGGAGCTTGCATCGTTGTTCGTGTTCGTTACTTTAGAGATCCGCTGCTACAGTTGAAAGAGACAGATTTGACGGATCTTGGTGGTTTATGTATTTCTTGCTATTTCGGATTGATCAAAATTCTACTTAGTAATTTGCCTTATAAATGCTCAGCGTTAGCTCAACTAGTACGTGGTATTGGCGTTTTCAAGGATGATATCGATCAATCAAGTAAGTAAGTAAGAAAGGAGCGATCATGATCATCGCAAGGATCAAACCGTCAAAGGATCTTCCACGTCCCCGATCCTTCTTTCGGCCGATATTAATGATCTTTCCACTGTGTATGCGTGTGGATGGACAGAGCACAGGTCATACATCGTGGCGACTAGACAACAACAAAGGTATGATGAAGTAGTGTATATACAACCTATATACATCAGAATGTAAGCTAAGTCCGCGAAGCTCCATACATCCATTTGTGCACACAGGAACTCACAGAGGTGAAATCAGAAGATCAGAACCCCGCAAAACTACCCGAAGAAATCATACTTCCCAACGATCCTGTGCCAGACGGCTGAGCTTGTGATAATTGAGACCACCCTCCTTCTCCTGTCGGTGTTGCGGGGATAGCCTTCTTGCACGTATGATGTATATAATACCCGTCTTTCGAGCCTATTCCGCGAACATTTTAGCTGACACACCTTTACATATGGACTGTCATTTCCAATCCAGCTTTCTTCAGATGGGGGAAGGGAACCAACGACATTCCGGAGAGGAAAAGAGGGGAACGATGAAAACAGAACCCAGCTCACCAGCAACTTTCCTCAAATGACATCCCCCCTCCCCATCTCCACATTCGATATCCCATTCCAACCCCCAACTATACCTCCCTTTACCCCTTATACGCGATTCGACCATATTAGTGCTATAAGAATTTGAGATGTATTTCACTTTCGTCTTGATATGATCTATAAACTCCCGCTCGATCCGATCACAGTTATCTATACATAGCCACTGGATACTTGGTAATGGAGTGTGTTTCTCTTTTGCCTCTTGAGCTTGGATGACGTTACTGCTTGATGGTGTAGAGGGATGTGAGTCCGGTACGAACGATTTCTGACTCGATTGACTCTGCGTATAAGGTCTCGATGGGCCGAAGGGCGATGACTTTGCAGGAGTAGGTCTAAATGCACTACCCTTCTTGACCACTTCCTTATTCCTCGCTGACCTGATTCCCTGGGGCGTACGGGAAAGTATGAACCTCCGTAATGGCCCAGAGGTAATCTCGGTATTTCCAGAAATTGACAACCCCATCAAATTCGGTACCGAATCCTCCTCCTTGCCTCTCCTCTCCAGCGCTTCTAGGAACCTATTATCAAGCGGACAATACGATACATTCAAAAACTTCAGTCGAGGCATCCTGGGAAGTAGGTCCAGTAAATCGTTCAGGTCGATTGTACATCTTCCTATATCCAGGGATTCGAGACTTCCCAAAGCATCTTTCAAACCCGGAGTATCAATCAGCGGGGCGATCGAGGTCGATCCGATGGGGTGGACAGACCATAGATCTAGGTGTTTCAAGTTGGGCGCATGGATATCGTATAGCCCCAGATTCCTTGTTGATCCGGTTATACTGACTGTTTTCAAGTCGTCCAATGATATGTCTAATCCTCGGGACGAACGAGTCTGATTCCATTTAAATGCCCTTGAATCGGTATCTGTCAGGAGATAGGTGGAATCCCAAGTGATATTGATCATTTCGAATGTCTCCAAAGAAGGAAAATGGCAGATTAGCTCCGTGTGGTCCGTCCATGCTGCGTAGATGGTGCAGTTCTTGAGTCGGAGGGTGTATATACCGGATAAGTGGGTAAGGGAATGTTCCGTCCAGAATGGGGGATCATGCTCCTCATCCCCATTTCTCCTATGTTGAGGTACAGGAATACCGTTCTGCGTAGCTTGAGCTTGAAGAGTGAGGTCGTAGGAGTAATTATAGATATGTTCGTACCTCCCTCCTTCAATATCCAACTCTTTCAGACTCGAGCAGTCACAGGACAGTAGCCTATAAACCAGATCGGACACTTCAAACGAGGTAGATTTGATCTTCAGGTATTCCAAACTCTTGAATTCACCTTGCCAGAACCGACTAAATCTGCTTACATCCCCATTGATCGTCAATCGTTTCACATCTTTCAAGTGCGGTTTGAGTAGCTGAGAAATATCGGTTAATCTTGAAATATCGAAATCATCTCTAATGATAATCTCCTTGACCTTGTTCTTACTTCTTTCCAGAATGTACCTAACCCTCTCTATGACCCTCTTCTTACCCAATGTCAAGGTACTCCACAAACTACCAGTGTTCAAGAGAATGTTCCTCCATGTCCTACATACTCCGGCCATCCTGATGATGAATCCCATACCACTGTTTGATGATCCAGCCTCGGCGATGTTGATGATAACATCGGGAGATAACATGTTGATGAAATTCATTTTCACTTTCTTAGCCATCGCTCTGCCCAATTCGATCTTTCGTCTTTCCTCGGCACTTTGGGCTGCTCGACGCTGCTCGTTCTCGTGTTGTGCGAAGATCAGGTCGGATCGATAGCGCTGTAATGATTTGTATATTCTCTCGTCTTGGGTTTTGAAGGGACCCGCCTTGATAGCTTTGGTCATTATGCGGAGGGCAGCGTCTAGGCGTCCTATTTTGTGGAGAAGTCTTGCTTGGCGATAGTAGCCCTGTTTTGTACAATCAACATATATCCCTTCGACTTAGATAAGGGAAAGGATCAAGATGCTCACTCTGTAATCGTCAGGTGCATCTGCGATCATCATCTCAGTAGTCTTATAGGCCGAATCGTGCCATTCTGGAATTTCAGTCATTGCTTTGACTTTTAGGTCTAGTAAAGTATAGTTCCGTTTATTATTCAGACTGATTGCCTATAATGATGAGTGAGAGGTATCAGCTCATAGCGCATTATGTTATTGATATGATGTATAGCTGACCCTCTCTATTGAACGACCTTACAATTCACATGATGCGCTAGTCAACCCACCTTGTCAAACTGCTGCATTGCACCTTCCCAATCTTTCTCCTCCATCGCTCGTCTCCCATGATGCATGTATTGGTCTACCAGGGGTTTGTTCATGGTGGTGGTGTCTTCAAGCTTCATTCGCTTGGTCTTGCTCTTCTTTACTCAGGCTCAACGCCAGTGGGTCAAGGATCAGTCGAGGCACACTCGATTGAATATAAGGAGAGAAAAGCAAGAAGTATGCGAAATCAACATAACAGTTCATTGAGTTGAACCGGGAACATTGCTTAGAAGCAACAAATTGAGACGCGTCGTAGAGGTATAACGTATGATACAATACGACCGTGGGGAAGTAGAAGTGATACTGTGACGTACCATCGAATACAAATGTCGCTGACGTTTGTGTCAATCTACTACTAAAACTATTCTTCAACCTTCTTCTCTTCCTCCCCTCGCCTCACATTCAGCTAAAGCTCTTCCACATATCATCAGAGATCATCACCGACAGATAACAAGGCAGGGTAGCAACCGATATCATCTCATCGCCACCGTCGCTTCTTGAACCTGTCAAACTCTCACCACGATGGTAAGTCCACCTCCCACATCGCCTTTTGCCGCCTTGCTTATTATATGCTCTAGTTGCTCCGTATACGTTCACCGGCAGGTACAGCCCGTATCAATGTGGAGACGTCCACACCGGGCGAGCAATTCGCTCAGATGATGTTGGACACGATACCGAAATCGGACGAGCAACCTGATCCGTCTACTCTGAAACTTAGTAATCAGCCTGGATCGAGTGGGGAGAGCGTACCCTTCTCTGCTTTGGTGGGCAGGACAGTGGGTGATATGGGTTTTAGGTGTGTTAGATATCTCATTAGAACCCTTCATTGGAAGGCTCGTAGCTGATCTGTCTATGTCTCTGCCTGCGTTCTAGCCACGGGGACCTCCTTTTCCTATCTTATAAACCAATCTCAGCGGACCCCTCCTCCCACCCAACCACCCAAGCCTCCTCTTCTCACCCTCATCCAAGTCAACCTGACCCATCACACCCCCATACGCATACTGAACCACCTTTACCCAATACCATCCCCCTGACTGATCTGTCACACGTGGTGGAACCTGATATAGATCTTTACTGGAAGAGTCAGAAGGGCAAGATTGAACGGAAGAGAGATCCAGATTTCTGTAGACACGGTGAGAAGGGGATGTGCGATTATTGTATGCCTCTGGAGGTGGGTCAATCGCTCCAAGGATCATCTATCATCGACTCTTGATCGTTTATGTGACAGCTGATACTCGATCGATATGACAGCCATACGACGCAAAATACCAAGCTTCCCAGCAGATCAAACACCTCTCCTTCCATGCCTACCTTCGACAACTCTTATCCTCCCGACCACCTTCCCAGTCATCCGCCACTGACCTCCCACCTTTAGACCCATTATCACTCTCAGTGATGAACCCCTGTCCTACAGGTTCGCACCCCCCGTTCCCACAAGGAATCTGTTCGACCTGTCAACCTTCCGCCGTCACTCTCCAATCTCAGACGTACCGTATGGTAGATCACATTGAATTTGCCTCACCATCCATCATTGATGGTATTTTATCCGCGTGGCGACGCACAGGAACCCAGAGGTTGGCATTCCTAATTGGACGACATGATAAATACGAGAAGGTCCCTATGGGAGTGAAGACTGTCGTGGAAGCTGTGTGGGAACCTAAGCAGGAAGGAGAACTGGATGGATTGACAGTAGAAACTCCCTGGGAAGATGAGGAGAGAGTTGGGGAGATTGCTGGTTGGTGTGATAGGGGTTTGAGCGTGGTGGGAATGATATATACGGATCTGACTCCGTAAGTTCAGCTTGCTTCCATGCAATCTCCACGGTTCAGCATCTGGAGTATAAAGCTGAATAGGTATGATGTCGTAGACAACCCGACGATATCACCAAGACACTATACAAACGACACGCCCAATCTTATACTGCATCCTCACTCGAGATGCTCCTCTCAGCAGCATACCAAATTTCGCATCCTCTACCTACCAAGATGTCACCAACAGGTCACTTCTCGTCTAGGTTTGTGACATGTTGTCTTACAGGAGATGAAGATGGTGGAATCGGAGTGCTGGCTTGGCAAGCATCTGAAAATGCAGAGGCGATGGTCAAAGCTGGTATTGTCGAGGCGAGTGTCGATCCGGGAGTAGTGAGAGTAAGGAAACCTGGTGAAGGGGAGTATATTCCAGAGGTGTTTTATAGGTCAGTCAGCTGGAACCTTAGAGCCTTGGAGACTAAGCTGATCTGACATCGCTGCGAATAGTTATAAGAATGAATATGGACTACAGGTCAAACAACCTGCTAAACCTACCTTCCCCGTGGAATACCTATTTGTCAATGTGAGCTGTCTTGTCTTGATCGCATTCGTGACAGGAACGACAGCTAATTCTTAGTAATAGATAACACACGGTTTCCCCGTTGACCCCTCGCCCCTCTTCCTATCCAACTCTTTCCCCACCGAGAACAGACCGGGTCTTCACGATCAGTCGCTGGAATTGGTGATTTCGCAATTATCGGGAATCATCAAGAAATCAGACGCCGAGATTAGCGATACGGGTACATGGCCTGATAGGATCAAAGAGGAGGTGAAAGGGTGGTTGAGCGATTGGCATCTTGTGGCGTTTTTGTGTATGCAGGGGTTGTTTTCTTTGGTGAGTTTGGGATCGAGGTGGTGTCACGATATGATAGTACTCGGGGGAATGTCATTTTCTTGCTTTGGGAGGTTGAAATATGGTTTGCAGCACATGCAAGGATGATCGCTGATATCCCGTAATCTATGCAGGCAGAACAGAAAATCCTCTGTAGAGCAGCAACGATGCATGCTCATTCCTCAGACAAGAACGCGTTGGAAGAGTTATTCGGAAGTGGTGGATGGCAAACCTTGTTGACGATAGTCGAATCATCTTCGTCAGGTAAGCTTGCTCTCGGTTCTCCTCCTGCCGACGATAGCTTATTTTGAGGAATGTACATAGCAAACATCCCTACCCAAGCTGCACCTCCCTCAAGAGCATTCGGAGAGATGGGTATAGATTCTCCTCATACCGCTGGATCATCTACGGATTTGACTGGATTGGGTGTACCCTCTGAACCTGCACAGACGGGCTCAGGAGGTGGGGGAGGGGGAGCAACGGGAGAAAGGGTCTGTCCACATTGTACGTTCGTGAATGAAGGGGGTAGGTCGGATTGTGATATTTGTGGATTACCTTTGGATGGGTAAGAGGGAGAGGCAGAAGAGAAGACAGAGATCATGCATACCTTCATTGAGACAATGAGTTGAGTATTCTTGACCTCATGCCAAGATTAAGATTTTCTTCTGGTCTTACTGTATGATGAGGGAATCGATAAGCTTTGATCGGGTTTGCGCCCTAATGGATCGTGGGGTGAAAGTAGGGGCAGAGTGGGGTAAATGGATGCTCCGGATCATCCTTCGATCGCCCATCCTTCTTGCGATAGTCTTTAAGCACCTCAAGGCATCTATCTACTTTACATATCCAGCGTGAGATGATCAAAGAGTAGTCCAGTACACGAACACACCGGCGGTACCATGCGGATCCCTGTGGTGACCATGTGACGCAGTTGAGATGCTGTAAGAGGAACGTCATACCAAACACTCATCTCCCGTTGTTTGTCTTGGCTTTTGAGTGAATTAACCTCCACTTGAGATGACCATCGTGCTTCTCTTCTTTTCTCTTTCTTAGTTCTGTTTTCTTAGCTTGCTTCGCTCGTTCTCGTCGGATGGTCTGTATATCATCACTTTGTGAACACTTGTTAAGGGCTCTTTACGAATTAGATGAATGAGAACTTATTATTAGCAATCGGAAGAAGGGAAACGACACAGTGTAGCTTAGATTCGACTTTGGATTGTATCATATGTAATTAGTGGACTCTTACTCACGAAGACGTTTGGACATTCTCTCATATAAGGTGAGTATCTGATCATACGCCCCTCTTCTTCTTTCTCTTCTTCTATTCTTGATGATCTTCGAGGAGTAAGGTAAGGTTCTTTGATACTGACATCATCTCGTCCTTTCATCCTTGGTCTGCTACTTCAAATTCCGTGCAGTGCAGGGATCATCAAAGGAGCGAATGACTCTCAAGCCAGAAGTCCTATAGTGAGTTCACTCTAGCTGCATTTTTATATCATCGCCGTTCTCTCCATAGTATCACAGAATCATTTCCTTCCAATACCCACTCTCGTCGACAACTGATGATTAGCTAACCAAAAATCATGACCAGACAAACACACAAATACCGACCCCTCCCGCATCTCGATCTTTCCTACTCAGCATCACCAACCCTACCCACCCCCACTCGTCCATCGCGTAAATTCCCTCATCCATTATCTGTACTCAACAAGACCGTTCTCATAATGCTTCTACTCGGTATGATCGTCCTCTGGCTAGGCTTCGGTCTCCCATATATCAAAATCGGCACATCGAAAGCTCAAAACACCACCACAAACTCAATCCCATCCTTACCCTCTTCTTCAAATTATACTAACTCTTCATTCTCACCTTATCCTCCCCTGAACCATACATACCTCTCCTCTCCCGTTGCATACCCCCTTAATGCATCATACTATAACCCATCGAAATCAAAATGGCATAAAGCTCGACGTCAAGCCCAAGCGTATCTCGCGAACTGGACGATAGAAGAGAAAGTCACTCTTACAACGGGGATGGGATGGGAACAAGGTAGATGTCTTGGGAATATCGCGCCTATACCCTCGAAGAATTTTAGTGGATTGTGTCTTATGGATAGTCCCACTGGGATCAGGTTGACGGATTATAATAGTGCGTTTGAGGCGGGGGTTAATGTGGCTTCTACGTGAGTGCTCGGGTACTATCATGGTTATTTCAACTTGTAGGCAACTCTGTTGCCGTGTCGATATATTCTTTCTTTCGAGAGAACCACGAGTATATCTCGTAGTGGCTCGATCCGCTCTGAACTATGCAGGGATTCTATCTAACCCCTTGGGCAAATGACCTTGAAAAACACTGACTCCATGACCCTCGTGCAGCTTCGACAAGCACCTCATGTACGCCCGAGGATACGCAATGGGTCAAGAATTCAAGGGGAAAGGTGCTCATATAGCGCTCGCACCCATGACCAACATGTATCGTGTACCTGCCGCTGGACGTAATTGGGAAGGGTTTGGAGGCGATCCTTATTTATCGGGATGGGCCACGGAGATGAGTGTCAGGGGATTACAGGATGCAGGCGTACAAGCTACGTCAGTCACCCCATATCTTACTACACGAGAATTCAGCTGATAGATGGCACAGAGTCAAACACTTCATAGCGAACGAACAAGAACGAAATCGAACCACGTCTACCTCCCAGCTCACCGACCGAACAATGCGCGAAATATACTCCCACCCGTTCCTCAAAGCCGTCCAGGCCGACGTCTCCTCCGTGATGTGCTCGTACAACCTCCTAAACGGTACATGGGCATGTGAGAACCCCGAACTTCTCAACGGAATACTAAAAGAGGATTTCGGTTTCCAAGGATACGTCATGTCCGATTGGAATGCCCAGCATTCGGGGGTGTACTCTGCGAATAACGGGCTGGATATGAGCATGCCTGGTGATATCGAGCAGAAATCTTTGACTTCTTATTGGGGTAGGAATTTGACGGAGGCGGCGAATAATGGGAGTGTATCGGTGGATAGGCTGGATGATATGGTTTTGAGGATCTTGACTCCGTATTTCATGCTTGGGCAGAATGAGGGGTACCCTCAGGTGAGCTTTGATGCGGCGAGATCGAGGGCGGAAGGGAATAATTCGCATGTCGATGTTAGGGGTGATCATGCGAAGTGAGTAAGCCTACCTCCAAGAAGACACAGTCGTCTGTCAGATCGCCAAACCTGAATGGCTCAGCTGATATATGCTGATTTGTATTGTTCTTCCTCAGGTTGATTCGGCAGATCGGCGCTGCATCTACGGTTCTCCTCAAGAACACCAACAAGACCCTTCCACTGAAAACACCTCGCAAGATCACCCTAATCGGCTCAGACCTTGGTCCATCGTACAAAGGACCCAATGGGTATTCCGACAGAGGAGGCGACGAGGGTACACTAGCAATGGGCTGGGGATCGGGATCGTGCAATTTCCCTTACCTCGTTGATCCTCTCCAAGCTATCTCTGAAACAGCTATCAAAGATGGAAGTACTCTCGATTGGTTCTTCAACGATTTCGACCTGGAAGGCGCAGTGGATACTGCGCTGGGATCGGAGGTGGTGATAGTGGGGATCAACTCCGATTCGGGCGAGGGGTACATCACGGTAGAAGGGAATATAGGAGATAGGAATAATATCTCAGCGTGGCATGGTGGCGATGATCTAGTCAAGGCTGTTGCGGGGGTGAATAACAATACGATAGTGGTGGTTCATTCGGTCGGACCGATAGATATGGAAGCTTGGATCGATCATCCAAATATCACTGCAGTCTTGTGGGCGGGATTACCAGGCCAGGAATCTGGACATTCCCTGGTTGATATATTGTATGGGGAATATAATCCTGCTGGAAGATTACCATATACCATTGCGAAACACCTGCAAGACTACCCTGCGCAACTCAATTATGTAGATACAGACGAGGTGGAACATCCCATTGTGGAATATAGGGAACAACTTAATATCGATTATAGGCATTTCCTCGCTAAGAACATTACGCCGAGGTACGAGTTTGGGTATGGGTTGAGTTATACGACGTTCGAGTATGGGGGATTGGACATGTGGTACGGGGATGATGGGAGTGAGTGGGAGAGGAACCTGGGGGTGAGATGGGAGGAGGATGAGCTGAAGGGGAAAGATGATATTCGGAATGCTACGCTTTCGAGTTCAGGTGGATCGACGAGAGGGAATGTCACGGGGAAGTTGGGTAGTTTTGCACGTGAATCGTGAGTTGTTTTTCAGCTGCAAGGTACTCTGTGAGCAGTGACAGCTAATCGTGGATGATAGATTGCACAAACCCCGTTGGACCGTCTCGGTAGATGTTACGAATACGGGTGATGTCCTGGGATGCGATATTCCGCAGTTGTATCTTTCCTACCCCGAGGAAGCAGGGGAACCACCAAAGGTATTAAGGGATTTCAACAGGTAAGTGCAAGCGATAATCAAACATACCGTATTTCTCTTCGACTTTCGAGATTCCGCTGTGCTGCGAGAGGTGAATGATTGAGCTGATATACCTCGTTTCACACCACAGAGTCCAGCTCTGGCCTGGGGATACTAAGACAGTGACCTTCCAATTATCAAAGTACGACGTTAGTATATGGGATGTCGTGAGGCAGAAATGGGTTATCCCCAAGGGTAATTTCGGGATTGAAGTGGGGAGAAGTAGTATGGATGAGAAGGGTTTGAAGATGGAATGGTGTTTTAGGGAATGTGATTGAATCTACCGGATCGGATAATGCTGGATGATGATCATGTCACATTTGCTTGTAATGTCTTTTTGTGGTGTCTTTTGTATTATGGATTAATGTGGACTTTCGGATTATCTTGTATATAATGCATTGTCGCGTAATTTTGTAGATATTGAGCGGGTATACGATTGAGATGCGTGGTATAGATGATACAATCCTTTGTTGAGCGGAAGTTTCACAGGAGATCTCATTGATGCCCCTCATCCTCTTCCTGCTCATCTTCGTCTCCCTCATCCTCAGAATCGGACTGCTGAATTTCCTGAGCAGAAGCAGAAGCAAGCTTCTCACCGAACCCTTCTGGCCTACCTCGCGTAACACAGTTCATCAATCATCAGCCATCCATATGATACCCGAGGTGGATCTTCCAAAGGGAGACTGATAACTCACCATGCCCCAGCCTTCTTCCATTCTTTGATATCGCCTTTATCCATGATATGTAGGATCTCACCTACGAGCCTACCTCCTTTATCTGGTCCAGAGGGGAAGAGAGAGATGATTGCGAAGTCGCCTATGAGACGTCAGTAGAGAATCAGCTTCGTCCTCACGCCATGGCCATTCCCAAATGTACATCATGCGCATTCGCCCGAACAAAGATAAGATGGATCAATACTCGTCAAAACACCCAACTCACCCCTCATGATTATCAGACTCTTTATCCTCCGCAGCTTGGACGAGACTTCCACCAGCCTTTCGACGGCATTGGGATCCTCGCATAACCAGTTATTCGATCCCTGGGGCGATAGGAGATGGACGAGGTATTGGTCTTTGGGTAATGGGGGTGAGAAAGACGGTGGGGAAGGGGGTCGTTTCGGCATGGTGAGGTATGTTTCTTGTACTTTGATGTCAGAGGGTTGACGGGTGGTCGTATGGCTAGTGATAACAGCTTAATGAAAGAGTATGAGGCCAAGGAGAAGAAACTATCTCAAGCTCTCATCTATGGCTCTTTTATCGTTTTATTTGGCTCTTTCCCAAAATCGTTCGCTGCTCCTTTTATCATTTGTTTCCGTCGGAGACTCGATGCAATGCCGTTCAGATAGAGACAACTATGAGTAACTAGTATTGCATGCGACTTATCCTCTTCATCCTCTCATGCATCAACAACCAGTATCACCCAGAGAACACCTCACAAAATGTCACAGTCTCAGGCAGGACCGTCCACCCAGAATAACACGGACTCGCATATCTGTCAGAGATGTCATCAGGTGAGCTTCTCCCTTCCACTCCTTCTCCTCGTCTCCCCAGAATTCAGCTGATGTTGAATCCCACCGTAGCCCCTCCTCCTCGATCCATCAGTCCAGAACCTCACATCATCGCAATACAACCTCATAACCTCTGCTCTCCCCTCCCCCACCCCGACCTCCCAACTACCCGCATCGACCAAACTATCCTCCCTTCCTCCCTCATCAGCAGCCTCCGCAAAAGTATGGGCCGACTCCAACCATATTCCCATACCTGGTCCATCGAGCTCAAGGAACGTAGCCGAATCATTCATCCTCCTCTCCGAATCATCCTTGCTTCCACCCTCAAGCTCAAACAGGTCGAATATCCCCACCCCACCGCAGAATAGTAATCTCGTTTCTCAACTGCATCATATCCTCTCAAGCCAGAGTACCATCTCCCATCCACTGTGTACGGAATGTACTGCACTGCTCACTACGGAGTTCCAGCATCTCGCGGAGGAGCTCACGAGAGAACGAGATGCCTATATAGGGTTTGAGAAGGATGTGCAGCGGAATAGGGAGAGGTTGACTTCAGGATCATCAAGGAGAAGCCAGAGTAGGAGTCGGAGGACAGATGATGGAGAGCCAGAGGGTTTAGGCGAAAATGATGTCGAAGGAACGGAGGACGAGTGGGCGGAGCTGAATAGGCGGAAGAGGGAACTGGAAGACGAGGAGGAGAAGTTGAGGTTGGTCCTGGAGGAGAGGGAACGGGAGTTGGAGGTGGTTGAAGAGGAGGAAAGGAGGGTTAGGAGGGATGAAGAGGAGGTGGAGAGGGAGGAGACTGAGTGAGTGGATCTTTGCATGAAAATAATCCATATCTCAAGTCATCCATTGCAATCGAAGCAACACCGTATATCTCTTCTACGATCGTCCTACTAATAATGTTACGTAGATACCTCCTGCACCACTCCGCCCTCTCAACCCACCTATCCCACCTCCAATCCACCCTCTCCACCGCCCAGACCCACCTCCTCCTGTCCAAATCCCTCTTAGCCCACCTGGAATCGACCAATGTATACAACGACGCCTTCCAAATTGGACATGTACCGCTCGACCCATCTTCGGGGGCAGGTATAACGGTAGGGACTATCAATGGATTAAGACTTGGAGGAAGACCGACAGTTGAATGGGAGGAGATCAATGCGGCGTGGGGGTTGACGGCGTTGTGTTTGGATAGGGTCGCTGATAAAGTCGGGTGTGTGTTTAGTGGGTGAGTGGAGCCCTCTTAGATGGTCATTTTCATACATGGAGTTAGGCTATGAGATGTCTGGGAAGGGGGCTGTATAATACATTGCGACTAGTATCGTTGAATGTGTATTCTCATAATCGAAAGGAACGACACTTTGTTTAGACAATCCAACGTAACGAATCTCGAGGATTCAAGCTGACATCTCATCCACACATAGATACAAGATTATCCCACTAGGTTCATACTCCCGAATAGAGGAACTACCCCCTCAAAAAGGGATCTACGAGCTGTACGCTTCCTCCGACCTATCGCCCGCAAGGTTGCTCCAGAACAGACGATTCAACTATGCGATGATAGCTATTCTCGATTGCCTCAAACAGCTGATAGAGTTCGGGAAGAAACGGAATAAAGGTTGGGCGAATAACAATATCGAGTGGGTTGTTTCTCCTGCGATATGGGATTACCACCGTTGACATTACGTGATGATTGTAGAATACATAAAGATAAGATATCAAATCATTCTATCAAGTTGCCCGGGATATCCTCCATGCCTCTGACGTTACCATCCATGTCAATTATGGGATTAGGATCCACTTCAACCACAGCGACTGGTACTGGAAGTGGTAGTGGGGGTAACAAGGAGACGGACAATACAGCCGAGGAGAGCTGGACGAAAGCTTGCAGAGCGGTGTTGGTGGTTCTCAAGAGGATATTGATGGTTGAGAGTCAGATGGATAGGAGTGCAACGGGTGGAAGAGCGTAGATCGAGTTGCGGGGTATGTATTGATACGGATATTGAGTTGTATATAAGTAGATAGAAACACATGTATTTGTATGATGATATTGTACAGTACATCGATAATTGAGTCTACACTAGCAGAGTGCTGTTGCAATGCATATAAGTACATGTATAAATACAATGTAGTCAAAACCTCTTCACCTCCCCCTCCCCTCTTCCTCTTAAAATCGAGATCTCTACTATCCGCTCTCCTTCACCCCATCCCATCCTTTGCCCCACCACATCACACCTTCACCCCATCTCCCTCAACCTCAACCCGAATAACCTCCCCAACCCTCTCCCTCCAAACACCCAACATCCTCTCACACTGCCTCAAATACTCCAGCAACGTCGGCAAGTTCTCGGGCGTAAGCGCAATGGTCAGATCGTTCGTAAAAGTGGAATCTTCACTCGTCCGCATCCCCATATCGGAAGGATAAATATCATTCGAAGGGACCCGACTTGAAGTTGTACTTCCTATACCGTTCGACGAGACCCGTCCGCTCGAATTGGTAGATATCGAAGAAGTGAAAGTCTTATTCGATGGGAACCTGATTTTACTAGGTGAAGTGGGATTACCCCGATGTTTGACTGTCCGCTCTTCGTCGAGCTTACTGGGCGATTCATATACCGTTCCCATCTCTCCTATCCCGTGACTAATCTTCACTGGACTTCCAGGATCATTCGAAGAAGGATTCGCTTCGGGCCATCCTAATCCTAGTCCCAGGCCCGATACCCTTTTCTTGGCTGTTGGTCGTAGCGTCATCTCCCCCTCCTTCTCCTTCAACTCAGAAGGCATATGATCACCGCCAGTCAAAGTTCGAGAAGAAGTCGAAAGGGGTAATTTCGAAGGAATAGGATCCGACACACTGATCTTATTACTGGATTTGGAAGATGAGAAACCCAATCTCTGAGCTGAAAGCTTTTTGCTCAATCCTGATACACCCTTAGTACTACCAGGCGACGAGGCATTCGAGCTAGATCCTGCACCGGGTGAGAAGGAAGGATCGTTCTTGACCAGTTCGGACCAGTTGCCCGAAGAGGTCCTAAATATATTTCGGATGGATGGTCGTTTCTGCTCTGATCCTAATCCACCTCTATTGAATGACGATTCCGTCCCTGCCCTCGATCTGGAGGTTAAGACAGGTTGGGCGGTCTGAGGAGTCTGGGGTATCGCACCTGAAGCTGCGCCTAGAGCTGAGAAAGATGATCTCTGAGTAGGATAGAACACGTCGTTATTCCCGTTGGGACTGAATGAAGGCGATAAGGGCGAAGTCGGAGATGCAGGAGGGGAAGTAGAGTTCTTGAACCCGAATCGACTCTTGATCCTCAGTGGACTCAACCCACCTCCACCTTCTGGTAGACCAGCGGACTGAGGTACACTAGAAGTACTCTTATCTTTCTTCAACGACCTCAAGAACTCCTTCAACCCTGCCAGACCCGCTTTACTTGCCCTCCTATCCTTGAGACCCCTCTGATTATGGTTCATCCTCGCAGCACTGAGTGGAGAAGGGAACGAATTGGAAGGTTGGATATGCGCCGAATCGCCCGGTGAAGGGAAAGAGATAGATCCAGAATCGGGTGTCGGAGTCACACCTCTTTGAGTGTGACTTTGGCCTTTTGAGTTCGGACTTGGACTACCTTGCGCTTGCAGGTAACTGCTCGTAGAGCTTGCGGATAACGTGCTCGCTGTCCGTGGTCCCATTCCAGGTCTGTTCTTGTCGGGAGTATTCGCTGACATGGGAGTTCTCAGCATCGTTCGTAGTACTTCCAATTGCCTTTTTGACAGGTCTTGTCGACCGGTAGACGCTCGCCATTGTTCAGGAAACTCCGCTCTGGGTGGACCCATCATGTTGAAATTGGTTTCTTCAGGATCAGGTAGACTGGCTTTCCGCCATGAAGAAAGTTGAACAGGTGGGATCGGACCGCCCGGCGCTGAAGTGGCTTTTGACATGGCAGCGGAGGCGGCCTTCGCTTCGTCTGATGCCAAGGTTACTCTTCGAGATCGAGGCGGGGAGGAGAAAGAAGCTTGGGTAGAGGGGTCTGCTCCTGTTGATCCTACTTCGATGAGCACAACGGCCATCTCAAGCCATTGTTCGAATTCTAAATCGAGGGATGCAAAGTTCGCTGCGTCGGTGGTCGATCCAGATGATAAGATGCGATCGCGTATGTCGGCATGAGTGGACAGAAGGGTTTTGAGCGCTAGAGTCGAGTCAGCACTCTGACGACTTTCACAGTTTTTGTCAAGAGGAGTTGACTTACTCGCAACGCCACCAGCGAACATCTTCACAGCTCCGATTCGTTCCTTCAATTCTTTCTGCTTCATCATAACCTCTCTAGGAATGACAAAATCATTCCAGCTTTGCCGTCTTTGATGCTTTTCCTTTTTCTCTTTCTCCACTACCTCTTCCGATGGAGATTCACCAACATCCTGAGGATCTAGAGCTTGCCTAGGCTGAGTGAACATCGAGGTCGGAGCAGAAACAGATCCCGCTCTGATAGCTTTCCTCAGCTCTTCTTCACTCTCTGGATTAGGCGTGGGTGAGATGGGTGATAAAGGCAGTTCGTCATCGTTCCTATTTGGCTTTGATGGTGATCCTAAAACAGGTTCTAAAGGTCGAATAGCGGATTTATTCGAATCGTTCGAAGAGTTGGTACCAAATTTCCATCCTCCCGATAATCTCCTACCGTGCTTTTTCGACAATGATCCCAGTCTTTTCAGAGTCGATGTAGTCCCCTGTGCGAAAGGTGATGCGGGAGAGTCACTCGACTTTGAAGTATGGAACTCGCCTATGGAGGTCTGTCGACTTATCGGTAAACCCGGGATGGGTTCACCTTGTCCATGATGAGATCTAGGTGCAGGTAGAGCTGAGACAGGTCTCATCTTCTTTCTCCTTTTAGGTGTTTTGCTATCTCCCTCTGTCTCTGTATCACTTCCACTTCCCTTTTGACCCAGTTGTGGTCCGGGAAAAGACGTCGAGTGCGGTAAAGGCGGTAAGTCGAAGTACTGTTGAGCGGCAGAGGTGACACGCGATTTGGAAGGGTGGTAGGGCGAGCTAGGCGAGGGTGAGGGTAGATGAAATCCTATCGAGACAGATGCAGAGGATGGTAGGTCGGGTGTGACGTCTCCTTTTCTATTTGCAGGTATAGAGACTGGCTGTTGGCGACACGAATTTACACTGCTTGAGCTGACACCGTGCTTCGATGATGAATAAGGGTAAGAAGAAGGCGGGGTATCTTTAGACTTGTCTGATCGTTTCGAAGAACTACTTGAAGATCTCCTCAAAAGCGCGGAGAAAGCAGATGTAGGGCCTGACTTGGCTGATGAGGTAGACGTGCTGGATGCTCCGCTGGGTGAACGGAGGTTCGTAGGTAATGGCGGCACGGGCGGACGAGGTGAACCAGATGGTGGATGCTTCGCACCGACTGACGAGCTTCTTCGTCGACGATGTTGAGGGACACCTTCGTCTGTACTTCACTCAGTTATCGGATCTCATCACGGAAATCACGGAAACTCACACTTTTCACCTACGGAAGGAGCACCAGATAACCTCTTCCAGAAGCCCGGTCTTTTTTCCTTCTCCTTTTCCTTTTCTCTCATATCATCCCTACTCGGACTGAACGGTATATTCGATACTCTAACCTCTTGTCCGGCTTTGGACTTGCTTTTCGATCTACTTCTTGACCTGCCCAAGAATCCCCCTTGTGGTAAAGGCGGAGGGGGCATCTGTTCACCTGACGTACTTCTGGGCAATGAAGGTGAATTTTGAGGCAAGTAGGGTGAAGAGCGATTGGTCGTTGATATCGAGTTTAGACTTGCTTCTGACGGATTTGGCTGAGCCGAGTTGAGTGCTAGGTTTGAAGATGAGTGGGAATTCGGTATAGGAACGAAGGAAGTTGAAGGATGCCTCTTGATCAGCTTATTCCGGGATACTGTCGATGTTGTCGTAGATCCTGATCTCATCCTTGGTAGATGCTGTGATTGTTGATGCTGCAGATTGCTAGGACTTGGACCCATGGAGAGGGACGAATACGATCGTGAAGGAAGGAGTGGTTGTTGAGCTGATGAGAATGAGGTTAGTAAAGGAGAGATTGACAAACCCGCTGAATGGGACGGCGAGAGTCTAGGTGGGTTCATACGGTGAGAGCTAGACGAGGAAGGTATGTTGATGGGAGGAGGTATAGACGATTTCTTCCTCTCATGTTTTGCTGTCAGACCGGGTTGAGGCAAGTTGGAGCGAGGAGGTGATTCATCCCAATTCTCATCCCAATCCTCCGTGAGACTATCCACTCTGGATAGAGGTACGTTCTCATCTTTCTCCTTCCCGTATGATGTTTTTGTAGTATTGTTAGTTGATTTTCGAGTTGGCAAGGTGAACTCGAAATCATCGTCCCAATTCTCCTGTGATGGTTTGGATCGCCGACGAGAAGTTGAAGGCGAGTTGCTCATATCTTCGAGCATGGGAAGGGGTGCATGGGTGTGATGATTGAGGTCTAGTAGATATTAGTCGTATATATGAGGTTAACCGATCAACGCTATGTGCTGGTCCTATGAGAGAGTTGAATGTGTCTCGCAGGGTAGTGAGACGGACAAGGGGGAAGGTCCTTTAGTGGGATCGGTCCCACAATTGCTGTCGTCGATGGTTGAGGTGCTGTTTCCTGCGATGGCAATATGGGGTATCTGACAGGTGGTAAGTCTCGAGTTATGTGGATATCTATCCAGCTATGTTGTCAAGAGTAAGATATAGAGTAGAGTTGAGCATGTTTGATTATAGGAGGCTGCTATTGATCAGTGCCAGTACTCTCTACGCGTCTCAGCTTTATATGTTATGCTTATTTCAAACGGACATTGACGGAGATTGATCATATCTCCGTCACTCACACAAAAGTGCAAAAAGCTTCGATATTCCTACGGCAAAAAAGTCTGAAAAGTACATGTCATCTACCATCTACTGCTATCTACTACACCCATCTACCTCATCTAGCATTCTTCCTATCCATCATACAGACAAGCGAAAGCAGCCCGCTCCTCATCATCCGGCAATAATCCCCAAAACAATCTATCCACCATGGCCCTCCCATTACCCACCACCATGCCCTTGCTCTGTCCCATATATCTACCAGGCCAAGAACCCGTACCGCCCGGAACGAGTGATTGGGAGAAACAGGAGATGCAGACTGCGTTGAGGTATCAGAAGTATCTCGGTATGGCCATGGAGAGCTGTCCTCTGAAAGTGGTCTTGTCGGGTGGAGCGGGTGAGTGGGATGTCTATCTGATCAATAGGATATTGTTTCTCGTATGTCACATAATGTGTACGAATGTCACCCAATATGATATGATCAATTACTACTCCCTATCTATGCACCAATCAAAGCCTACAGACGGGAATCAGTACTTTAGCTGACTTGATCGATTGTGGTTGAATCATAGGCTTCGCCCTAGGAGGGTTTTTCTCCCTCATGTCAGCTACCTTCGCCTACGAAGACCCTTTATCCCGAGCCTCATCCCAGCTATCTACAAGGGCGCAAACGATGTTTGTGTTTAAAGAGATGGGAAGAAACATGTGGAGCAGCGGTAAAGGTTTTGCTAAAGTCGGTATGATCTATTCCGGTGTGGAATGTTGTATTGAGGGGGTGAGTGATTCCGTATCGTCATAATCTGATCTCAGTCACTCTCAATTTCTGCCTGAGTCACACCAATCTGGATTAGAGAATAATTCACCGTATCATCAAAGATCCATACTATCATATCTATTATTTTCGACATAGGATCAAGCTGACCCACCTTCGTATGCACAGTACCGAGCCAAAAACGATATAACCAACGCCGTCTCAGCAGGTTTCCTATCCGGTGCGATCCTAGCTCGAAACGCAGGTCTGAAAGCTGCCGTAGGAGGTGGGATGGCGTTCGCGGCGTTCTCAGGAGCGATCGATTGGTACATGAGGAAAGAGCCTGCCGAGTGAGCTGTCAGAACACTATGACCATAGAAAGGGTGCGCGTTTAGCTGACATATTTGTGTGTCTTAGGGAAATATGATCATGGGATTTTTGAGAGTTCGAAAAGGCCTTATTCAGACCGTAGTTACAGGGTTCAGTTTAAGTGTGGAATTACCAGCAACCCCGCTCATTGTTGTATTACTAGAGAAAGATCCCGGATAGACTTCATGCATACAGTACAGTCTAGATATGGTTCAACGCAAATTCGAATGCCATGCAAATAAAAGCAATACCAATAACCAAGAGCCAAGAGCGAAAAAGAGAAACAGCGATCATCACTGCACTACTCTTTACTCTTCTTACTCTTCTTCTTCTTCCCCTCAACCCCATCAAACAACAAATCAATCTCATCCTTCTTCTCCTCCTTCTTCCTCTTCCTATTCTCTCCATCCCCTTCAGGCTGTATCTGTGCTGGAGGAGGAGCAGCAGCCTTCTGATGTGCGAAATGATGTCTCACTCCAACGACTTTCTCTCTCCATTCGTCTGGTCGTCTGGATAGGAGAGATAGCTCAGCTCGCTTCATGAAGTATTTGGCGTATTGTGATTGGCCGAGGACAACGATATGGGGGATGAGTGTACGGGCGATTTTCTCCTGTTAATGTTCGATTTACAAGATATCAGCTCTATTCATCCTTGACCGAAACAAGACGAGTTTCAATCAATGGCAGGATGTCGAGTCACAGCCAGGGAGATAGCAATCGGATACAACTGATCGAAAAGGAATGACAAGGTGTGAGTCATGGAAATCTCACGCACCTTCATATACCCATCAGCCTTCTCCCAAACAGTATCCACCACCCTACTTCCTATCCTATCTTCAACCAATCCCTTCCAACTATCCATGAAAAGCATCATCATCTTCCTTCGATATTTCGGTGGGACAGCTGGGTGGGTAAATACTTTATCGAACAGGTGCGAAGATATCGGTGATCTGGCATAAGTGAGTAATGTAGGTAATGGCTGAGCAACGAGACTACAAAATGTCGTGAGGAAAGTCAGCAACAATCGAGCAACGTAGGAAGAGAAAGAGAGAACAGTCCACAGAACCAGGTTCTCGTTGGCAAATGGGCATATGGCTCACCTTTCCAACACGATCCCATTGACCTCCGCCATACCCATCATACCCTGCAATATCAGACACCCCTGCATATTAGGTAATATCTCCCCTTCACCAGCCTTGGGCTTAACGTTCCTTCGGTTTTCCCATGCTGATCTTCGGGCGTAGGCAGCAGCAGTATCTTCAGCTTCCTTATCTACATCTTCTGTAGGTTCGGCATCATCTTCCGGAGCGGAAGAACCGGTAAGGAGGGCCTGGTACATCTATAGTGTGGAATACACTTGGTCAGTCTTCATGCTTGAAGGAGATGTCTTACACAGTTAGGAATAAACTCACAGGATACGTCTTCAAAGCCATCAAGCAGGGTACCAGATCCGATTTCTTATTTTGGGGTAATTCAAGACACGAGTATAACAACTATACATATATCAGCTACATTCCCTCCCAGGGGCCTTCGGATCGGGTAGCTAACTCACCTCAAGAACAGATTTCTGGCATTCTCCCAAGACGACACTCCGATCGACCAGCGCTTGAATCACACTAGTTCGCGCAGCTTCTGCTCAACAGAAGCACCATACATCAGCTGAAATATCTCAAAAAAGACCTGGCTTCGCTAGCTGAAGGGATGAGTAACTCACTTATCAATCCCCTTCCGCCACTATTCCCTTTAACTTCACTTATCAACCCCTCAATCCCCTCTTTGTCCAATCTGGAAACTCCCTTGGCAGTCACAAAGTTCGCATAAGGATGACCAGCGAGTTTTCCCAGCTTGCCAACGAAGTAAGCTGACCATAGGGCTTTGAAAACCGGTTCAGGAGCTAGGGAGAGGAGGGATTCGAATAGACGAGTTCCCGTTTGGGTTTGAAGGAGTGTTGAGAGGTATTGTTGAGGTTCGGGTTTGGAGTTTGGTGAATTTTCTATTGATAGATTGTTCCAGAATTAGCATTCGACTTCCGATCTGCTACTGCGGGTGCGAAAGGAATGAAGGGATATGATACCACTTACTGAGTTGCGTTATCAACCCTTCAGTTATGATATCAAACAGCGATCCTTCTTCCTCAGCATCTCCATCCTCAACTTCAAACTCAAGTAACATCTATTTATCTCACCTGTCAGCTGGTGCATCACCTCACTTAAGAACGACTCACTCAGCTCACCTGTATAGTCGCACTTCCCACAGTATCAACACCCATAGCTTTCCATTCCACCTCTCCCAATTTGCTCATCAGATCCTCCCTTATCTTCTTCCTGTACCCGACTAACTCCTTAGGTACCTTCCTCTTAGTATCTTTCTGCTCTTCGTCGCCCAAGATAGATTTTCCCTTCACATCCTGGTTTTTCCTGAATTTATTGGACCGCTTGGATCGTATCAGCCCATTTCCCTCTGAGCCAGATTCGAGGGAGGGTAGTGCTTTGTTGGGCGTCAAGATGAGGAGCAGGAGACGTAATGGTGGTGCGGAGTGGGGTGAAGATAGGAGTTGAGGACAGGAAGGTGATAGCGTTTCGATGATGTTGGTGAAAAGTTCGGTCATCTTGGGTAGGGATCCATTAGAAGTGTCCTGCTTGGATTGTTGAGGTGGATATATCCCTTTGGTCTATACCAATGTCAACATATCAGCGTTTCACTCTGATATTCCTTATGAGCAGAAATTGTCGAGTGAAGGCTTAGCTCACCTCCCTATCCAAAGTGCCTGCAGCGAGTGTCAACCAAGTCTGCACCACATGACTTCCGAACCTATGTCTGATCAATTCCTCCCATTTATCTCCAAACGAATCTCCTATCACTCTCCTTCCCCAATCATTCAATGAGGGCAACAGCCTCTCGAGGATGATGGAAGTCTCGGGATCTGTCGAGGTTGGTAATTCGTGGGAACGCAATTCCGATAGTACTGAAGTTAAGAATAGCTGACGGTCTATACATGACAAATATCACTTGTCAGTCATACTCAGCCATACAACACCATATTTGTCTCTCAAACATCGAGGTGAAACGAAATAGCAAGAGCGAGACCGATACTCACCCTCACGTTCCTCACCAGCACTACTCACCCCCTCCCAATCCTTAATCTGCTCCTCCACATTCCGGAAATAAGCCTTCACGTCCGGATCCAGCACCCCAAACGGAAACTCGGAATCCACCCTCGATCCCCTACTCCAGTCCGCTGCTCCCTCTCCCTCACCATAAGCCTGTTCCCCTTCCTGACCTTCGACTTGCTGTTGAGGTTGAGGAGGCGGGATGGGTCGACCAGCCAGGAAAGCCGCTCGAGAGGGATGGATACCTGTACTGGTCGAGCTGGAAGGTACAGGTTCGTGTATCTCTGTGGTCGGTTCTACAATGGGTTCGGGCTGGGGGTCATTCTGAACATCACCTTTACGCACCCTTCGTCCTCTCTTTCTGATTTGTTCTTTTGGCATTGTGTAGAGGTGTATACGGGTATAGAGAAGGAAGGAAGATGATCAAAATATGAAGATATAATTGCACACTGTACGAGAGAGATTTCGGAAATCTAAATCTTTGATTTTGTTGACAAGTGGAGGGGAATAGTCACGTGACACCGCAAACACGTGGCTCGAATCATCACCACGGCTCTCGTCGCGACCAACAACTACATAACTTAGAGGACGATGATGAGCTGTCCTTCTTGTATGACTGACTTATAGTGGGAACATACGAAGGGCAGAAGGACAGGGCATCACTTCCCATTACAATGTCATCCGAAACATTCCTTGGTAAGCTGCCCCTTCCTCGAGTCGGTTCCAGTCTAGAAGCCCAGCTTACACCTTGTTCCCCCAGACCATAAACCATTCTTATCCAATTCATTCGACGTACACGCATATGCCAACGCGATACTACAGGGCAAAGCGTACCGACCAGATGAGAAGATAGAAGAAGGGTCCAAAGGGGATAAAGAGAAAGGTGATGGAGATGTCGGGGCCGAATTGGCAAGGTTGAATTATGGGATTGTCAGTTGAATCTCAAGTGACCTTTCCACGCCAGACATAGCTGATATCCCACTTAAACCACAGGAGGACGTAACAAGGCAGCTCAGGCAGGAGGTCAGCTTTCGTTGGCTCCGCTGTCACATGAGCAATCAGCTGACACGCACATGGATACAGATAACAACATCCTATCCCCTGCTCTTATCCCACTTAACAACCTCCCTTTCCCTCTCATCCCACTTATCGCCAATACGTTCCTCCCTCTCATCCTTATCAACATCCATAGACAGACTACACACCAAGATACATACGCCCTACTCCAACTTATCCCTACTGGTAGCTCGTCAGCAGGTACTGGGACTGGCGACTGATCTAACAAGACGAGCAAGTAGGTTCGTCCTCCTAGCTAGAAGGCTGGAAGGACAGCTGAAGAAGATGGAGGAGAGTGAGAAAGGGAAAGTAGAGGGTGAGAGGGAGAGGGAATTAGCCAAAGCCGCCTTGAGCGTAGCAGAGTTAGGTATGTTTTGTTGTGATTGACCAAAACCCTTCAGCCCAAGAGCAAAGCTGATTATGGAGTGTCACAGACGCTCTACTGAAACCGCCCTCAAGCGAAGACGATGAAGATCTAAACGATTCGCAACAAATACCGTTACAGGAACTGGAGTTCGTGGAAGCGTATTTACCTGTCATAGACAAGGCTCGAGATACGATAATACAAGAGATGGAGAGTATGGTCGTCAGCGGATTGGCAGATCTGGTGGGTTTCATCCTTCCGTTAGCTGGCAATCCACGGACGACGCACCAAAAGCTAATGACACTTTGATGTTCTGATAGAATCAATCGCTGCTCTCATCGTCCTTACAGACTGCCCACAACCTACGACTTCTACCTGATCTCGTATCAAACCTGATAGCAGATCTGAACGACGCTGTCACGCTTAGAGTGACGAAGGCCTTCGATTCAGCAGCAATAGGGAAAGAAGTCGCTGCTAAAGGTCAGCTTCGTAAACCAAAAGTTTCCAGGGAACATAGCTAACTGCTGAGCTGGTTAAACAGAGGGCGCATCCTCGCACAGTGCGATCAAATTCTCGCGAGGCAGACCAGCTACCGAACCTACTAGCTCGAATACCCAATTATGGGTTAACACGCTGTGGAGCCGGCTGGAAAAGGTTATAGAGGACGTCGCGAACTGCTGTATAAAGGTTTGTCAGCTATGTGGAAACGGATCAACTCAGATCAAGCTGATATGATATAAAGGTCTACACGCTGGAGAAGGTACTGAAACTCAAGAAAGATGCTGTTACTGGAGTGGAATTCTTGGACGAAGTGATGAAAGTAAGTCAGATACATATATCACGATAACCTTAAACGTAAATGCATCTGACCATGATCTGTTCTAGACATTGGACGAGAAACCCAGTTTCGCATTTTGGACGACACTAGCTAAGGCTTTCGAAGGCCAATCGAAGGATGCTATACGTTGTAAGCTAGAACATCCGAGGATTGTTTGAGATACAGCTGACATTACTTGATGTCTCACAGCTTCACCATGGCTCCAGCAAGCCTTAAGTACAGGTTATCCTCGATTATTACGATTGTTCCATGATTTCTTTGCGAAAATCGCCGTTCATACCGATACGATCTATACGAGAGACTATCAGAGGTGAGCTGGCAATAATTTGATAGATGCAACACAGCTGATACGTTCTTCGGACAGTACCGAGGCCGTGCTTGTACTTCGATCTGTATCGGTTTTCGAAACTCTTTACCTATCTCGATCTACAACACGTATGAACGACTCAATATCCGCTGCTCTCTCTTCATACCTCTCGGCGCGAGGCAACCCACCAGGACCAGGTGATGGTGTAAGTATAGCTAGGACGATAACGAACGAGCTGGATTCAGCAAGGTTCGATCCACTGTTGGTACGGACGGTAGCTAGGAATGCTGGAAAGGTGTTGGATGGGTTTATCAAGCGTATAGACGCGATGGTAAGCGTCTGCTGCTCTTCGAGAATAAGATCGATGACTTGCAAGCTGACCAGGACTCACAAATAGCTGGTGAAAGATTTCACAGCAACAAGTCTGATAGGACCGAACGCTACTCCTGCTCAGGTGGTGAATGCTCAACTTGTAGGATGTCTATACCACTGTTGGCTGAATGTACAATACGTACAACAAGATTTCGTAGGCAAGGTATGGGAAACTCTAAGCCCGTCTGTGAATGTGAGTTTCTCCACATCCTCACTATTTACCCCTCTTTGCTGATCGTGTACGCTTTCGTCTTAGTTGCTCGAATCGACATACAAACGAATAACGGACCTCCTCGATTCCGCCCTTCGCAAAGAATTTGTCAGTATCCTTACACGTATACACAAAGTCGACTTCTCCAAACCCATGGATCCAATGACGATGGGATCAGGCGGTGGATCGCCCTATATGCAGGATCTGATAGATAAGCTTTCATTTGTAAGGGGTGAGATATTGGGTAGAATGAGTTTAGGCGAAATGATGAAAGAGTGGTACGTCCACATCCCACCTCACTCACCCGAAGCCCCATCTACGACAGTGAATCCAGAGCTGATAGAGTCGGTCTGGTAATAGGGTCATCGACCTAAGTAGATATATCATCAAAACTTTCTTATTACACGCATCGATCGCCAGACCTTTGGGAGAAAGTGGGAAATTGAAATTGACAGGCGACATGACAGAGCTAGAAATGGGAGTTGCCAACCTGCTCAATACAGGGAGAGTTCAGGGCTCAAGGGGTGGAATGAGGGTAGAGAAGATAGGTGAAGAGTATTTGGCTTTGAGGTCGTTTAGGTGGGTTCTCCTGCCTGAGTCATCAGCTGGCGTTGGCTCCATCGCTTGAAGAGAGGGACTCTAGCTGATTTGACAAACTGTGAATGCAGAACCCTCCTATTCTCAGATGATAGTAATCTATCCAACCCCGTCGAAACAGTCCATCTACCGCCTATAATCATCCTGAATCACATCCTGGTCTTATCGGCGAAATACAAATTACCCAACGACCTGCATAATTGGACGGAACATGAGTATGTCCTGTGGATAGAGAAGCATGGGGAGGACGAACAGCTGGGTCTCATTGAGAAATCACTCAACGCTCAGTTATCGCAAAACCAGAAAGATGGAGAAGGAGATGAGGAATTGTACGTGAGGTTGGTAAGGGAGGTGCTGGATCATGCTAGACATGATGAAGATGGGGATCAGACGCCTGGTGTGTGAACATTGCGGGTTATAGAGTAGCACGCAAGCTTGATACGGTACATGAATGACATATGACATATGCATGACATGAGACGTGAACATGTGATTGATGATGGCAAGTCACAATGGTGAAAGTGCTATTGAGATTGACCTCTCGATTCGATAGGCGATTATGTGAAAATGCTATATAAATGTATACATTGATGATCCTCCATGCTGAAAATGCTTCTGTTTCCTCTGATTTCCTTCCTTTTGTATACCCAACAAAACGATCCATGAAAATGATCAACTCCCATCCCCCTCACGCGACTGCGCCCAGCTTAACCTTCTCAGCAGCAATATCATCATACAACCCGAAAATCTCCTCCCTGGTTTTCTCGATCTGCGTGTTCAAGGCCAATTTCAAATCTGGGAATTCCGTTGAGAGTTTAGTCCACTTTTCAATTTCCGATACCTTTTGTCTGAGCGAGGTATTGAGTCCTTCAAGTTTAGGTGAAGTGCGGTCTTGCGTTGTTGTGGGATTGGGAGATAGTTCGTATGGAAGAGCCGGAATAGTAGCTGGTATCGAAGGGTTCGCAATCGCAGAAGTCGAAGAAGATCCTGCTTTGGCCTCTGAATCGATCGAGGGATTCCCACTAACCACATATACACTATTCGATCCACTCGCACTCTTACTGGGACTCCCTTCACCATGTTTATTCTTATTCTTCTTCGACGGTCTTTCCGAATTAGATGTAGACTTGGCGGGACTGATTTCCACCACGCTGTTAGACCCGTTCTCAGAAGCGGCTTCCTCTCTCGCGCGCTTCTTCTCTTGTTTCTCCAATTTCTGCTTCTGCTTATTCGTGAGCGGTTCACCATTGGCTAAAACAGATTTCAATTCTTTCGCTTTCTTAAGTAATGGAGGCGGTTTCATCCCTTTCTGATATGGCTGTTCATCCCTTTTTAAGCCTCTCACAAACTCATCATCATGTATGATCTTGGGTCCTTCGTACTCTTCCATCTCCTGTGAGGTCTTATCCCTAGAAAGTACCAGAAGATCTTTACATGTATCTCGTCTGATCGATTTGACCCATCTTGTCGGTTTACCCTGTTGATCAGGCTTCGAAACCACTGCTACGATCTTGTCGACCCACTCTTTCATCGGTTGTGCGACACTCGGTCGTCCTGGTCCAGACAAGGTCGCGGGATAATCAAACAACTCGCAAAACGTGAATTCGGTGTTCTTCCAAGTACTAGGATCGTTCTTCGCGATTTGTCTGGCTTTTTCCAGCGAGAATATTGTGACTCCCATCGTGGAGTGCCCATCCGCATTATGCTTGAAAGTGCATCCTCTAGTTGGGTTCCCAGACTCGTCTCGCTGACAAAACATCTCTTGGAGCTCGATCTTCCATCTGTCGAAGTCCACGAAGTTCTGTTTTCGCTTTTGTAACGTATCGAACTGAGGTGGGTATGGGATTTGTCGACGTTCGCTACGTGTCGAATCGTCTGTTCGGGCACTAGCATCGGTCCTAGCACTCGTAGATGCGTCAGTCCTAGTACTAGCGCTGACGCTAGTTGAAGCCGCTAGACTGCTTGGAGTCAATACGACTAATCTCTCGGCCGATTTTGAAGGAGTTTTCGGTACAGACACGGGATTTGTATTGGTCGAGTTTGTTGGTTTAATTGCGGTGCTCGATTTGGGAGCATTGGTCTGAGGAGTATCTATCGTTGTCTGTTGGGTGGTACGAGACGGTCCAGCTTCAGCGGTCGAGTTTGTGTTATTCTTGGCGTCCGCTCTACTCTGAGCTTGTCCAAAGGTTGCAGAGGTAGAGCTGGAAGCCGCGGTCAGAGGAGCAGGTCGTGCAGCAGAAGCAGGAGCAGGAGCAGCGGTGAGGGTAGATGGAGACGTAGAAGCAGTAGGAGCGGTGAAGATAGCTTCGGCATATGCGCCCGCAACACCGGTAGGACCAGACCTTTCACCATGATCTGCAACAACGGCCTGAGTGCCCGTCGTTGACTGATGATCAGGATTGGGTATCGGCAACGGCAACGTCCAATCAAAAGCCACTCCATCATCTCTCCAATGCGTCCCGCCTATCTTCTTGCCCTGTGCAATCATAGCATCCCTTTGGGTCTTTCGAAAAGCCATTCGAGCTTTACTTCGTTCCGTGGGGTTCTTGGCCCAGCAATCTGGTAATTCTGCTTTCCTATATGCGCGAATCATGTCAGTGAATGACCTCGAACTTCCTCTCAACAAAAGGGAAAAGAGGATGGGATTTAGTATTGGTATGAGAAATGAGAGATGAGAGAGTAAGTTTACTCACGTAAATGCAAATGTCCCCGACCTCCTTATGCCTTCTCCACCCACATGTACAATCTCATCCCTTTCCAACTCCTTGATACTAGGTTTCACATCGATTTCCTCAACCTTTTTCCCCTGTCTAGTCCCGGTATCGCTCAAAATGGCGGGATTGTGCTGAGGTGAAGGGTCAGGTTCAGGTTCAGCCTTGACCCTCACCTGTACCGGAACATCTTCTATTTGTTTCTCCTTGCCCTTTGGCTTAGGCGCATTAGGATTTATGGGTTTGAATGACATCTTCTTAATCTCAGGTGGCGGAGGTTCAGGTATCTGAGGAGGTACAGCTTTACCTTTACCTTTATCCGACGTTGTTGCAAAGGCTTGAGAGGTATTGGTTGGGCGACTCGGTACAGCAGGACTAGGTTGTCTACTTGATGCTCCAGATGTAGGAGGACGTAAGGATGTTGGTTGAGAGGGTAATGCAGGTGGTAATGAAGGCGATGAGAAAATGATATGTTGAGGTGGGTTGTTGGAAGATGAGGTGCCGAGCGGTTGAGCGGTACTAGGTCCAGCATGATCATAAAACCTATCATCCGAGCGAGGGGACCAACTATCCTGCATGGTAGGTTGAGAAGGACTATACCTCCTTACACTCCTTGGCGCGGCAGGTCTATAGCTATCTGAGCTCCCATGTCCATGTTTATTCCATGTATTCTCCTCTCTGTCCCTCTCTCGTTGTTTCTCACTGTATCCTGCCCATTCGTCCGACCCGCTCCTCTCCCTATCTCTACCTCTTGGATACCTTGGAGTTGGGGGCGAGGGTGACGACGGGCGTCCATACGTCGGGCGATAGGTATCTGAGTACCCTCCTCCTCCTCTCCCTCTAGGTATGGACGGTCCACCTCTCGGACCAGAAGGAGGTACTCCCGTTCTGACGGAGGGCGGTAATCCCGTTCGAACACTAGGCGGTAGACCCCCTCTACTAGAAGTTGGTAGACCCCCTCCCCTCCCCCTCCCTCTCGTAGGTAGATTAGGCGGTAATTTCGAGAACGTCTGAATCGTAGGAGGACCAGAGTTCGCTACCGTCTTATTTGCGAATCCAAGGACATCTCTATCTTCGATGACTCTGGGAGGGGCCAGTCCTCGACCTCGTCCTCTAGTTTGTCCTCGGATGGTCATAGCTCATCTATCCTGTTCTCTCAAGAAGTGCTTCAAAAGGCGTGAGAAGGACCAAACCCGAATCCGAATCCGAAACCGAAGACGGGGTATGAGAGGTTCCAAGAAGACCGTCAAGACTGATTGGTGAATATGTTGGGCGTTTGGAAGAGATAATCAACTCAACGTTATACATTTGAGGTCGAATATGAGGTTGATTTCTGAAATTCACGTTGATCCGCCGCTGAGATGCGAATCCAAACTCAAAAAATCAACAAAGCTTACATCACGTGGGAGTCGCGTGGCTGCTCACATTGATCCCCTCAGTATCTGACTTGTTGCTTGAATGCATAGGTAACTCGTATATAACGAACGTACTCAGAAAGAGATATAATGAGGATATGTACATATATGCATATGTCGAATCTTGTACTACGTTATGACGATGCTACTTCACACAAATAATAATACTATAACTCGATAAATCAAAATCGAAAATGCCTCACACTATCCTGATCTCACAGACTCTCCCATTAAATCAATTCCACCCAACCCCTCACTCAACCCTGCCAGACCCTTTCCTCAAACTAGCTCTAAACCTATCACTAATACTCGGTCTCTTCGCCTCCTCCCCAGATCCAGCGGTGATACCCAATCCACGCTCCTCTTTCAACTTAGCAACATTAACCAACCTCTGCTCCAACATCGATACCGCATCGTTCCCATTCTCGTGCTCATCATCTAGCTCCTCACGATCATCGAAATACGATCCACTCCCCGTCTGAGTAGTGGTCGTGGTCGTACCGAAGGTATCTGAACTCCCATTCCTCGAGTGTCCCTTTGGTGGTCTTGAAATCGACAATTTCCTTCTTTGGGTGAACTTCGACATGGGTGAATTGGGTTCCAACTCTACATCGTCCTCTGCCGATAAGTCCCCAGCGGTAATTTGACTAATCGCAGTGGTGGGTTTATTCCCCGACGAAGTAGGTAGGAAATTCGACTGTCCGTGTCCATGTGATGTAGGTCCCCTGATGGTATTGGTACTTAACGTAGAAGTCTTCTTTTTCAATAGGTTTCTTAGTGGTCTTCGGATCTCTCGTTCAGGCGATTTTTGAGGACTTGTCGATAAGTTTGAATTGGAAGAGGCGTGTCTACTATGTACAGGAGGGGATTGCTCGATAGTTGATAAATCCAATTTCGAAGGTGATTTCCTAGGTGTCATAGCCCGTACTTTCGACATTAACGACGAGACCGTTGATCCAGCTCTACCGCCATTGTCTGCATTCCCAGCACCGTTCGTTCGGGTCTCTCTGTTCCTCAGACTGGAGTATCTCGAGAGAGGCGAATGCGTATCTGCCATTGCGGTTGATGATCTGAGCAGATCATACGATCTTCGAGGGGTACCCATACTGTATCTACCTTGAAGTGGTGATCTATCCAGCTGATTGACGGGCGAGGTAGGTTGCCATCTTCTCGCGGGTCGATCTTCAGACATGACTCCTTGTTTTATGGGGTCATAACTATAATTCAGCGAAGCAGATTCCGATCTTCTGATCCTGCCTAATGAAGCTGACGTAGACGATGTGACACCACTTCCACTATCCTGTATTCGCACAAGCTTAGGTAGATCTAATAAGATCCTCGTCATATCTCTAACATTCTGCTCACTCGCTTTACCCGCATCTCTCAGCATGAAAGCGAGGTTCGAATATTCCTCCCTGACTTTAGCGGGGTCATCTAATTCCGCATCAACAGCTATCTGGGATGCCAGATGTAAGGCATTTCGTAATACGGTGTTAATATTTTCAGAAGTCTTCGTAGCGGAGTGAAACGTTCTAAGAATCTCAGGATGAGTAGCCAAGATCTCTTGACCCAATTTTGATTCAAGTACCTTGAAAGCCTCGAACAGCAATCTACCATGTTCAGTCGACGAATTGGCAAGCTCGAAATTTGCCGAGGATCGACCCCCAAGGGAGGTACTACTCCTCATAGGTCTAGGTTCGGTTGATGGTCCACCAGCTCTGCTAAATGCTAATCTTGATGCACCACCTCGAACATACGGCGGACTGATCGGCGAATTTTGATCGATGCTTCTTCTATGTCGAAGTGGCTCTAGAGGAGCACTTTTAGGCGGGTTGTTGTATATCTCTCGCATACTCGACATGGAAGTTGCAGGTCGAGGCATGTGATCCCATCTTCTCTTTGATTCTACTCGTTGTTCCTCCAATCTCCTGATCATCTCCAACGGATCTTTAGCTTCTGCTCTGTCGTTTCTTGATCCTACTGCAGATACTGAATCTCCAGGACCTATAGCACCGACCCTTGATCTAGACGCTGCGAGTAGGTCCCGCTCGCTCACCAAAGTACTCATGCCTCTCCTAACTCCACGGTCATCCCCGACTCTCGAAGACTGGTCGGTAGATCTATCGCTAGGTCCCCCTAACACCGTCTCAGAGCGATACCTGTCTCTCGGCAAGCCTCGATAATCCATCTCATCTCCAGCTCGAGGTAAGCCAGAGATGGATTGACTCCAATTTCGTTTCGAATATCCAGATGTCTCTCCTCGAGGTCCACCCAAGCTAGATGATCTTTCTAGGCCATCTATATGCCGGAACGCTTTTGAGGGAGAAGGTACAGTCTCCATCTCTCCCGAACGACGAGAAGTGGTCGAGAATCTGCTGGGAATGGGAGAAGATGATTGATAGTCTGATGGGGAATCGAGAAATTGTCTGAGGCGAGATGAACGAGCAGATCCAGGTTGATCTTCAATTGCATTACTTCTTGGTTTTTGAGGGGAAGGGGTGAACTAGATACATACATCAGCACGTAGATTGAGAATGATGTAGGAGAAGAGTTGGACTCACTAAGCTGCCATTACCATTTCTAAACTCAGCAGGTAAACCCTTTCTCCTCCTACTTGAACTACTTCCACCACTCCTCTCCCTATCCTCGTCGCCTTTCTCAGGCGTTTCGTGAGGTTCATCTACCCTTTTCGCAATGGACCCCGAAGGCGAGTCCGTATGATTTGACGAAAGCGTAGTGGTCCTCCTCAGCGCTGAACCTGTGGTATTGACAATTGGTGATCCAGTGGCTCGTGTATACGAATCATGTCTTCTTATCTGCTGACGAACGGGTGTCGAGGTCTGATCCACATCTGGCCTCCTTCGCCGATCTATAGCAGCTTGAATTATTTTCTCCTCAGCTTCTTTAATCTTGTCGTCCAGTTCTGATCCCTGCGATCTCGTCCTTGACAATTGTCCACTGTCTTTCACCGGTTCTTCCTCCAATATCTCTTCCTCTCTTAGATCCCTACTTGATCTTCTGGAATGTCTACGTTCGTTCATGTTATCAATTCCAGCACTAACAGGGGGCAGCTTCCTGGCTGTTCTTTCAGGTGATGATATCCTTTCTTCGGGCGAGTTGGCCCGTTTGGTATCCAATGATGGGAGGGGTTTGCGTGAGGACGACGCACTGGCATTACCTCCCAAGCTGAGACTAGAGGAATGACTACTCGTTCGCGATAATCCTGTTGATCCTCTTCTGGCAGATCCATTTACACTGCGATTAGCAGCCATCGAAGGACTAGTGATCAAGCTAGAGGAGGATGATCCGGATCGAGACATGGACAGGGAAGGTGAATGTTTGGGTCGAAGAGCATGAGTCCGTAGGCGTGGGGAATCTGGGACGTGTGTGGATGAACCGGAATAAGATGATGTCCGTCGTGCAAGGAGATGAGCGGATCCTGTTGATGATGTGCGTCGGGAAAGTTTGGTCGGTGATCTGGATGTAGAAGAGGAAGTCTGCACGTGCTAGTGTTAGCTCAACGAGCTCTCGTCACTTAATTTCAAGGTAACTCACCTTTTCAGGTGAAGACAATCTTTCAGGTGTTTTGCCGTTCGCTTTCTCGCTCGTAGGCGCAGCGATATCACTCTCCGTTCCAGGCGGACTAGGTAGCCCAGACACCCTATCGACCAGCTCCCTTCCCCTTGCACTATCGTCCTTGGGCTGATCCGACACTTTCGCCTGCTGTATGACTTCAGGGGAATTTTCCGTCGAACTACCTCCCTCTTTCCTCTTATGACTATTCCCAGGCCAGTCCCTCCTTCCGAAATCCAACTTCGGACTCCCAATACCAACATTCACACTTGCAAACCCACTTGACATTCTTAGGTGTTGTGGATGATCATCACTGTATCCATGGAAATCGCCTGAATGCCTTTTCGTCGAGGATGGTTCTTCTCCTAAGTGTATAGCTGAGGGTGGCTTCACACCATTATGATCTAATGAAGGTCTGGCGGCAGCTGTCTTCTCGTACCTCTTCCTCGGACTTGACAGGTGCGAGTCGAGGGATAGTTGGGAGGAACTCCTGGATGGGAGGGAAGGTGGTTTGGTGGGTGATGAGGAGGACATGTCCTCGGGTGTTTCCTTTTAGCCAGGTATGGTATGGTGATCGATGTTGAAGGTAGGTTGATAGGGTTGATGTGAGGATCAGAGGAAGATGGGAAGAAGAGGAGGAATGTGTATCCTGTTGAAATGGGTTTTATAGCTTGAATGATCTTGCCAAGGACGCGCCTGTTGATGACGATTTTGAGTCCTAGATGAGCATGTCGAGCAGCTCTGGAGATGGAGGTGCTAAAGGCGCACTTTGAGTGGGAGTCCCTTTTTGAAAAGGTGGTATCGTAAGGAAGTCAATGGATGGATGGATATAGAAGTGAAAAATTGTCAATAAAGGGATTCAAACATGACATAGTGGATGTGTCGTCAAGCTACGCGGTGGTAACGTTAACACACATGACAGATGAGACGCACAGACCACGAGACGCGTTCCTGATTTGCTTGAGCTAATAAATCGTAATGAGTCATTACAACTGCCACGGCACATTCCTCCTTGAACAGGCTCTGTATTACGAATTTGGTAATCCAGTACGAGTATTCGGTCAATCGAATGCTTTAATCTCTCGCATCTCTTCAAATGGTCACATATCAATCCATCTTTATTCGCAAAGAACATTACAGAAGACCACGAGCTATACCCAATCGGATTGCTAATGCAAATACATCCAGTATTACTTGGGGTTAAGGTACCTCACAGCAACGTGCCAAACGACCAGCTCAATCAATTGTCCATCCTCCTTTTTGTGAACCAATCCTTTCAATCTACCCCTTCTGACATTTGCGATCGCAATCCATCGTCAAGTGATTGTTGGACTATCTATGAAAGCTGAAGTATGATATGAGCACTTACTCTTCAGCAAGCTCATGTTGGTTTTTGTCATACGGCACTGATGAGTAATCGTAAAAATTAAACAGAGCTGTTCCAACAATAACATTCTGTAATCCCAACAGTAAAAGTAAAATTAACAGTAACTCATACCAGTATCTCGACCTGTAACAAACACTGCCAACCCCATACTAATACACTCCAAAAGACTCCCAAGACGAAACCTTACAGAACCGATAAAATACTAACCCTCTTCCGGACCAAAATGGCATCCACACAACTATGGATCCCCGATTCCTCCCCCCTATTATTCTATTCCCCCGCCGAAGCGTACTTCTCAGGCCAGAACCTGAACTCCTGGGTTGGTAATAATGGTCCATACCAGGGTGATCTGAACGCTACGGCTGGGAGTGAAAGCTATCATACGAGTTTTGGGCAGGCGGCTGTGGTCCTGCCGTCGATTTATGGTACGTCGACTCGATCTTCCTTGTCCATGTGGAAAGGGCTCTTTCCCTTCCATAAATCGTCAGTACCAAAACGTAATCAATGACAGGATGAAATGCTAATCCAATGATACAAGCAGTCACATCCTTCACCCCCCTATTCAACGCCCCATCAACATACGACATCACGTTCCAAATCAATTCGTGGGACCCGGAACCGTGGTTTTCAGGTAAGAGCTGGAACACCTCGACCGACGATTTCCAGCCTCAAACATTTACATTGCAGTTCAATTGTAAAGCCCAGAGTGGGAACAGGGAGGAATGTGGGGAGGTTGATTTTCTGGGTGTTTGGGTGGATACGAAATTCGCTCCTGATGGGTGAGTGTTATTGCACTAGACATCATCTCCTTTATCTCCTTTGCACCTGAGTTCTACGTTTAGATCCATCAGAGTTGAAGCACGTCTAGGAACAAGTATACTGATGTTTGGTGTTCCTACGCAGCTCACAAGTCGATAGCGTGACACTGGACGATGCCTCTCCATTAATCAACTACGAGGGTTTCGCCCCCGTCGATCAGAACAATAAGATCGTAGAGGTCGATTCGGGGGATTATGAGCAGACTTTATCGATGACTTCAACGGGGGGTGCGAAAGCCACTATACAATTTACAGGTCAGTGCAATGACTTGACGACCAACACTCGAGCATCTTCCCCTCATATGAAGGCTCTCATTTACAGCTTAACGCTCCCCACGTCCTATTGTGTATACACTGTATGCCCTTGACCGATATACTTACCCTTCGATGATATACTCAATAGGCGCATCAATATTCCTATACGGCGTTACCTGCCCCTCCTGCGGGGTATACACAATTACCCTCGACTCGTCCGGTTCCTCAGCGACGCTTAATGGGTTCAATAACGCGACGATCCACGATAGCCTGTTATTCTTCGCTACTAATTTAGATACGGCTTCTACTCATACCCTAGTTCTCGAGGCCAAGGGAGGGGTAGTATTGGATAGATTCGAAGTGCGGGGTCCGAAGGGTGGTGTGGGATATATGTGAGTGCAACTACGTTGTACTCTCGTACCCAACCTTCCGTTATCCGTCATCTACATTTGTGAGGGAGGTAAGCTAATCTTTCATTTGTCGATAGTGGCAATAACAACGGTACCTGGACGACTCTCACTTCATCGCCCTCTTCCACCTCAAGCCCAAACGGCAATAACAACAACGGCAACACCACCAACAATGGAAGCGGAACCAACCCCTCATCGTCGTCGGATCAAAGCACCCTCCCATCCTCACAGAGCGGAACCCCCAACGCAGGTGTAATCGTAGGTGCAGTCCTAGGCTCGATCGCAGGTCTGGCATTCCTCTATTACCTCTGTCGTAAAGTCTCTCCTCAACTCAAGAAGAAAGATACCAAGAAGCTCAATCCATGGGACGAAGCGAATCTACTCCAGAATATGAAGAATGAGGAGGTGCATGTTACTACTGCTGCTAATCAGCGGTATGTGTATCGTAAGTCAAGTGGTGATTTTTACAATATGGGCTTTAGTGCGTGAGATCACTGATTTGGCTACGTTTAGCTGGTCTGATCGCTCACTCGGATTTGAAGAAGTAAGGTCCTTAGACGCCTGTGAGAAAGAACCATGAATGTACTGCATCAGTTTAGGAACAACGATAATGAGTTCGTTCATCATGTGTAATGTGGTCATAAAAATCGTGTCAGTAATTTCGTCAAGCCTGTCTTGTATCTAATAATTAGTATCCCATGCGCGACCCAACAAGCCAATGCATCAGATCTACCATCCCTGAGTCTGTCCCATACCTTGCAATATCCTCTCTATCAACGCTCTCTTCATGTATTGTTCTCTCGCAAGGGATCGTATCGACTACAAATCACAGAGCATATTCATATCAGTTCTGTGCAATATACAATGATTGACATGTTACGTCTTTGTGGAAGGGCGCTCAACTCACCTTGAGATACCTATCCAAATCTACACGCTCAGCATCCAATGCTCGCGTCATATGATAGATCGTATCTTCAATAGCGTTATCTTCAGCGACCAAGTCAATGAGCCTTTACACAAAATTGAATGCTGTCAGTCCTCCGAACTCTGTTGAACGCATTCACTGCTCCCCCGACATCAACTAGATCGATGGCAAGCCGCCAACTCACTGATTATGCACAATACTAATCCCACAAACCAGCTCATCCACCCCAATCTCACCCTTCCCCTCCAACTCATTCACCCGATCTTCACCCTGCTTTACCACTTCCGCCAACTTCCTCCCCGTGGAATCACATACTTTCCTCACAGCTTCCAACCGGGCCATCTCATCTTTGATTGCTGGTTCGCCAGAAACTAAATCCTCTTTCCGTTCGATCAAGTGCTGCTGAGTAGATTGCAATGAATGCATCAAGGGGGGTAGAGATGCTTGGAGGTGAGGGAGGAGGATTGAATGCAGGTGTTGGAGCGATGGGGGAGGGGGCTTGGAAGGTGGGAGTGGGGGTGGTTGGGATGGGTCGTCTGAAGTGGAGGGGAGGGGGAGGGAGGAAGGTTCGGGTGAGCCTAGGAGGTCTGGGATAGGTTGGCGGGGAGGTTGGAGTGAATGTGCGGAAGGTTGGGGTTGGGGTTGGGGTTGCTGAGCTGGCTGAGGTTGAGGATGAGGGGGTATAGGGGGTTGATATTGCTGAGGTTGAACTTGCTGGGGTCGACTGTACTGTTGATCCTGCTGAGGTGGGTATCCCTGTGGCTGTGATTGATATCCATTCACATATCCTTGGTTCTGATCAGGCCGAGGTGTCAATTGTGGCTGAGGATATCCCACCTGAGATTGCGGCTGAGGTATATATGGCCGTTGAGGAATAATAGGTCCAACAGGGGGACCTACAGGTGACTGAGGCTGTGGGGGTATTCTGGCAGGTCGATTGGGCACAGGTGGAGAAGCAGGATCTTGAGGTGGCGTACCGGGATATGTAGCGGATGATTGCCTGGAGTGAGATCCCTGAGCATGAGGGAAGGGATGAGGAGGGGGTGTAGGTGCAGGGCGGTACTGAGGTAACATCTAAGTCACCGTCAGCTACACCATGACACAGCACGGTTCAGATCTCGGCTCACCTCTGGATTTTGGGTCTGGGACGGGGGAGGTCCATACCCCGGTCTGGCAGGTGGTGGAGGTGGTTGACCTTGTACCGCATGCTGAGGCTGAGGCTGAGGCTGAGGTTGCATTCTTGGCTGACTAGGCGAACTGACGGGACTACGAGATGATTGAGCGGGCGAGGAAGCTGGTTCAGGAGGCTTGGCGTAGACAGGAGGAGCAGCTGAGAATATCGATGTGAGGTGTTTGAGTATCGTATCGAGATCTTGTGTCTACATCAATGCATCACATCAGCATATAATCTCCTCTGGGGCTACTGTCTCCTGATTGTCGATATCTTGGGCAAGGCAATCTTAAAGACTACTCACAGGCCACATCCTCCACCAATCGCCTACAACGTCCTCCCGCAATCTACCAGACGGATCGACTTCTCTCGACTTCCTCACTCCCATCTCCTTGGTCGGCACCACGAATAACAGGGGAGGGGATCTGGGATAATCGTGCGGGACCCATAGGTTTATGGGGATATGGTATGTTGCTCCTCTATAGTTGATGGGTAGTGTTCCGTGTAGCAGTAGCAGTAGGGCAGTCTGACCCGAGTCAAATGCTTTGGACATCGGAGTGCGACAGTCAGCTGAGCCATGATAGTCTATGAGATAGCTGATAGATACCAGGATTGGAGGGACATGTCATATGGATGATAGGATCATAAAAAGATGACAAGCAGAGGAAAGCACTCACTGAACGCATCCGTCTTCACACTCAGCGTCTTCCTCTCCGTCAATATCCTCATCACTTCTTTGATGATCCTCTCCTTGGCTTGATAAGGCCGTAACACATTACCCAACCATTCTCGGGTGAGGTCGAGGTGGGACATGGTGTTGTGCTTGGTATCGCGTGTGGGATCACTATGTGTCTGATGGTCGGAGTAAAAGTAAGATGATAGGGATGTCGGTGATGCTATACTGCTATTTCGTGAATGGATGTTTACTGTAGATGAATATTGATTCAACGTTCAAGGTTATCAATGTCATCATCATTGTTGCTCCGCTCGTCATCACTATCTTGGCTCATCTCGTGCTTGACAGGAGAAAATGATGACATCATCACTTGATTTTCATCGGTCGGATCAACAAAAATCAGAATCATTCGAGGGATGCGAGTTGATGAATGCATACCAAATGTACCGTCTGTAGAAGTATCACCTTACATACACATTTAAGAAACGACATGTCAAACCCCAACTCACCACCGACATATGAAGAATCCCTATACGTCGCCTCCAGCTCGCGCCGTCCATTGTCCAGGAAGAAGAAATCCACTCAGGGGATAGGAGGAGATGTAGTGGGGAGTATGAAGAGGGGCTTGAAGGTTGATCAGCGGAATGACCACAGGAAAGAGGGGAGGTTAAGGTTGCTTTGTGAGTTAATGACCCCACACCAGATAGGCGTAGCAGACAAAGCTTATCTAATTAACTTTTGATTTCCATCTACTCAGTGGGCATCGCCGGACTACTCTTCCTCATCCTTACGACGATATGGGTAATACGGTTGAATAAGAGGATAACCGATAAAGGAGGTTGGAGTAATCTGTACGGAGTGATATCCCAACGTATATTCTCGCCAACATCACCGAAAACAGATAAGCAGGAACTATAGCAGTAGCAAGCTCAGAGGAATTATCTCTGCGACTGCTCTGCACAAGTACGATATTGTTGTATGAAAGTATGATAAAATGCATGAGATGTGAATATGCTATAGATATGTATGTACAACTTGAGTGTTCGATCACTTCTTCAATCCAAAACCAATCTTCTTAGGTTGTTTTCCCAATTCCGAGGGCTTGGCATCACCATACCTATCCCTCCTTACACGCCTGTCATCTCTATCTCTATCCAAGGATTTAGGTTCTGAACGATCATATCGTCTCTCAGAAACAAAACGATCATTCCCATCTCTGCCTCTTTGGCCAGTATCAGTCCTTCTTCCAAAAGGTCTATCTTCTCTTCTAAACCCCTTGTCGTCCCCATGTTTCTTGACAGACTGATTGGCCTCGTTTTTATCCGTATAACGCATGCTAAATCCGGTCTCGTCTCTTTCACTCCGCTCGATCACTGAAGCTTCATCATATTTCCTTCTCACAGACCCGCTGGCCTGCCTATCTCTCTTGATGAAACCCTGACCGTTCTGATCGTTTCTCCTGAACTCAATATCCCTTTCTCTCCTTGCATATAGTCTCCTATCACTTGCAAACTCCTCCACATCCTCCCATTCGGACTCATTCTCTTCCCTTCGATCCTGTCTCCGGGGCAAGACATCTTCTTTCCCTTTCGATCTTGATCTTGATTTCCCTGACCAACACTATACTCCCCCTCCCCACCCCCCTTGCGATCCTTCCCCACCTCCCCTCCCCAAACTCTAACAACCCTCTGCATCCCCTCCCTCATCTCCCGGTACTCATCCGCCGCCGACCCATGCAACCGTTCTATCGCCGAGATGATATTCCGAGCGAAATCAACCATCTTCCCAAGTATCACACCAGACTTTTTATCGTTGATATCCAGGCTTTGAGGTGTACTCTCCACCAAAAGCACCGTTCCCTTCCCTTCCGTTTGAGATCGAGCCTCATGAAACTTCTCCGGTCTAGCCGGAGTAGGTCTAATAACGAATAACCTCACTCCACCAAAATGGTTAATAAGGTTCAATACCTTCTTGATCGCTTCGTTATTCGCCCCCACAGAGATCTTTAAGAGTATCGATAAAATGTTGATATCAGGTTTAATCGGTTTTGGTCTAATCCATCTTATCCCCCTCGAATCCACCATTGAACCATTCGGCGTCACCCATTCATATCCCTTTTCAGGTAGGGACTTATCCGCCGGAGAGGTATCTTCGACAATATCACCAATCTGCGTAGCTCTCTTGAATATCTTCAGAGCATTGGGGAAATCTCCAGCCCACCTCGCACCTTGTAAGACATATTGATATACTTGATTATCCCATCCCTCCACCCCCGTGGGAGGCTGGTAGGAATCCAGTATACCCATTATCCCACCTATGTCGCCGATCTCACTCAGGGCGGAAATAGCGCTCTTGAGAAAATGGATATCAACAGATTGTTGGATCTCTTTGATCGATAAGAACAAAGTGGTATAGTGAGCTGCAAGAACAGTTTGCTTGGTGTATGATAGGCCCTGTATAAGCGATGTGGCAGATTGAACGGTTGGTCTTTGCTTTATCGTTGTTCCAATCCCATTTCCGGTGATACTGTGGGAAGTTGAAGCTGAAGTTGAAGCAAGCTTTGATTGACCTGGAGGAGGTAATTCCCAAATATCATTAATCAACTGTATAGCGAACCTTTGATCCTCCGGTCTACCCTTTATAAGACATCTCAGGGCATGGCTGAACAAATCAGTATCTATCGATCTATCTCTCTCGCCCTTGGTCTTGCTGAATTGTCGATAACATTGGTCCCACACCCCTCTTGAGATAGGACCTATATTAATTTGTTTTTGATCTACCTTGGTCTGTCTAGATCTGACTAAATGTATATGATGTAGAGATGCGAAGAGCGTCGTATAGGTTATAGTATCAGGAGATAATGGGCCGGTAGTATCCATAGAAAGGAATGTGGTATAAATGTCTTCCCATAATCCGTGTCTTCCCAGGTACTTTAGATAAGCATTCGTAGGTGATATGTTGATTTCATCTTCCAGGCCGTCTTGTGGTTCGCGTGGTATTATACCGGTACCGGAAGAAGGGGTTATTCCTATATCTTCTCTCAAAGACGACGAGGCGGTCATACATTTCTTGATGTGTTGTTGGGACTGTTCAAATAGGATTGTTACCCTCGAATGGGTCAGGTCTTTCACTGGGATCAACTCGTGTTCGATGGATACGTCCCCTGAATGGGATATACGGGAGTAGGCGTTGATCATTGTTGAGTAGGTTCTGGTCGTGGGTTTGATACCTCGTTTTTTCATCTGCGGTGATCGACCAGCAAACTTATCAGTATCAAGCTATCATAAGATCCCATTTACAACCTTCTGTCTTCACGGTGACAAAGAAGCGGACATCGAAAGGAGTACATGCGGAGAAAAGCGAGAAGTTGAGTTGCACACCACACTCACATCATTGTACAAGCTCCACATCTGATTCAACCTCCTCTGCTTCCCCATAAAACCCAACAGGATGTTCCAGACCGGCGCATTGACCATATCCTTCGGTGCACCAACTACAACCTGTATAGCCTCTTGGATCTGCAAATCGCTAAGCGGTTTATTAACCCCATAACCAGCTCTCGTATATTTCTCAATCAACTTCCGTAATTTTATAGACGTCGAATACGCATCCTGTCTCTCTCCGTCGTATCTTGCTTTACCTGAAGAGGGATTAGGTAATCTAAGAGGTAAAGCCGCGCCCCTTTGTTCGCCTTTCCTGCCTATTCTGAATGTACTGGGGGGTCTGATATCCAGTATTCTATCTATCGTTTGCCTATCCGCATTCACCAAATCTCTAGGCAAATGTCGGCCGGAGGATGAGGCGCCTTGTCCTGTTTTAGAGGCTGATACGAGGGTCGACCGCAGATCGTTTTGAGAGCGGTGAGAACGGGTGGAAGGACCGGGATCACCATGATATTCCCTTACAAGTGCGGGTTGTAGGAGTGATGCGGAGGGGAAGAGATGATGGCGAAGCAAAGCAGTTGACCGGCGAGCAGCTTGCATCTTGGGTTAGGTCGATGGTGTTCAACTCGATGAGGTAGTGGTACACCTACAAATGTTCATTGCTTGGCTGCTCTTTCATTCCACCTTGAAACACTGGACCCAACTTTTCGGTTGTCTCGATGAGTATCACGTGACACTGTATCCACGTGCGGTGGCGAACATCGGAAATTGCTGGGACGTTGAAACCCCAAGCAAAACATTGAATGAGACACGTCAACATTCCTTGGTCGTCTGATCTGTCGCCTCAGATAATCTCCCATTTTGACTCTCACCTCAATACCAAGTCAAAAGGAGATCAGCTATCAACCCCGAAAGACTCACTTGATCCAAGGGGAAAGGACGTGGAGCCACCATCACCATCAACATCTCCATCATCCCCATCAACGCATCAATATTGCATTGCAGGATTGCGTGTCTTACTCTAGTGTGGGGCTCAATTTATTAAAACGCGGTGGGGAAAGTAGAAGCACCGGTTATTTCGTCAATCGATTTCTCACTCTCATCCTCTCACTCTCACATTCCTTGTCCAGTCATTTATATATATCAATCTTACTCTTACCACTCGACAAAAGGAAGACAAGGAATCATCGTGAAAGCAAGCATCAGCAGTACAAACACAAGGAAAGATCAATCAAGATGGCCGCAGGTCTAGCATGTGAGTCTGGCTCGTTCATCAGAGAAATCCACAAAGAACCCATGATTGGTCCATGAATATTCTCGCTGATATCCCTTTTGTGTCGTTCTAACAGATGATCTGATTCTTATCTTTTGGCGTATCGTCATCAACATCTTTTTCAGAGAGATAAGGTGAGCATGGCGCATTAAAGTATGATTATCACTGTGCTCTCACATATACCTTCATCTTCTAATAAATGCTTGATGGGCTGTATTGACAATTTCCGTGCAGACCCAGAGGAGCATTCAACATCCCCAAGGAAGGTCCCGTCCTCTTCATCTGCGGTCCTCATGCCAATCAATTTTTGGACCCGTTACTCCTCTTCTCGGAGGTCAGGAAGGAAGCGGGGAGGAGGGTATCGGTATTGACGGCTGCTAAGGTGAGCTAGTGACTGCCTTATCGTCCTACAGACTGAGCTGACATATGATAATAGAGTATGCAAAGGAAGTTTATAGGAGGGGTAGCTAGGATTATGGATAGTAGTGAGTCATCGAACTCTCCTCTCGTTCTCAGAAGGAGTGAACAGCTCATAATGTTATGTCACGCCAGTCCCCGTGGCAAGAGCAGCAGATTACGCCAAAGCAGGTGCCGGACGAATCGTCCTATCTGAGACCGACCCGTCCATAGTCACCGGTATAAACACCTCTTTCACCTCCCAAGTCAAACCGAGATCACAACTGGTATTACCCAAATCAGCAGCCTACGCCTCAGCTACAGTGGAAGAAGTTATATCAGATACGGAACTACGACTGAAAGGAGAATTCGTCATTCCAAGTAAAGATGGTAGTGCCAATGTGAAAGCTTCTACGAGGGTGCGAAACGAAGCTGAAAGTAAGGAAGGGTTGGAATATAAGGTCTTACCTCATGTGGAGCAAGATGAAACGTATGGGGCATGTTTCCAGAGGTTGAAGGAAGGGGGTTGTATTGGTGTCTTCCCTGAGGGTGAGCCGTCCGATTATCCTTGCTTGCACATATATCATAGTAATTAAGATTGATAGAGCTGATACCCGCTGTCTGGACAGGTGGTTCTCACGACAGAACAGACTTCTTACCCCTCAAAGCGGGATTCTCAATCATGGCCTTGGGGGCGATGGCTCAACATCCCGACCTAGATGTCAAGCTGGTTCCTGTCGGATTATCATACTTCCACCCTCACAAATTTCGTTCACGAGCTGTTATCGAGTTCGGGCCTCCTCAGTCTGTCGATAGGGAATTGGTGGAATTGTACAAGCAAGGTGGAGCTAAGAAGAGGGAAGCCTGTGGGAGGTTGCTGGAACAGGTTCATGATGGTTTGAGGGCTGTTACGTTAAGAGCACCAGATTGGGAGACCATGCAGGTGGGTATCAGCTTCTGGAATCTGTTTGGTCTCTTAACGGTCCTGGTCTCTTAACGGTCCATAGCTGACAAGTCACCGTGTGATAGGTAATTCAAGCTGCCAGAAGGTTGTACCGGATCCCAGGGCAACATCTCACCCTTGGACAGGTCGTCGAGTTAAGCAAGAGATTCATGGAAGGTTACTTGGCGTACAAGGATGAACCGAAGATTATTGACTTGAGACAAAAAGTATTGTCATATAATAGGTTATTGAGAGATATGGGCTTAGCAGATCATCAAGTTGAAAGAGCCTCAAGTATCAGTCTGAAATCTGCTTTACTCTTGATCTATCGAACGGGTCTCTTACTCTGGTGGTCGATGTTGGCTTTACCTGGTGCCATCTTACATGCTCCGATCTTCATTCTGGCTAAATTGATCAGTATAAAGAAGGCTAAAGGTGAGTTAACCTGGACCGTCTGTCAATTCAGGCTCGTCTAACGGATATATCAATTCGCAGAGGCTCTCGCCGCATCAACAGTCAAGATTCAAGGTCGAGATGTCCTGGCTACATGGAAAGTCCTCGTATCCCTCGCTGTCACACCCCTCCTCTACATCTTTTACTGCATCTTGGCTACTTTCCTGGCTTACAAATACGACTTGGCACCCGCTTGGAGACATTGGACACCGGTTGCTATCTTCGTGTTACTTCCTGGTTGGGCGATGGCTACTTTAAAGTTCGGTGAGGCTGGTATGGACGTGTTCAAGTGAGCTAACTGTCTCTCTCATCAACCACAGTACAGATTGCTAATCATGTCTCCGTAGATCCCTTCGACCCCTTTTCCTATCACTTTGGCCGGGTAGTCAGCGAGAAGTCAACAAGCTTCGTCAGATGCGGGAAGCTTTGGCTAATGAGATCAGCGAAGTGATCGGTGAGTGATAGCTGACGTTTGTGGGCACTAGAATACTCAGCTGACATCCATATTGAACAGACGAATTCGGCCCCAAAATGTATCAGAACTTCCAATCTGTGAGAACCAGCTGGCCGTTGCCCAACCTCGGATTTAGCTGATCTTTGCATTATACATACAGGCTCGAATCCTCCCCTCAGCCACTGTACCTCAAACAGGCAGGAATCCAGGAATGTTCGTCCGAAAAGCTCAAGCGCCCGATTCCTCTGTACTGTCACATCCTATGTTATGGCTCGACGAGCGAATCTTCGGTAAGTTGTCGTCGTCAGCTTTGTGATGCTAGTGTTGTTGGGGAAAAGCTGATTACAAGTGATGATTCAGGCTGGAACCGAAGTGCCTCTGTTGGACAGAGTGTATGGAATACCACCAAGATGGATAAAAATCGATCGGAACCTTCGACCGCACCTACCAGTCCGGCCGAATCGGATAATGAGGAAGAAGCTGATGTAGATTATGATGATGTGAGTGATCTCATAATTCTCATCATGAATGCACCACCGCTTGTAAAGTAAGAAGGACGATGAGTTGATGTTAGTATTGGATATAGGTACTGGCAATTATCGATACTCGACGTACCGGACCAGGCTCACCACGAGGACGTAGAAGGGGACGATCGTACCATGATCTCACCCAACTGAAGTCCGAGACCAGTTCCAGTGCTACCTCGCCAGTGATTGACGGTGTACCCCTCCCGGCACCAGATGATGAAGGTACGAACAGGCTGTACAAACGACCTGGAGCGGGGTATAGGAAGGAAGAGGAAGGTGAGAGTGTTGGATTGGGTTTGAGTGGGGCGGAGACGAAGGATACTAAGGAGAAGGCACAATGAGCATCTGAGAAAGTAAGGGGTAGGGTTGAAGAAAGTATATGAACGGTAACGAAAATGGTATAATGAGATTAGTGCAGTTTGGAATTTGGTAATCGATGTCGTTTCTGGACCATCCATGCAACTCAAGTAAACATGTCTAAAGTCATGAACAGATCGAAACGAATTCTTCCACGTGCTGCAACAACAATACGGTGTGAGGGATTGAAAGCAATCGTTGTGATGCAAAGGGATTTTAACATCGGTAGATCGGGTGTACAAGTACTGTAACTCGTAGGAAGGTACCACTCTACGACAGACACAATTACAGTAGAGTGAACCGTATGACCTCGAGGCAGAATTTATTTTCTGGTCGGTATCTCTCCCTTAATTTCATCCCCTACCACATAAATCTTCTCGACGGCCCCCTTGAGCTCCTCGGGACTAAGTTGTGCGTTCCCCACATTAGGCTCCGGGTCACTGAATGTGACTCGCTCACTATTTATTACATGTACCCACACCAAAAAGAGTGTTTTCGAAAGGACCGAGCCGAACAGAACCAAACAGAATAACAGAACACAGCGGGTCGGTCAGTTCGTTTGCTTATCTGTAAGTTATGAACAAAGTAAGACGTACTCCTCTGGTGTATTACCGTATATATAATATTCCAAGTTGACAATATGACCTTTCATGTGATTCCACTTTTCAGGGAGCTTGTCGTTGAGATGGACGACGATCGATGTCCTTGGGGCTGTGTTGGGTTCGGCATCTCTGCCTATCGTGTTGAATTTGAAGAAATTCCCTTTCGTATCGTAGTAAGTCAATGTAAGCTCGAGCCTGGCCGAGCCTGTACCGATCGTACAGTGGATTCACTCACAGATGCCAATATCGTCACTGGAAGATATGACTTGAACTTTCTTGGTGGTCAACATTTTGAAACCAATCTCGGGATCACCTTGATCCGTGAGATGACCTTGTTGGTCGACCCCTTGCCAACCTTGAATCTGCTTTACGGCGTGTCGGAAGGCTGCCGACCACCTGCTCAAAAATAAAATCAAAATCAGTATCAAAATCAAGATCAAGATTAGGAATGAACTTGAGGATCTCCCTTCAGATGATGGCAGAGACGCCCTGGACTGCAGTGCGAAAAAGCGCCAAAAAAAAAAAAAAAAAAAAAAACACAACACACCAAGTGTTTGTCCTACCTATGATCTCATACTCCTCATTGGTCTTCATAGCATCATCGTAGCTCACCACAACCTCCTGAGACCCACCATCAGGTTTGGGTAATTTGATTTTCACTTTCTCCGTAGAGTATTCGTTGGCCTTGTCACCACCGTAATAATCGAGTACTGCATCTTGGAGGATCTTGGGATCCCTCAGTGCAACTTCGGACAGGACGGCGGGGAACCATGTCTGCGAGGTGTCTTTGGAACCTTTGCTTGTTCGCCAAAGCCCATTAATCAGCTGTCCGCCATTACAGAATACAGTTACTATAGGAGACAGTAGAGTACAGCACGGGCCGTACTCACTCCTGACCACACCGCTGATGGGATCCTCAGGACCCCAGAATGGAGTCGCAGCTCGTTTCACGGGTACGGGTGAGGCAGACGATATACCACAGGCTAAAGAAATCGCACAGAGAGAGAGCATCAGTGTTGATCAGAATTTTGTTGAGGTAAGTATCGCTCACCCAGCATACATACACAGAGTAGTGATTTGAACAACATCTCGGATGTGAGGTAATTACCGGGTTTCTTGGACTTATAAAGCAAATTGTACTGCAGATATAATCAACAAGCAAACTCGAATCTGTCTTTCAATAGATGCTGTATGCAATGATGAAATTGGGAGAAGTCTTTTCCTCACATGTTGATCCGTGAACCCCCCTTTTATACATTGAAGCAACTCCTCCAGGCGGACAATATCTCCAGTATCACAGTGCCACTCTTTTCATGGGAGTCCACTGTATCAAACGAAATTATGATTAGGTGTCTCCCCGTCTTCGGTTCAGCTCCCTTTGACCTGTTCAAGGGGACGTGACCCTTGAATTAATCCAATCCAGCTGCACTCCTTTGGGTTGATCATTCAGGGACGGCAAACATCAAGCTTCCGTTGTCTTGTGCGGGGGCGTCCATGGATTATCTCACTGCTCTCACTAAATTGATCGTGTCCTTTGTGAGTTTCACTCTAATGGGGCAGTGTCGATACGATCTGGAACAAAATCTCTCCAAAGGCAAGGTTGCCATTGAAACTATCACCGCACTCTCCGTGTTCCCAACTGCGCGACAGAAGGCGTTCAGCCAGCTGCATATGCCTTTCAAGGGAATGAAAGCAGGTTACATCGCTCTAGAACACAGAAGGGTATCACTCGAATGGTACATAATCGTAAAGCTCTTTCTGGCGTCTCATCTCCACCGTATCCCATGCTCTCGTACATGCCGGACAGGTAAGCGGGCGAGTACCAATATCCTCGATTAATCTGATGGCGCAATGTATACAGAAGACTACAACACGGTATTAGAAATATGGGTTGAATTGTGCTTGCTCAGCGGATAACCTGACCCGATTCTGGTCTCATATAGAATAAGGGCGAACTCACTCGTACCCCAATTCTCCCGCTCACACACCCATATTCCCAATACACCGCCCAAATATCCCTTATGCTCTTCCTCAGCTCTGTGGAGTATTTCTGAGATATCTTCGCGGCATATTAGACACTCTGACTGGTTCTGGGCAGAGGTCTGCACGTCTGGGAGCGATGATGATGAGATATCGAACATGCTCATGGTTGAGTGATGATGGACGAGATACAGGAGCCGCTGGGAACGTAGATGAGGATACGCCCAAAAGAAAAAAAAGAAAAAATCATCAGGAAGAGAATATGATGTTCCTCATGAATACCGTGCTCAGTATATAAAGGTGAAATCTGTACGATCATTGTGATGCACGATACCACATAATGTCAATGGATTACGCCACTTCCACTATGCACGTACGAATGCTCAATCTGATTTACGAACTTTGATATCATGCAGAGGTGCACTCTGTTTCTCCTTTCAGTATCCAACGCATACATCTCTTGTTATTTCGTCTACATACAGTACTCGTTCCAGCAGAGTAACGCATACGCCCCAGTTCCATTTCCCTTGTATTCACCGCACCTCTCTCTGACTAGGTAAACTTGCGTAAGTCAGGCGCTCGATTCATGCCACTCGAATCTCATCTCATCATAACTATCCTTCTGGGATTGAATCGCCGTGGTATCCCAGCTTCTCGTACATGACGGGCAGGTACCGTCTGAGCGTTCGATCATCCACTTGAGCACGCAATCAAGGCAGTACACTGAGATGTATAATCAGCAAATGGAAGGTATTTATATACGCTGGACATCTGCCCATCTTCGTATAACGGATCATTGGCAGATTAATGAGACAGCTCACCCGCACCGCAGCTCGCCATCTCGCAGATCCACAAGCTCAAACATCCCTCAATCCCACCTTTACCTTCCGTCTCTGCCTCTCGGAGGATATCAAATATATCTTCTTTACAGATCACATATTCCGATGAAGTTTCATATTCATGTTTTGTGTCGAAGCTCACATCGAGGTCTGCAAGGTCGGAGTCGTGCAATTGCAGCCTGGCAAGTAGATCTTCAGGATCGATCGGCATGTTCAAGGATTGGCTCTAAGGGGCGTGCGCTTAGAGGACACGTTGGCCTTCCTATTGCTTGCGCCGAGATGTGACAGGTGGTTTATCGGTTTACTGTTCTTGCTTTCTGGGGCAGTGTGACGTGACACTTGCAAGATGGTAGGGATGATTCTTATCAGGTATCCCACTCGCTAATTCCATGCACAGTATTTCTATCTTCGGAAAAGAGCTGAACGGTATTTTGGGTTTATATAATTATGTGCTGTACTGTATGGTCACTTTCGCAGTCGCAGAAGCGTCGTTCATCTTTGCTTTTCCCACATTCCCATGAGAGGGGCTCGTCTCCCAGAGTCTACAACAAAAAAGGGCCAATCCTGTCATTCTGGAAGATAGAATAACGTCCACAGTAGCATCCCACCATCTCCAAAGTTACTAACCCAATATTGAAAGGGAAGATTAAGGATTTTAGACTTGTTCACTTTCGTTTACCACACGCCTCGATGAGATTAGTAATCCTTCTTGCTGAATACTAGGTTCAGTACGTCTTTCTCATGCAACCACTGCGCTCACCGAAAGATAATAAGATGCATACTGTCCATCCGTCATATTGGAACGCAAGTCCCAAAACGACCTCACCTCACACCTAATCCCTAGTCCTCTTCCTCCCATATTTACCGTCCGCAGCCGCTTCCTCTCTCTTCCTCTTCAACCCCTCCATTTTAAACCTCTCCTTCTTCTCCTCCTTCAACTTCGCCTGCAACTTCTCATCAACCACTCCAACCTTCTTACGATGCTCCTTCCTCCTTTCCTCCTGCTTCTCCTTCCTCCGAGCCACCTTATCCTTCTTGAGCGTTTGGATCTGCTGCAAGAGCGTGACGGCCTTCTTCTCCTCTTCGGACATTACTACTGCCCTCGACTGCAAATAAGTGGGTTTCTTCTGAGGAGCCATATTTTTGGTTTTTGAGGCGTAAGGGAGGGAGGCTTCGAGTTTACGGGGGACTTTGAGGGTGTTGAATCGTCTGGTTGTTCGCTCGATTGGCTATGTCAGGTTATATATCAGTCATCGTGGAATGTGCCACACGACAGCTGAGATCCACTTTAAAATCACACCCACCTTGTACGCCGAATTGATATCCAGGGGAGTCTTGATCCCCTCATCTCGTCTTATCTGACCAGTTAATCTCATTCCCCTCCAATCACCTTTATCTGCAAGGAGCAACGAACAAACGGGATTGTACAATTTCTTAGGTTCGATAGAGTACCATGCTCTGAGGAAGACGATATCTGAGACAAACCAACTCTGCGCATCAATATTGCACACCAAGAAACGAAGTTAGATCCCACTCACCCCTCATCAAAATCTTATCCTCAAACGTAGCTCTAAACGCCCCATCAGGCTTCCCCTGAGCCTTCTTCACCTGCCCCCTAATCCCCGAAACAGTCTTGATATTCGCTCCCTCGAACTTGGCAACCTCCAATGCAGAGTTGAACATATCTTTGATGAACGCCGTATTCTTAAAGATCTTATACGGCGTACCGGTCAATTTCAATTTCTTGACTATCTTCGTCGATCGATCTATATCCAGTACAACCCCCGTAGCTGAGACTCTGAATCCCGGTGCATCGTCTGTGAGGGAGTTGAAAGCGCAAAAACCAGTATTAGGGGCTGAAACTGGACCGTAGAATGTTGCGTAACAATGCATATGTTCTGGTGTGTATTTGAGTAATCGATTTCGGATCGAATGGTCGTCCAGGTGATAGATGGGGAGAGATTGGAACCTCCTCCATCCCAGGGAGAAGATGATGGGATTGTTGGTCTTGAGAGTTCTGGTAAACCACCTATGTCGTTTGATTCGCACAGTGAGATACCCGAATCGTTCTTCGGCAGCTAATAGCCCACCAACAATTATGGGGAATCTCGGATCAAAATGCTCAATCATCTCGCAAGGTACCTCTGAAATCTCTAATCTGACGTACATACCCGATCGATATCCCTCGATCTGAGCTCTCGTATCGATATCGATACCGTTGAATTCATCTTCGTTCAGCTGACGTTGTTTGGCCATTTCAGATTTCTGCTGGTCGTAGAAATCCATCTTCTCGCCATCGGAATCGGAATCGTGGTCGTACTGCTCATCAAACTTCGCTTTAAGCGCAGCTTGCTTCTTGGCTGCCGCTTGAGCTCTGGCGGTCTCGTGATCTACTCCCGAATCCGCTGCGGAAGGCTTAACCCCAACGTATGGTACACCGTCTCCTTCCTCTTCATCATCCTCGAGATCTTCAAACCCTTCGCCATCCTCTTCATATGGATTACCCTCCGCATCCACCTCACCCACGGGACCAGAGATGAACATTTCTTTGAGCGAATCTAACATCTCTTCATCGTCCCATTTAGCTTTCAAGGCTTCATCATCGACAGGTTCCTTAAGTTGATCACCTGCATCTCCTTTGTTCTCTTCTCTGGATATTTGGAACAGATCATCTCCCTGAGCCATACGTGACGATTCGGCATCAGCGGACGAAGGTCGAGTCTTACCAGCGGCGATTTCTTCAGGTGACAATTCGGAGTTGTAAATCAAAGACATGAGATCACGTCGTTTGCCCATTCGCTCGGCGAAGGAAGTGGCAGCTTTGTCGGAAAGGTTTCGTTTCCATTGTGGGACATCTTCATCGTCATCATCCTCCTCTTCATCGTCATCATCAATATCATCATTCTCCTCGCCATCCAGATCTTCATCGTCGATGTTAACGATCTTTCCATCCTGCTCGAACCCAGTGGCGAACTCTAGATCGTCGTTGTCCGAATCCGATTCAGCATATCTGACATCCCCTTCATCCTCGGACTCGTCATCTAGCCCATCGATCATTCCTTCTCCTTCTCCATCCTCATCCTCAAAATCGTCTTCATCTAGACCACTATCAAACTCTTCATCATCCGCACTGCCAAGCATAGGACCGCCCGATCGAGGTGCAGCAGCCCTTCTGACCCGTTGTTGGCTAACTTCTAGAGGGGCGGAGGAATGACCGAACAATCTAATTTCGGAATTCTGTATACCATCGGCAAAGGTTCGATTCGCATCTTGTAAATCCATTACCATCTTTTCACCTTCACCTTGTGGGGCTATGACCATATACATCATCAGCCGAAGTCCGCACCGATCTATGAAAGCTGAATCGCACAACACAGCAAAACTCACCATCACCTCCTTTAGTGAAGCTTCCCGGAACATTGATATAAACCGCATCTTTATCATACATCACCCCACCCACATCACTCATAGGCGCATGTATCAATTTCGCCTTCTCGCCCATCTTCCTCCTTCGTTCACTCTCCAGCGTGGGGAGGGGACAAGGGTCCGATAATCGCTCTACATTCTTCACTTCCAAATCTCCCGCACCGGGTATATGTATCTTCGCATTTCTAGGAGGCAGGTTCGGACCCCTCAGATACCCATATAACGTGATCGTCCGATCGATCTTGGGGTTCTCTCGGATGAGTTCTCGGGGAGTCATATCTTGGATTCTATCTGCAAGTAAATAGGGGTGTTGATTACGGAAGACTAGTGGACGGAACTTCATCACGCTGATGAATCTCGATAGGAGGTTGATCTCCGCATCGGGGTATCGTCCATTCATTACTCCAGAAAGGGAGAAGAGCTTGGCTCCTTGGTAGATTTCAGTCCAGAATCGGTGCTTCAACCGCTTCTTTGTGTCTTTTAGGGTAGACGCTTTCTTGATGAGATCGAGATGGGTTAGGAGACCGATGACTTTGGGGAAACCGTGTGATTGGAGGATATTCAGGAATTCGAATGTTTCCTGAAGAACAGAACAATCTCAATCAGCTTCGCTCTTGCATTCTTAAGAAGCACATATTCAAGTGCAATGAAGCTGGTACAAGGTACAGTCGAAGTGATACACCAACTCACCATCTCGAACCCAAAACTCCCATCAATCATCAACAACACCAGATCCACCACCTTCCCGAGATCAATCATCGAATTCAGATCATTCCCACATTCTATAAAAGTGATTCTCCTGGTCTTACCAGAAACCACCGTGATTGGACCCTGGGGTTGATTGAGATTATGTTTCGTATATCTTCTAACCAAAGATCGAAGTAAGGTCGACTTCCCCACACCTGGTGGTCCTACTAATCCTACGACGATAGGTGGTGGAGGGAGTTTACCTTCATCCATTCCTTGACCTTTTGCTGAGGTCACCTTTCGCTCTTCTGGATTACGGTTGACGAGGGGAACATGGAGTCGTTTTTGGTCTTTCTCTGCTGTTCTTCTTGCGGCTCGGTCTGCGGCTCGGAAAGATGTGTTGGTGAATGCCTATCACAACACACGAGAGTTGGTCAGCTGCTACTAGTCACTCGCTCGTCGGAGACTGCTACTACAACCCACCTTAGGATTGAACCCCTTGCCCCCAGTCCTGTCCACACCCTTCGCAGCATCCTTCTTGGCGTGCTTGGTACCAGCAGAGGGCTTGTGATGTACTTTATGTGATTGCTCCATCTTGCTCTAATTTATAGCGGTGAGCAAGTATGGGATGAGTGATTAGATGTTGGACTGCAAGAAGATATCAACGGTATTTTCCAAAATATCAGATCAGCTTGGACCGGATAATTCTGAAATTCATCGTTGAACGTGGCAAATCACGTGACATGTGTCCAGTCACTTAGTGTAAAGTGGGTTATCTGAATAAGCTGTATAAAATGGTGCTATTCAGTTGAAAACCTTTCCCACTTTAGCTTACACGGCGGCAATTTCCCCTCCTTCTCGTTTTATTCGCATCTCTCGACAATAAAGATCAGAATCAAGTTCACGAGCAACCTCCACTCGACTGGTCCACCCCCATCCCTGTCTGCTCACCAGCTACAGCCTGTCATACGGATCTCCCACAGATCTGTCATCATCATCTATACGGTATGACAGCTCTGACGACACCAAAGGTAGCACCCATCAAAATCAAATTATCCCTTGGATCAAAACTTGCGAACCCCTCTCCTTCCACTCCTGCTTCTGCTCCTGCTCCTGCTCCTTCCACTCCCACCCTCACTCTCACCACTGGCGGGAAGAAGGGTAAAGACAAGTCTGTTCAGCAGGATGAACCTATCTCCACGCCCATAGGTGCAGAGGGAAGTAAGAAGAAGAAAGGGAAATCAAAGGTACCACCATCATCTACGCCTGTAAACGAGATTTCACTCAACGATGAACCGCAGTCGCAACCCCAAGCTGGTCCATCGAGGATCACCATACACAATCCATCTTCTTTATTGGGTCATCAAGCTGTCCCTACACCTCAAGAATTCACTGCAACCCCCCAAGCCGTACCAAGTACGCCGACCCCTCCAGCGAGAGGTAGACCTCCCAAAACCAGCACCAGCACTATCAAGAAGACTCAATCTAAATCTACACCACGGTCCGCTAAAGCATCGACATCCACCGCCAAATCCAGGAAATCAACTTCCAAGCCATCTGCCATTCCCTCAAGGCTATTATCCGAAAGTATCTCAACACCTTCCAGACCATCCTTACCCCTCTCAGAGACATCTTATGAAACCCCTTCTAACAATATTAGCCTGAATTCGTCAGAGGTTACTTCGCCTGATCCCTTATCCTTACCGCTTAGTCCATCAGCTATCAATGGCGAGCTACCTTCTGTTGGAACACCCCAACAGCAGAATGGCTTGGGAGATGAAACTCAGACTCCTCAGAGTGGGAGGGGACATAGGACGGGTGGGAAATGGATGAGGATCAAGAGGCCTTTGAAGGAGTTGCTGAATAGGACGTTGGTTGAAATGAGGAGGAAAGATGATGTGAGTGGTGCCAATCTCTTCGTTCATCAGCTAGCCGGTTCAAGATAGAGAGTTAAGCTGATGTTTTAGTGGGTTAGTACGCTCTATTTGAAGATCCAGGTTAGCTCTGCTCCTCAATTCTCAAGTCCATTGTGCCCTGAGCTGACGGTATGTTACATCCTATAGTTGACCTAGAAGCTTTCCCCGACTACCTCGATGTCATAGGTGGTGAAGATAAGATGATGGATATGGGCACGATGCAGCGGAAAGTTGACTCAGGAGAATATACCAGCGTAGGGCAAATGGAAGTGAGCTGATCGACTAACTCTCAAACCGAATTCGGGCTTAGCTGATTCCTTCTTCTCCTCGATCAGGCCGATCTTCATCTTCTCGTCGACGCAGCTCAGAAATTCAACCCTCCCGGTACGATCCCGTACAACTCTGCCGCACGGGTTCTCACAATCGGAATGAAACATATCGAGAGGTCCAAACCACTCGTCCTCACTCCTTCACCATCCCCCACTAGAGAGTCCGCTACTCCCTTCGGAGCAAGGGGCTACTCCGTATTCTCAGGTAGGGAAGGTACAGCCGCCCTTGAAGATTCGCTGAGACGTGTAGAGGAGATCCAACCCTCCTCGTACATCCCCGAACAGATGCTCGATTTCCCACCCAACTCGCTCCAGGCCTTGGCAGTAGGATGGAATCTGAACGGAGGGAAGAGAGTCCACGCGAAGAGGGTGGTAAGGAGTCGAGAGAAGTTTACTGGGAAATGGCGTCATTGGGAGATGGACGGGACCAGGGATATAGCCGAGATGGATGATCCGCCTCTTCTCCTCGAGAGGTGGAAGGTGGACAAAATGGATAAAATTGTCGATTGGAAGGAATCTCGAAGAATCTCAAGCTCAGGAACAAATGCATGGTGGGAGAGCGATACGGGTTTATCAGGACCTAGCACTGTGGCTGGACAGCCTCCCACCCCCTATGCGGCTTATAATCCCAGGAGAGATAAGGTCGTTGAGAAGGATTTGGAGCAAGAGGGATGGGGGAATAGGGATGAGATAAATCAGGAAATTAGGTATATTAGAAGAAGGATGGGATTGGGATTAGAGATTGATGATGAGGAGGTACTGGCGGAACATCTTAGACCTGTTAGACCTAGACTGAAGAGGGATGAGGGACCCACGCCGACGGCTGCTGCGGTGAATCTTACGAATATATATGATGAGGGTGGGTATAAGTTGGGGAGAAGCTCGATTGATTGGGTTAGGGAGATGATTAATGGCGGGGATGTTAGGGGAGAGGCGTATTTGAGTAGTGTCTCGAAGTTTGTGGAGGGAGCTATGAGGGGAGCTAGTGGATCTGAACTCGATTCTACGAATGGACCTGTAGGTGGAGTCAACGGAGTTGAGAAGGAAGACGAACCTCCTATTAAACAAGATGACGATAAGGATATCATGCCGCTCAACGAATACGTCCTGAAAAACTACCACGATGGCGTCCTATCCAAATCCATTCCACGGAAAGTATACCATCAAACCATCTCTCATCTATCCAAACCACTGGACGAAAGGCCCCAATGGATCAGGGAGTTGACTTCAGCTGCATACGCCAGACTCGCACTGAGAGAGATGACTTCGCCGACCAACCCGCTGGACATCAAGCCGCTTTTGAGACTTGAGAATGATTTCTTGCATCAGGGGGTGGGCGCTAGGATCGGTGGTTCGCAGGGGATCAAGATGGGTTTGGAGTGGACTGGGGGGGAGATTGGGAGGCTGGATAGGGAGCTGAGGGAGAAGATAAGGAAGGAGCAAGAGGAACGATCAATGGCTGAGCAGAAGAAGGGTGACACTCAGGGAGAGGGGAAGAGGAAGAGGGAAGATGAGGAAGGGGAAGACGAAGAGGGAAATAAGAAAGTAAAATTGGAAACCAATCTACCAGTACCAGTATCAGCGACGTCTTCGCCATTGTCCTCTGCTCCTGGATCACCTTCTACCAAGCCTATGGATATCGATCCGAAGCCTGACACCATTACAAATGGCATTACCACGAGTGGTCTATCCACCACTACCACTCCAGCTGTACCAATCGATCCAGGCGATACGGCCTCATTACGAAAATTACGACTTGAATTAGTAGCTCTAGCCAAATTCTACCCTCTTCCCGCATTGAAGAAGATGAGGGATTACGAAGCGTTGAAACTTCTACCGTTTAACGTGAGGAGCTTGATGATTGTTCCGGAGGATTTGAAGAAGGCTGAAGCGGCTAGGAATGTTGGTGGGTCGGGGGTGGGGGTGAAGGGGAGGAGTGGGAAGTAGGGATGTGGGGTGAGGTGATGGGTTGTATGTTTATGCATTGTACACTGTACTGCTATGTACGCAGGATAACATATCTCTCACGAATATACTATACAGTTCAATATGAGCGAGCTCGGTCGATGTCTGCAGCGAATGTGGCACTTTGGGTTTCAGATACCAACGGTGGAACAATCATCGTTCAACCGAATAAACCACGCACACAACGCACAACGCACAGATCATCTCTCAATCTCTCAATCTCTCAAAGATCTCTGCACAGACCGCTTGATGAAACACTTCTGCAGGGTTTACCGATCATCTTGTTCCTTCTCTTTCACTTCTCTTCTTTCCTTCTCCATCAAAGACTCAACAGTCAATCTTCCTTCCCCTTATCACTCCATATATACTGATCAACCCATCTAAATCTTCCCTTCTCTTTACTCTCCTCTTCACCTCAGTTACGAACGAAAGCTATAGAGGTAAATCATGTCAAAATCAAAATCGAAAACAAAGGGCAAGAAAAGAGCCCCTCCCTCATCCCCTAATCCTGAATCACCCATTACCAAATCCAAATCCAAATCCAAATCCAATAGCAGTATAGCAACAATAGGTCGAATTGATTTTACTCTGCTCTCTCTTCATACTGCTCCCGACCAAAACGAAGACGAAGACGAGAAGGAAGAGAAGAAAAAGGATTATCCAGCTAGGAATACCCGTTCCAAAGTCGCTATAACCCCCATTTCACTCACACCTACACCTACTACTTCGAGACCGTCGTCCCTTGCCAAATTAGAGCTTCAAAGAAGACCTGTACCGGAAGTTGGACTCTCTGCCTTGGTTTCAGAATCATCATCTCCCTTTTCAAGACTTGGCGACCCTCGACCCAGGGGCATCTCATATGCCAAAGCAGCCAATCTTTCCTCTTCCTCTTCCTCTTCCTCTTCCTCCAATATCAACCCACCAACAACAGCAGCAAGCACTTCGTCGAATCACCCTAACGGATCTTCATCCGGCACTCCCTATTCTGCCTCGACCCCACCGATACATACGCACGACCAGATCGAGGCGGAATGTATCATCTGCAGCGAAGAGATGAGCGAGATCTGTCTAAAGCTGAGAGAGAGGGGAAAGGTGGGAGAGGCGGTGGGTTGGGATTATGGAGCTGTGAGTTGGCGGGGTGCGGTGCGTGTGAGTGAATTTCTCGCTGTATATAATCCGCTTAGCTTAGAAGATGCAAAGTACCACATAGTGATCCACATCGTCTTTGGTCGATGAGGATGCTTTTTGGGGGTTGAGATAACGTTATTTCCTTCTAATGCTCGTAGTATTTTGCATAGAATGCGCTATAGCATGTATCAATCGACATCAACTTAAAGATGAAAAACCAATCTGTCCAGCATGTACGAGAGGATGGAACACACAGGAAATCAAAGATCAAGCTAGGGCTTATGACTCAGCGAAGTTCCCGACTACTCCAAACAAGCAAGAGACCCAACAAAACTCTAAATCTATCACATCAAATGACAATGCACATACCAATTCAAACACAACATCAGACCCGAGTAGATCGACGAGAGAGTGGATCATCCCAGTAAATGCGGATGAGAGGATCAGTCCGTTTGTTGTTTCCGATGCGCCGAGGAGAGGTCGTTGGTTTCTTGGGTAGGGCAAGATATCTGGAGATGATCGGTTGTCATAGGCAGATCGATTGGGTGAATGTTTGGTTCTTAGTAAGGAGAAAACGGACAGTACACATAGGCTGGGGGAGTGGCGGTGGATATGAGAAGTGCTGCGAAGGAGAATATAGTTTAAGGCGATGTTTATGGGTATCTCATTCAAGTCGGCTACACTGATCATGGAATTTACGCTTCAGATGATAATTCGCATGATGGTATTATTTATTGTGATGAGTATGAGATGTGCATTATTTTGCATGTGAGACTTGTAAGCTATGTATGCATGTATGTACATATGTATGAAACAATCCATCATGTACAAGTAGTGTACAGTATTCTATCGAGTAAGTTTTGTAACCAGACTCAGACTCATCGATGCCACACGCAAGTTACTCGCAAAGCTGACGTGAATTGCTTGGACTACAGTACACATATCACTCGAGTATATATTTATATATATATATATATGATAGATAATCATATTTCATTAACATCACATACATGTCCATATCAAAAGGGTCCATCTCGAGTATTACCCTATACTTCTCCCTCTCTTGCCAAAATACAATACACCGACCCCGGCTCCCATGGACCATCCGAAATATGAATCCCCCACTCCAGCTCAAGCGACCCCTTCCCACATCCCCTTTCTCTTCTGACCCGACTCCATCTCGACCAGCCAAATACCGCAAGATCAGCACAGAAACGCAACCCGAAGTATTCTCACCTGTTCCTCCTAAACAACCTCTCCCGGATATATTCAAGATACCGACTCCCACTTATTGAGCTTCTGAAATCCAGGAGAGGTACACTCTGGACGTACCTTGGGACCCCGTTCCATCACGCGCGAGCCTCCTTCTCACACAACTGGGGTTGCGTCGATCACCTAAAGTACGAAAGTCCCTACAAGATCTGGAGACGCCCACGCCCATTAGGACGGGTACACCAAAACCTTTAATGGGCTCGCAAGAACCTGATAAAGCGATTCATCGTCCTTTGCGTACGGACGTCAATATATCTAGACGTTCTTTGATACCAGATCCGACGATTGGACGTTCAAGGCCAGAATCCGATCGAGGAAAGACCGAAGAACTTGCTATTTACGTATCGTCAGAGTCCGATTCCTATTCTGAATCAAAGCGAGAACCCGAGAAGAAGAAGGAATCGAAAAAATCAACTACAATCCCTCCTCTACCCAAATTCTCTTCTCCCCGAAGCTCAAGTCCACCACCCAGTTCGAAATTTCCCCTCAGAAACATTGCAAAAGCAAGATCGAACTTTGGGTTTACCGGAAGCATGTACAGCCTCAGCTCGGAAGTTAATCGTAGCAGGGTCGATTCCATGGACGATCAGACGCGACATGTCTGTGATTTATTTAGAGGCGACGTGGGCAAAGCTTCTAGTGCGACCGAGATCACGAGAAGAAAGGAGAAAAGCGATGTCACGGAGATTGGAAGGGTTAACGTCAGCTCAGTGCAGAGTCGTTCGGCAATTCACCATCGTACAAGCACATCCCACATACACCAATACATCAAACCACCGACGCACAGCGAGAGATCATCGAAGGATATTTGCGCGGCTATGATAGGTTTGGGAAAGACGGGCGATAGCATCAATAGTGTTTCGAGGATGGTCGACAGCACCAGAAAAGGTTCTGGTATACCGGAGTCAGCAGAGTCACAAGAAAAGATGAAGAACAAGAAATTGGCTGCTCCACCCCTTAAAACACCCGCCTTTAGTCTTGAAGACGTCTTGGCAACACTTACGCGTTGGGAAGAAGCGGAGAAACAAACGGAGGAGCTTGGAGAGGTACGATGTAAAACTGATCAATCAACTAAGACTAAGGAGATAAACAAAGGTCAAGAGAAGAAGGATACAGATGACTATCAGAAGACTTATGAGGAGAATAAACTCGATAAGAGGAGAAAAACCCAACCGGAAGAACAAGCGGTCCATTCTCCCAGGAACATGAGCTCTGAAGAGCTTAAGAGTAGAATGCAAAGACTTCGGGACAAGCTCAAGATCAGCGAGGAGAAGAGCAAGATGCTGCGAACAAACACAGATGACACCGATAAAATCAAGACCCGCCCTCTAAAAGAGAACGCAGTTCATAAGAGTGATGGAATGAAGAAACGCTCGGAAAAGACCAAACCCGATGAGGAGCCTCGACAACCCAAGAGCTACAAGAGCTACAAGAGCTACAGGACTCAAGAAGATCTTTTGGAGAGGAAGAAAGAAGCCATAGCAAGGCTAAAACGACATGTTCCTCTTAGATATCAAGGGGATGCTCTTGGGAATGTAGGAAGGTTCTACCAGAAGATAATCCAAGAGGTATTGCAGGCTGGAGAAAAGGAGAGAAAAGTGGAATCACAAATCCAGGCTGGACCGTCCAACGCACGAACCGCCACATCCGAGAAAGCCAAAGATGAAAACTCAGAATGCCTAATATGTTCCGAAGATATCTTCGACGTCCTGGTGAAAGCGGACGAACATGGTGGAAGCGAGTATGCATTGTGGGCATGCGAGTTGGCTGGATGTGGATCCGGTAAGTTCCCTTTTGTTTTCACTTGCATCACTTTCGAACCCTGCTTGTGGCGGTACATGCAAAAGGGCGCCGACTAGATGTCGCTTATCTTGTGTATTGTAGTATTCTGCGTGACCTGTGCGAAAGCTTACGTCGATAGAATGAGGACTACGGACTGTCCGGCATGTACGAGGGGATGGGATGTTAGGGAGCTTGAGAAGCAATATAAGGGTTTCATGGCGACGAAGGAGGCTGAAAACAGAGGATGAGTAGGGGATGTGGCCGCGCCGTCGCTTGTTCGAACTCTTTGGGCGATGATGTACGGAGAGATTTTGGTTAGCTTTGTAGACCCTTTTCATCAGCTTATCTTTGTGGTCTTTATATTCTACGTGTTATTCGTAGGCAGATTTCGATTTGAAAAAGTGTTGTTGAATGAATAGAAGTCTCATGTCAATACTTTCCCTATTGATCATCTGTCAGCATTAATGGGGCCGAGAGGGGATCGGTTAAGCGGTTCGATAGCCTGATAATGGGACTACAGTATACCTTTAAGCATGCTGCACTAACTCTCATTCCGATGTATGTCAGGCTGCTTTAGCGAAGGCTACGATTGTCCTGACTTGTATGTGGATTGCCGACTTCTAACATGTTCTTTCTCATCTCATCAACTTTAGTCTTGTTCTTTCTCACTCCGACATACCACATACGAGATATATACCTCATTGACACATATGCTCTGTGATACCTTTAAGCGACACCTTGATCAACCTCTGACTCTATCCTTGATCTTTGATGCTGACCCCTCCACTCCTCTCATCATGCCTGGTAAATCCCCTCGGCCATCCCGCGCCGCCAAGAGCCGAGCCATCCGACGCATAGATAAAGCGATACCCAAGGAGAAGAAATACCAGCGCAGAAGGAAGAAAGAGGATAAAGAACGTAAAGCTTTGAGAGAGCGGTATAGGCAGTCCGCGAAATATACAAAAGGGAAGAGAGAAGCCGAACAGGAGCACAGGCTGATGGATGATGATTCTGCGACGGAGGAGGAAGAAGATAAAGCACGAACGAAGAAGGAAGAATCGATACCCTTTGAATGTATCATCTGTTCAGATGAGATTCCGGATATCCTCCAACGAGCGGTTCAGGAAGGTAAAGGTGGGGTGGATGGAGGACTGGTTCTGTGGTCTTGCGATTTGAGGGATTGTGGAGCGTGTGAGCTTATTATACCTGTCTCTTTCATATCTTGATCTGGTTCTGATCTGATTTGTTCTGTGTGTTCAAAAGGTAGAGGATATACTAATCTGTGCGATTTTGAATCAAATAGTATTTTGCATATCCTGCGCTGTACGATATATTTCACCTCCCCTGCCACCTGTCATACACCCGGGACAAACGACATGCCCTGTTTGTAGGAGGGAATGGGATTTGGAGAGGCTACGAGAACAGGCGAGGGCGTATGATCCCACGCTGATGAGTGAGGGCTAGTCGAGATGAGTTTCAGTGATACATGAGGAAGATGGGGATCATAGAACACAGTATATGAACAGTATTCTATGGGCTCAGTGCGATGGTAGTACGAGGTACCTTGATACGTTCTTATCTATTGTCTCCTGTGTCGGGCGTTTGCTCATATGTAGCTTCGTGTTGTACGGGCCGACTTGAGAATTGCGAAAAGAGGCCCTGGACTTCACATTATTGTATCCAGTATGAATAGCCAGAGAGCAGGATTCGTAGGCGAGCCACCATACTTGGAAAGAGGGGAGCCCCGCAGGTCATCTCGCATTGAGCAATCATGAGCACAATCATCATCGTCCTTTCACTTCACATCCCCATGAAAAGAGAATGACGACGGAAAGCAGAAAATTCCAGAGTACAGTTCCTATCATTCCGGATCGGACTGATAATCTATGTCAATAAGGTCCAATCAATCGTGTGGATCAACTTATGCCAAAGGATCGAGGCGATCGTTGACTCAGTAGTGCCATTTCCAAGAAAGGACCTGGGATCTCCTCCGGAAATCGTACGCACCGCCTAATGGGCCGAAAGGATACGATGCATAGCTGGGGGACGGCTCGGAAATGAATGAAAAGGCGTGTCAAGTCGACGATCTGCAAAGGGGGTGGGGATTTGCTAAATTGCCGATTAAGGGGTCTGACCTTTGTAGAGCTACCACGAAGGATTAGCTTCAAACCTTGTTGCCACATATTTTTGTGGAAGCGTCCTGCTGTAATTTCTGAAGATATATAAACCGCTTGAGGGAACAGATTACTCTGAATTTCTTCCCATCAAACAATCAAGATACGATTAGTCAGTTCTGCGAACTGACAAAGCTACTACAATAGATCAGATTTGATACTTCAAGTTTTTCTACTATTACTTTTCTACAGTTTAGATATCTCAGCCATCTAATCTTTTCTACTTCTTCTGTTTAATTACTATCTACGGATCAACCAAGTCAAGCCAAAATGCGATCATCCACTTTCCAAGTCCTCTTCGCTCTCTTACTTCCCCTCGTTACCGCTCATCCGATCAACGATAACTCCAACCTAATCAACAGAAACACCCTAGGAACCCCCTCTCCCATCGTCGGAACTACTGCCAACGCCGCTGATGCCACTTCCGCCTCAACCCTTTCAACAATCACCAACGTCCATCAAATCACTTCCACCCAGACTCTCGCCTCTGACGCTCCTGGCGGGCAATCGCGCTCGATGCCATTTGAAAATGCTGAGGACTGTACGGACTCCCACCGAATTGGATTTCCAGGTGGTTCAGGGGGACATGGAGGGTTTCCCACCGCTCGACCAGGTGGGGGAAATTGCGCCGACGAAAAAGGGTCACCATGCGACTGTTCACTCCCTAATGCGACGCCTATTGGGGGACCTCCACCTACAGGACCCCCCACAGGGCTTGCCACAGGGGAAACTTCCAACGCCGCTGCTCCCACCCAAGCTTCCGGGAGATGTGCCGATGCGAGTGGATCACAATGCGACTGTTCACAGCCCGGTGCTACTCCTACTCCCATCGCGACCGATAGTGCCCAACCCACTAGCGACACTTCCAACGCTGCCAGCGTCAGTGCACCCACCTCGTCTCCCTCCGATGCCGCCGGCAAATGCGCAGACTCCAATGGTACGGCCGGTGACTGCTCTCAACCTGGTGCGACTCAACTCGCCCCGGGGAGTACGAGCTTGCCCGGAGAGACTTCCAACGCGGCTGTTCCCACTTCGGACACTCCCTTGCCTACTTCTGTAACAGGCATACCCTCCTCTGGCGGGCCCGCCCCCACTGCGACTGGTTCAGGTGGGAGTTGTGCGGATGCAAGCGGTAGTCCTTGCGACTGCTCCCAACCAGGAGCGACGCCCATCTCCACCAGTCCAGCAGATGTGACTTCCAACGCCGCCTCAGCCACATCATCAATGCCCCCTCCAATCGCCACCGCCACTGGGGGGTCAGGAGGTGGTCAAGGGGGATCAAGCTGCGCCGATGCGAGTGGTACTCAGTGCGACTGTTCCAAGCCTGGCGCTACACCCATTTTCAGCAGTCCAGCAGGGGTGAGTTCCAACGCAGCCTCAGCGACATCTTCAATCCCTGCTACAATCCTCACTGGAGGTTCCGGAGGATCACAAGGTGGTCAAGGAGGATCAGGCTGTGCCGACACGAGTGGAACTCCCTGCGACTGTTCCAAGCCTGGCGCCACTCCAATTGGAGCATCCTCCCTACCAGGTGTAACTTCCAACGCAGCCTCAGCTACCTCTTCCAATTCCGCTCCAATCGCTACCGCCACTGGAGGATCTAAAGGTGATCAAGGAGGATGTGCCGATCAAAGTGGAACACCATGCGATTGCTCTCAACCAAGTGCGACCCCCATCTCAGGCGGGCCAATGACAACTAGTGAATGTTCGGAAGGTCACGCCACAGCCACAGCCATTGGCACCGGACCCAGACCTAGCAATACGTCGTATGAGCAGAGTGCCCCGGAGAACTCAGAGGAATACAAGGAGGAGACTGAGTGATCGTACGGTGGGTAGTGCAAGGATTTGAAGATCTTGGTCAGTGACCTTGATAAGAGATATGGACTATTTGATTTTGTATTGTATTGTACTGTATATCATGTACGAGCTTGGATGGCTGTCAGTCGTGCTATTGTGTTATACTGTATGTATCTCATGGACTTTTCATATGCATTCGTGCTTTGGTATCAATCATCAACGATGAGCTGTTTGCCTAGCGTGCCAAACTTGTGATATATCACTGTACATTGTAAACGGTTTGCATAATTCATTGCCCTTGTGAATCCTATGTAGTCTATATTCCAGTGTACTTTTATCTCCTTTCTCATATGTTACCCAACTACGTTAATCACCACTCAAGATATCTACATGGGCCATGGACTCGTACTGTATGAGATGATTTGGTCAAATCATTATCGTCCTGCCAGCTCTTCACCTCGACTATGACCACGAACAACCCTCACATCCTCCCCGTCCTCACTCTCCTCTACCATATCATGCCCCTCTATCCATATCCTGCTCGAACCACGTTCGTTTGAACCCAATTGGTCCGGGTTGATATTATTCCCATTATCTCGCGAGCCTTCCTCCCTAACATTTTCGTTCGAGTTCCTCCTTGACAGAATCCCAGCCATCGTCCTCTTCTCATTGTTGTTCGATGCTGATGTCGGTGGATCTCCGAATCTTATGCGATCAGTGTCGTTATCTCCATTCGTGTTGGCGGGTTGACCGACGTTAGAGAATGCCTTGTGGTCCTGCAAGGTCCCAATAATCGAAGGTGGTCTTGAAGGCAGATTGACAGGTGGAGGTAACCTCGATACCCCGCCTCCCGATCCACCGTCTACATTCCCAGTAGCGTTCCTAGACAGACTCTTACTTCCAGTTATAGTCATCGTTCTAGCCAATTTGAACCCCCCTTTCCCAATCGGTATAGTGATCCCATGAACGACCACACTAGTCAATACCAAAAAGTACACAACGGGCAATATAACTTGTCGTAGGTGTTCTCGGGTCCCATCCTCAGGTATGACATCAAGAGCAACCTGAACGTAGAATACCGCTCCTACACCTATTGGACCGAAGAATCCTGCGAATACACTTTCTCGAGTAGTCTTGAGAGCGGGTATCCAGCGCGATAAAGCCCACACCCATGGTAATCTTCGTACTAACATGATGAGAATACCTAGGACGACGAGCCGCCAGGGTGATAAGGAGTATTTGGAGAAGTCGGACCATGGGATGATAGCGCCGATGTAGAGGAAGATGCCCTATCGTAGATGAGACACAGAATATGAGTTTATGCTCATACAATCTTCATGGATGAGCTTGACTCACACTGTTCAGCAATTGATCAATAACATCCTGAAATCCATGATCCTCCGTTTCCAGCCTGAACCAATCATCCCATGTAAAAGAGTTCCCAACGACAAAACAGCACAGAATATCATCCGAACCGATAATCCCCACCCAGCCAAGTGTGAAGAACGTCAAAGCTACTCCGAAGGACAAGAACGATTCGTGGTCGATGAGTCTAGAAGTGACGAAACAGACCACGTCAGATGTGTCGTTTTTGACGTTCTAGTAGTCTACCGTAAACACTTACTGTCTCTGCTTTGCAAATTTCAATAGCTTCCTCGCGATGTAGCCGACACCAGCACCGATCAAACAGGATAAGATGATCTGGTAGAACAGAATGTTGTAGAACCTAAGAATTGAGCACTTTAGCGGAACTCCTGAAAGTATTGAGGGGAAAGCCGTACTGACCATTCACCAATTGCTCCACCGATGCTATGTCGAGGATGATCCGGTTCGTGAATCAAGATGAGGTACAACGCTAGGAAGAGGAAGGGGAATCCCAGTCCGTCGTTTGCGCCGGCTTCGGCAACTATGATGTTCCGAACATGAAGAGGGACGTTCTTTTCGGCGTATCGACCTGTATGCAATATGAATGTCCAATGTCAGTATACAATTCGGCCTGTATAGTCATTTCGCCTGGTGGTATCCACGCCATAACAAGTTACAACTGACCTTTACAGATAGCATTACTCAGAACCGGATCCGTTGGCGTCACGCACGCTCCGATAACAAGCGATTCCAGGAATGTCAATCCAGGAATAAGACCCCAAATTAACAAGCTCGACACGAACCAAGCGGTGGTCATGATTGGACCCAAGAGGGTTACGAGGGATAACCATTCTCTTCTCAGATATCTAGCTGGCAAAGCAATCCCAGTGAACAAAACCTGGATGGCAATGACAACTCGGGTAATCTGATGAGTAAGGTAGTATTGATCGTCGGTCCATGAGAAGGGATCAAACCATCTTAAAGCGATGGGACCGGTTATGATTCCTACGAGTAAGGCAATGAGAGCTTCGGCTGAGAGGGTATTGCATATTTAGCTAATTTCGTTATCGGTGATTGGGTTGAATATGTAACGTAAAGATGACATGTGAAAACCCCAAACTCACACATGAATAGTTTTTCCTTGACGAAGTAACTGAAGACGCCAAAAATGCTGACGTACCCCCCTGCTACAGCTAGGGATTTGGACGTTTCGGTAACATCGAGAGCGACCATACTGAATAAGACAAGTACGCTCTTCCGAGCTCCCTAAGAACCTTTGAGGTGGAGTGACTGGTTTATGTATGGAAAAGAAGCGTTTCCTTGATGGTTGATGGTAACAGAGGTGGAGATGTGAGATAAGATTGATTAAATGTCCCGGCTATAACAGACACAGCTATAGACGAGTCAGATGGATGTATTTGTTGTTGCTTTGATGGGATCGAGTGCCTAATTTGGTGGTGGGATGCCAAGACTTTTCTGAATACTTTGGCACTTGTCTAACCCTCTGCTGTGGATCCCAGTAGGACAGGAGAGAGGATCTGTTGGAGTGGGAAGAATGTGGTTGTTTCAATTTGCGCGCACATGGGATGGATTGAATTGATTGTTGGTTGATATTATCTGTGAGGGCTGTTCCTCAAGGATTCTCGTCTGCTTTTGCTTGCGGCTTATAGACTCTGCTGAGTGTTCACCATACCTAGCGATGGGTCTTGCGATGAGATGATCAGCTTGAGGAAGAAGGAGGAGGAGGAAGAGAGAAGAGGAAGGGAGAAGATCTTGATCTGAATTTGTGCTCTGCGATGTTTTCTACTTGTTAAGATATTACGTTAGAAGCACGTGCATGATCGACAAGATCCGTCGGAAGTGATACCATACCTTTCTTTCGCCTTGCTGAATTTAGTCGAGTAACCCATTTAAGAAGAGGTGTGATGCGGGGATCCCGTACATACAGCAGTATGACAGTAGTAGTAAGGGGCGATGAATGAGGTGACGAACAAGTGATAGTGGTGGATGATAACATAGACTATACCTCAATATCACATTCATCAGACTAACTTCCTCATAGCCATCTTGCCTGCTCTCGAGGTCCCAGGTCATCACACTCACTATCGGATAGGGATCAGAAACCATAATCCATTTCAACATTCTCACTCCCCTCTTCTTGGCAACACCCCTACTCCTTTTCGCCTAATCATCCATCAACATGGCTACACCAGCAGCCGTGGAAGAAGCCAAGCTTCTCGCCGACGTACTGGGTGTGGTCAAAGTACAGTCAGTGCAACTGAAGCGATGTCTAGAGCAAGATCAGATCATGGAAGCTTTGAAAGCTGCTTCGTCAATGTTAGCCGAGTTGAGAACATCAAGCTTATCGCCTAAGCAGTACTACGAATTGTATATGAGCGTGTTCGATAGCTTGAGATATCTCAGTAATTACCTGTATGAAGCTCATCAAGAGGGGAAGCATCATTTGGCGGATTTGTACGAGCTGGTCCAGTGAGTATTGGTTATCTTCTTGTCTGGCGTGTTGGGGTAGATAAGGGCAGGTATGTGGTACGAAGAATAGAGGATGATATCGACTACACGAGGACTAGAATACATTCAGGTCTGAGATATCTGTATTCGTTATCCTTAGAAGGGTGTACGAAGGGAGTTTATCAATACTATATACGTCAACATTGCTAACAACCAACCTGTTCCTCAGGTATGCCGGAAATATCGTACCTCGATTATACCTCATGATCACCGTAGGATCAGTATACATGTCTGTTCCCGATGCGCCCGTTAAAGAAATAATGAAAGACATGTTAGAGATGTCTAGGGGTGTTCAGCACCCCACTAGGGGTCTATTCCTGAGACATTACCTGTCAGGTCAGACCAGAGATTTCTTACCAGTCGGTACGAGTGATGGGTGAGTAATGACGCTATACAGCTATGGGGATCATTCTAATCTTGTGCTGATGATTCTGCTGCCTGTGTGTAGACCAGGAGGTAATCTTCAAGATTCAATCGGATTTGTCCTCACAAACTTCATCGAAATGAACAAACTCTGGGTTCGACTCCAACATCAAGGTCACTCTCGAGAACGTGAGAAGCGTGAATTTGAACGACGCGATCTACGTATCCTTGTCGGCACAAACCTGGTCAGACTTTCGCAATTGGACGGCGTCGACTTGGACATGTACAGAAATATCATCCTTCCCTCAGTCTTGGAACAGGTCGTCAATTGTCGAGACGTGATCGCTCAGGAGTACCTAATGGAAGTGGTCATTCAAGTATTCACGGACGATTTCCACCTTCATACTCTCACGCCATTCTTGGGCGCCTGTGCTCAGCTTCATCCAAGGGTGAACATCAAGAGTATAGTGATAGCTCTGATTGATAGGTTGGCGGCATACGCTGCAAGGGAGGCTGAGAATGAAGATCCCGAGGAGAAGAAGAAGGGCGAGGAGGAAGCTGCGAAAAGATTGGCGGAAAAGATCAAAGCTGGGAGGGGCAAAGGTAAAGACGTTGATAAGTCGGAACAAGCTCCTGCGCCCACACCTAAACCTGCAGAAGCGGATGAATGGGCGAATGCAGCTTCTCCTCCGGCAGACGCTACTTCACCGAAGATTGGAAGTTCCTCTAAACCCTCTAGTCCGGTAAAGGAGAACGGTGAATCCTCTACTTCGCCCAAGAAGGACGGTGAAGAAGAGAAGAAAGAGGTCAAAGTGGATGAGAAGCCTAAAGAAGATGGCGTCAAGAAGTTTAGAGGTATCCCTGAAGACGTTAAGCTGTTTGAGGTCTTCTGGCAACAGGTCGTGGAGTTGATCAAGGTGAGTATTTCGCGTGTTTTTGGCTATTCCTAAATTTATCATCAGGATGGACGGCCTTGATCTGTGGCAGCACACTGTGAATCTCGCTGATACAATGGAATGGACAGGCTCGACCCGATTTACCCATCATGGATGTCACCGCTCTGTGTGTCTCGCTCGTCAACCTCTCTCTAAGCTGCTATCCCGATAGATTAGAATACGTAGATCAAATCTTGTCATTTGCTCATGGCAAGGTCATAGAGTATGCCCAGAAGTAAGTCCTCGCTTTTCACTCTCAAATCTTCTGATAACTCCCCGGATCATACTGATCGAACACGTCATAATCCTCCTCCAGCCCCGATCTCCACTCCCCACCAACCACAGCCAACCTCCTCGCCCTCCTCCTCGCACCCATCACATCATACCTATCTATCCTGACGCTCTTGGCTATACCGTCCTACATACCCCTACTATCTGTTCAACCATACTCCACAAGATTGTCAATCGGCCAAGCGGTAGTTTCGTCCGTATTGAAGAATAACACTCTAATTGATACGTCCGAAGATGTCAGTGGTGTTTTAGGATTATGTGCAGTACTGGTAAAGGATCAAAAGGACTCTACGATTGGCGGAGGAGCGCCGACGAGAAGGGGTCAACAAGTAGATTTGCGAGAACTGGCTGAAGAACAAGGTTGGGTCGCTAGGATGGTTCATCTGTTCAAATCGGATGATTTGGCAACGCAATTCGAAGTAAGCATACTGCCTTCACAGATCAGCTTGGTCTTGGAAAGCGCGAAGCTGATGATCGTCGGATGGACTTACAGCTGTTGCAAACTGCCCGAAAGCATTTCTCGGAAGGCGGCGAGAGGATCAGATTCACTTTCCCACCGCTTATCGCTAGTGGCATTCAGCTAGCTAGGAGATTCAAGCAGAGGGAAGATGTTGTGAGTGGTCTCAACATTACATTTTATTAGGCAAACACGAAATGAAGAACGATGATTGATTGATGTTTATATCACGTCATCTAGGAATCCGACTGGGAAACCCGCCTGTCATCCCTCTTCAAATTCATCCACCAACTAATCTCCATCCTCTACCACAAAGTCGAAGCTCCCGAGACGTGCCTACGTCTCTTCCTCCTAGCAGCGCAAGTATCAGATGATTGTAAATTGGAGGAACTGACGTACGAGTTCTTCGTCCAAGCGTTTGTGATTTACGAAGAGTCCATATCGGAATCACGTGCTCAACTACAAGCTATCACTGGGATTATATCTGCCTTGCAGACTACTCGATCGTTCGGGAATGATAATTATGATACGCTCATTACGAAGGCTGCTCTCCATGGTAGTAAGCTTTTGAAGAAGAGTCATCAGGCTACGGCGGTGCTTTATGCTAGTCATATGTGGTGGCAGGGGGATGTACCGGGAAGAGAGAAGGATGATAAGGTGAGTTTGGCTTTGTTTTGAGTGGAGTATGCAGGGCATAAGATAGTGTGGGTTCAAGAGAAACTATTAAGAGAAAGTGAACAGATTGATGTCGTGGAGGATTCAGTAGGAGGTAGGAGATCGTAGCTGACAATTGCCCCCCCAGACCCCATTCAGAGACGGTAAACGAGTCCTCGAATGTCTCCAGAAATCCCTCCGAATAGCCTCATCGTGCATCGACGAGCTCACCTCGGTCCAACTCTATGTCGATGCCCTTGATCGATACATATATTACTTCGAGCAAGGTGTAGAAGCGGTCACGCCCAAATATGTCAACTCCCTGGTGGAATTGATTACCAGTAATATCGATAGTGTCACGAATGGGAATGGCGATGTACATCCCTCATCGGCTGGTGCGGGGGGGCTGGTAGAAGGTGTTGGAGAGGGGGAGATGATTGTTAAGGTGGGTTGGATCTCTTCTCGCAGGATAAGGTGTTGTATGAATACGAAGAGAAGGGACAACTTCCGAGTGATAATCATGGTAATCGAGCTGACATGATGTTTTTGCAATGCACTTAGCACTTCCGAAATACCCTCACATACATTCAAGGAAGACAACACCAAGCTGCCAACTCGTCCAGCGAACCAGAGACGAACGAAGGTGGAGAAGAGAAGAAGAAGGTAGATTGGGAGAGTGTGGATGTCATTGGAGGATGTCTGAAGATGGGTATAAGTAGGTAGGTAGGTACAGCCTGTCGGGTGTTGGGACTCAAGTAGTATTTGTAGTGATAAGAATCTGGCTTAGCTGGTTACAGCAGAGTGAATTGAAAGGGTCGGGCCTAGGTTTGTTTAGTTTTGTATAGAATTGATACCTGGAATGGAATATGAGATTTCTTGGTCTTCGTAATGACTTTGCATGTGAGCTAAACTAACATTCATTCATACCTTCGTTGACCGTTTTATACCTCGTACACCGTGATACCTCATTCAAAAGATTTATCGCATTCTATATCATGATGAATGTCCTTCCATCCTATATACACTTTTGTTTGTGTCCTTCGCATATCATCCCAGTATGCACATACGAGAATCTGAACTTTTACGTAGTATCCTAATCTCCTTCGTACTTATACTCATCCAGACACCCAGATCCTTTTTTCATCTACTACCCTTCCGCAATTCCTCTTCAGCGAGTTTACCAAGAATATCCAACCCCCCATGATCTTCTTCATCTACACCGTGATGCCTTGATGCACCACAGCCCATCTCGACGTCAATGCCGACATTTCCCTGAGATTCAGATCTCCTATCTTGGATCAAGTCAAGTTTTGGGTGACCATCAACCGCTATTGCTTCACTCTGGGTGTCATTCTCCAGTAGCATCTTCCCTGTCGATTCGAGTATATCATACAGCCATTCTGCGTTCCTTAAAAATTCTGTCTTGCTCATTCCCATGATTGAAGATATATCTCCTCCACTATCCCTGCCAACCATATCATCTTGCGAGATCTCATTCTCGTCGGTGTCGAGAGTGCCCCCACGACCTGACTGAAAGAGTATGGTGCTTAGCCTGGATTGGTGTGGGCCCTTCCTATCCAACGAGTAAGGTAGATACGGTGATCTAACCTCTTCCTCTTCCCCCCCTCGTCGCTCCTGGGTATGACCAGGAGAAGAGAATGATCGTCTCATGAGTGATGGTACGCTGTTCCTTCGCTTTCGCTTTTCGTCTACTTGAGACATGATAGCTGCTATACGACTTTGCAGACCCACATTGTTCGTATGATCTGAGTTTCCGTTGAGATCTGCTGTATAATTGTCGTGCTTGTCTCCGTGGAACGGGTTGGCATGCGAGGGAGAGACGGGGGTGGAGTGGATACCTTGTTTGCGACCTGTTTGAGGCGGTGGTGTATGAGAGGAAGGGGGAACGATGGATAGGTTCAGAGTGGGGAATGGCTGGGGTTGGGGTTGGGAGAGTGAGGAAGATGATCTGTGGTGAGCCTACCAAACAAAACATACGTATCAATTAGTATTGTGCATCTTCCAGACATGTCAATCGGCAGATAGGCGAGAACAAGACTCACAACAGGCTGATAAGACATGGTCCTCCCATGGCCTCGTCCCCTCTGCCCATGTCCACCCATCACCCCCAGACCAGGTCCAACAAAACTCTCACTCCCACTCGAAGCTCTGACATGCTGTGCACCTGCCACACTACGAGAATTCCCATCAACCCAGAACCTCCTTCTATTTTGACCTGGTCCCTGTCCAACACCAACAGCAGGACTGATCTCCCTCTGATCCCCCACATTCATATTCCCTCCCATCCCCAACATTAAACCCTCATACTGTTCATCTTCTTGACCCTCCTCCTCGTCCTCCTCGGGCGTTGGACTTCGCCTCTTAACAGGAAACAACAAAGGTAGAGGCCTATCAGTCCCCCTAGACCTCTTCCAAAGTGCACAGGCATTACACAACGTCCCCCTCCATTGGGGCGTGTCGACCTCAGAACAATTCGTGCATTGTCGTTCGCCCGTGGAGGTATACGAGGGAAAACGGGATCCCTGGTTGGTTGAGGAGGTGGAAGATTTCTTGGAGTGTGAGTGGGATTTACGAGATCTGGTTTTGCTCTTGGCATTTTGGTTCTTGCCTTGAATCTGGGCTTGAGCTTGAGCATGGGGCAGTGGGATGGGGTTTGTATTGGTATGAGAGGGGGATAATGCGACCAGGGGTGGTGAAGTGGGTGAGACTAGGATAGGAGAGGTCGAGCGGTGGGTTTCGGTCTGAGAAGAGATGGATTGGTTGGGGATGTGATGCGAGGGTGGTAGGTGGTTGGCTCTGGTGGTCATTTTGATCATTCGTTTTGCGATTGAAAAAAGGTTGAATCGTGTAAATGAAGTAGATCCAAAGCTGGGCGAAGGATAGGTACCTCTATTCTGATACGGTAACGATGTAGTAAATATTCGTACAGCTATCTTTTCCTGCTCAGGTCTGAATTATCTTCCTATCGTTTCCCCTTTACTATCACGTCGACGCTGTTGTACTCCTTTATCAGTCGATAAACCACAGACCCTGAGTAGTCAAGCAGGACAACCTAAACGTATAGATTGATGCGACAAAGTAAGGTTATACCACTTGATCAGTTATTAATAATCAAAAGCCATCAGCTCTATCTTTCCCACTCCCCTTAATCCCATACCATATATCTCTGACAGATGGTGTGGATGGATCCATTGATCAAGTTGATCCCTCGTATCTTCGGAGACTATTTTCGATCTCTTACAACCCATGAGTGAAGAATGATCAAAGGAAAATAACATGTAAAGTCGAAGAGATCCTTTTTTGCGATCTTGCGACAATCTGGCCAATACCCATCCATCTACTCCCCACCCCCATTCCAACGTCTAAAAAATGAGATCATACTTACTGTGCCAGTATAACTCCTTTATGCGTACTTCTTTTGTTAGTTGACAGACAAAGGAGTCATTGTGTTCTGTCTTTCTCACACAGATCTTCAGGGGGTATGTCGCATGAGAGCAATCAGCTTCAATTTCCAATCTCCATGACTAAATGAATACAGGTAGGTACAAATATGTCAGGACTGACCTTAGTTTAAATCTTACGACGATATTCAAATAGAGACTGAATGAGCAGGGATATAAGTAAGTATTCTCACAATTAGTAATGACACAGATAATGTCTCTTTTCCCTCGTAAGGGGATTACCGGTGTTGAAACGTTGCATGACATCAACGAGTACCCAAATCATTATGTTATTTTTATCGTTACTAGGGAAAGAGGGGATGGAATACCGCAGCACACCGTCTTTTATAAAGACATCGAAGACTCCAGCTTCGGGTGAGGCGAAAGAATGATCAATCGAAATAAAGCGGATTGAAAGATTTTAGGGAAAGGGGGAAGAAAGCGAAACCAAAGAAGATCAAAACATGTTCTAGAGTGGGACAAATAGAAAAGAATTGTTTCTAAGAGTATTCGCGTAAAAAGCATTATAAACATGCGAGGAAAAGGGTAAGAGATAGGAGGTGGACTAGGTGTAGGTTTATACCTCCTCCTCTTCGATGGGGATCTCCTCATCACCGTACATCTCATCGTCAGCACCGGCTTCTTGGTATTGCAAGTATTCGGAAACGAGATCTTGCAAGTTGGATTCGGCTTCGGACTATGAGAGTGGATGGAGAGGTTAGCCCGGCCATCCATGTATACTATATGTTCATGATTTGTACCCACAAATTCGAGCTCGTCCATACCTTCTCCAGTGTACCAGTGGACGTAAGCCTTTCTTCGGTACATCGCTGAGAATTGTTCTCCGATTCGCTTGAAGAGGGATTGAATGGAGGTGGAGTTGCAGATGAAGGTGGAGGACATCTTGAGGTTTCGGGGAGGGATGTCACTGTAATTATACTCGTTAGAGGAAATTTGAAACTCTTTGGAATGTGTGGATATACTCACCATTGAGCAGCAGAGATGTTTCCGGGGATCCACTCGACGAAGTAAGCAGAGTTCTTGGTTTGAACAGCTTGGATTTGATCCTCGATCTCCTTCATGGAGACTTTACCTCGGTAGTAACAGGCAACGGTGAGGTATCGCTAGGATATTATATCAGCATTACGTCCACGCTCAAGGACAAAGGGGACACACTCACACCGTGTCGAGGATCAGAAGCAGCCATCATATTCTTAGCATCGAACATCTGTTGAGTGAGCTCAGGAACGGTAACAGCTCTGTATGAAGCTGAACCTCTGGCGGTGAGAGGGGCGAAACCGACCATGAAGAAATGGAGACGAGGGAAAGGAACCATGTTAACGGCGAGTTTTCTCAAGTCGGAGTTCAATTGACCGGGGAATCGAAGACAGGTGGTGACACCGGACATGACGACTGAGACGAGGTGGTTCAAGTCACCGTAAGTTGGGGTGTTGAGTTTAAGGGTTCTCATGCAGATGTCGTAGAGAGCCTCGTTATCGATACAGAAGGTCTCGTCGGAGTTCTCAACCAATTGATGAACGGAGAGAGTAGCGTTGTAAGGTTCAACAACGGTATCAGAGACCTAGCAACATAGCCTGTCAGCTTACTTGAGCGCACCCGGGACAGTCGATGACTTACCTTAGGAGAGGGAACGACGGAGAAGGTACACATCATTCTATCGGGGAATTCCTCTCTGATCTTGGAGATCAGGAGAGTACCCATACCAGCACCAGTACCACCACCGAGGGAGTGGGTGATTTGGAAACCTTGGAGACAGTCACATCCCTCAGCCTCTCGTCTTACGACATCGAGAACCGAGTCGATGAGCTCTGCACCCTCGGTGTAGTGACCCTTTGCCCAATTGTTACCAGCACCGCTTTGACCAAAGACGCTACACATCCATATAAGCATCAAGCAAAAGCAATTAAGATCAGGTTGACGGTGCACTCACAAGTTGTCAGGTCTGAACAAACTACCTAATGGACCACCTCTGATAGAGTCCATGGTACCAGGCTCCAAATCAATGAGGACCGCTCTGGGGACGTATTTACCAGCGGCGGCTTCATTGTAGTAGACGTTGATACGTTCGAGTTGGATATCGGTGGTACCTTTGTATGAGCCATCGGCTTGGATACCATGTTCTTCAGAGACGACCTCCCTGTTTTGCCGTCTGTCAGAGGCCGTTCTGACTGAATAGTGGGTGATTGAAGACTCACCAGAACTTGGCACCGATTTGGTTACCACATTGACCGGTTTGAAGGTGAACAATCTCTCGCACTGAACGTGTCATGTTGAGGTGGTGGTGGATTTAGGAGATTGGTAAGTCGGAAGTGAAGGAAGTAAGAAATGAGGGTTAAGGGTGGGGGTGAGAGGGTGAAGAGAAGAGGATGAGAACGAGATGAGTGAAATGTAAGATAGAGGTTGTTGATTTTGAGTGATCAGTGCGTAAATGGGTGATGAGTGGTAGTAATCGGTGTTTACGGTGATTCAATGAGATGGCAGTGGCGACAAGCACAATGAGGGTGATGAATAGAGTTGAACAGGTGATAGGATAGATAGATGGGTGTAGGTGATCAATGCGAAGGTAAACATGATAATAGCGCGTTTCAAAAGGAACAGTTCATTCATCAATTAGCACATCACCATTTACTATTCCGATAACGCACCGAGACTCACTCTTGTCTATCTGTTGTCGTTAAGGAGTAGGTATAGGTCGTTAAAGAGAGAGTGTAAAAGAGCGTAAAGGTGAGTTGAGCAAGGGTGGAGAAAGAGACTCTATCAACAAGATGATGATGATGGATTCACCTTTTTGCGTTGTTTGCTGCTGTCGGTGGATGGTGGTGATGGTGGTCCAAGCGTTATTGTTGCGCGTGTTTAACGCGTCGAGTGAGCTCCACGGATATATCGGAACTATCTAAAACTTCGTTGGATGTGGCATCTTACATCTATGGTACTCCAGTAGTGGCACTGGCATACATTCAAGCTTCGAGTTCTGTTGGTAAGTCTAACAAAGTGGGATGCATGCATCGATGAGATAGCTCGATCCTAATTATCCCAGTCATGATCTGAGATAGAGTAAGCATGTGATTGACCATGTGAAGATGCAAGATATGCATAGGCATAAGGATTGTTTGGATACTGTTCCTCGTTTGTACAAAACGATCTCGGTTTGGTGACTAGAGCAGCAGTGAGATCAATTCGATAAAATCCATTCCTTTTTCCAATTGACTCAATTCTTGTAAATATCGGAAAAGCTTTCCTCCTTGGTACGAGCTCTTCTATGGAGGATTGTTCATCCTTGTCATACTCCTTCCGATCTCTTCCCAGTATACCTACCCAAAACCCTCCCTCATAAACCTTGATCCGGTACATTATCCAAACCAAATTACAAAGATGCCTCGACGATGTACAGACCTCCCTTCTGGCAGCCTGAACAGACAAATTAAACGCTCTTATTCCTCCTCTTCAGGGTCAGACGAAAACTCCCTCTCGGAGAACGAACGCCAAGCAATCAACATCGAGCTGGCCGAGTCCGAAGCCACAGACAGACATCGATCAGCAAACGCAAGTAGGATCGGAATACTTTCAGAAGATCCCTCCTCTTCGGTAGTACCGTGCCCAGTTGTAGCAGCGAATCTTTCCGTCATGAGACTACAGAAGTAGACGATGCTGAAAGGGTATATAAAGGTATATCGCAGTCCGACTTCCTTCTATTTTACATATTATTCTATCGATACACTAGACAACCTACTCTACTCATTCGTACTGACCATCTAACATATACCACTTTGACCCAATCTGCATACCCTCTCCTCACGATTACTCCCTTTCTACAGTACACGACACTCACCATGAGTAATCTCCGCCCTTTATTCACATACGAGCCATCCTATGCTTATCGATTGCCCATTCCGAACGTGATGATGAACCAGAGTATACGGTCCGATCTGACTTGTGAGTACGTTTCCTCCTTCCTTCCTGCTTCGTCTAATCTTCTGGCCATCATCCTATGACCGAACAGACGAGTTTTCTGTCCGAGTTCTTGCCACCCATTTTCTCGGGTACACAATCCTATCAAGTCAGAGTCGATCCTATTGAGGTACATCAGAGGAGGAAACCATCTTCCATCTTTTACCCATCTCGGGGGTATGGTCAACCCAGCCTTCCTTTGAGGTCCGATCAAATCCACTCACAAAGGATCTTGTATCTTCTGTACCTTCCCTTTGAGGAACTAACATTCTACAACACGCATATACACAAAAATGATAAAGGAAGAGAAGATACATACTCATACTCATTCGTTCCTCTTCTTTTTACTTCGTATATAGCTGGACTCTCCTCTTTATCTTGTTTTCCTATACGGTTGGATAAGATAGCACGACTAATCTTGATACTGATACTTCGGACCACATAGTACCACCCCTACCTACACCTCACTACTCGGCACCAACACCAACAAGCAATATGAACCGATACGAACCATACCCACCCATCTCATCTTCCTCTTCGCACTACCGTAAGAAGGGCAACCGATCGATCCTAACCCAACCCCCGCCTCCATACACTACCAAACCACTCGCACCCTACCCTCCTATCCCCAAACCCCAGTCGAACTCATACCATCCTCATGCACACTCACACTCGCACTCTCACTCGAACTCGAACTCACAATCAGGTCGATACCAGCCCTCCCGAGGCGCACAACGCGATGCCAAATATACCAAAAAAGAAGCTGACAAGGCCGAGTTCCTAGCTCAAGCTAAATTACAAGCTCGTACATCCAAGAATCATCGACACTCAAACGAAAGTACTTCAGGTCCAGTACAATCCAAGTCATACGGAAGGCATCGGCCACCTCCTGTTCCCGTTCCTTTAATTGATCACGAACAGCATTTTGCCCTCGAGAATACCGAGAGGATAAGGAAGGAACAGTTGATAGCTATCCAGGCTGTTCGACAGGAACATCTCAATGCGCAGAAAAAACAAGCGGAGAAGGAAGAGCATGATAAGAAGGTTAGGAGGATTCAGTTGCAGGTTTTCGTACATGCTCGGTGAGTATTCATGTTTGTGTTCGTATCGCCCAAAGACGAAGGAGAAGACAGGACAGTTCGACCGTCTTGACTTGTGTTTACATACTCCGCAGGCACCATTGAGCTGAGAAATATACTTCTCCTTCATCTAGACCGACTCCATGCGGATGGAAGGGTTGTCAAGCCCGGCTCAATTCTTGGGCTACACTGGAAAAACACATGCATCACTCGCATCTCCATCCTTCATGCGTGTCTGCTACAAGGATGCCATGCGAATGGCAAGGATGTAACGGCGTGTTCTGGACAAGGGATGAATGCGAGACACACGTCTTGGTAGAGCACATGGGGGCGTTCTCAGCAAGATGTCCATTTGGTAAATACAGCCCGTTTCCTGTTCGGTGTGATGCGCTATTAAATGATAGTTCAGAATTGCTCACGAACATAATCGCACACCGCAGACTGCCTATTCGAAGGTCCCTCATTCCCCTCTCTTATGGCCCACATATCGCGTCGTCACCCACATGCGACACCAGACGACTTCATTCCAGGCCTAATCCATCAGAAACCCATTCTACCCCCTTTCAGCGCGTTACCCCAACTCCCATCACTGACGGAACCGTACAAATACCACCCGTTCAATTCCATACAGCCGTTCTCAGGCGGAGTAGGCAACAGGTACAAGAAATTGGTGCAGAGGAAATGCTTCAAGGGGAGATACCCTAGAGTAGAGGCTTTCAAAGATAAGAAGGGTGCTGGTGCGGCTATCAGAGCGATTATTGAGAATTCGAAGCGGTTGAGGGAGGTTCCACCCGATTCGGCGATTAGTATAATGGTTGAAGGTGAGGGGGAGGTAGGAGATGAGCCGGGGACAGCTAAGACGGCGGTGGAGTTGGTGGATGTGCTGGGATCCGCGAAGTTTGCTAGTGAGCAGGCTAAGAGGGAATATGGAGATGGAGATGGAGTTGATTACTCGACTACTTGCTCAACATCATCGAGATCATCGCCCACTGTTGGTTCCATACCCGTGTCAGACTCAGGATCCGTATCTGGCACTTCATCTCAGAAGGTATAGCATTGGACAAGGTGAAGAGAAGTCAGAGATTGATGTTGAAGATTGGGGGATTCGGACAGTTCGTACGGTGATAGTCCTGGTGAACCCAGTTTGTATAGCGAGGAGTGTCGAATACAGGCTCGAATTGTAATGGTAGATTAGGAATGAGTTGTAATGTAACAGGCACGGAATAGAGATGAATCGTACTAGTCCAGTCAACCGCTCGCGTATTCGTAACTAATGTTTGATAGGGCCCGAGCCAAAGTGGAGGTAGACCATTGGATCGTTAAAACAACCCTCTCTCCTGTTCATCATTCTCAATCATGTCTTCTACCTATATGAGCATATTTATCGAGAGTCAACGGCGAATAGCTGGAATAGCTAAATATAATGCAGGCTCCACAGCTGTAAGCTTCTTGTCACCCAACACGCGTATGTGAACTTATAGCTGACTCATGTCCAATTGAAATCGTAGACGACTGAACGAGCGTCAAGCCAATCCCAACCCGTAGGCATCCGCTTCGATCAGCTTATCTCATTACAACGTAAATTATGAAGCTGATCAGACTTGCGGTAGATACGTGATCTTCATTCGTTCCTTGAGGAATAAGAAGGATCATACAGTCAGTTTGCCTCACCTTGTGGAGCCAAGAAATTAAGCTGATTGTTTATAATGGATGTAGGATGCAGAAGATATGTTGAAAGCCGTTGGTGAGCTAGATTGATCGCTGAAGTGCGTGAGACCTAGCTAATCGCCCTTGCAGCTGCTCAGGTAAGCTAGCATTGGGGCGGTGATTCCATCCATGATGAGCTGACGGTAACGATAGATGAGGACGATAATGAGAGAGAGGTTTATGCAGGTGCATACACTAGAAGAAGCAGAGTTCAATCGAGTAGTGAGTGTTCCTCATCTCCTGTATTCCGTCTCATCGACCAATTTGTACATCTATCTGTGAAGTGTCTTACTGCGAAATAAGCTCGTCGTCAGAATACTAATGCTTTGTGATAGTTCGCAGGCAGGAATTGGAATCATGGACAAGTAAGTTGCTTCGATTGCAACGTCTTTACGAGAGGCAGGACAGCTCATGTCATGCAGAGTATAGAACTGGTCTTGAGAGGACCAAGTGGTCGATTTTTACCGTGAGCTGATCGTCGCCGGTCACCGGATATCCTGGCATGCAGCTGATCGTATGAATTGATTCAGGATGCCATATATAATATCAGTCATGTGCCATGAGGTGAGCTCAGTAACTCGTCCGGGCGAAAGGCAGCTTACTTGATTGTACAGATGGCTCATATCGAGGTGAGAGCAACTGGGACTACAAAGGCGAAGGATACTAGCTTATCTCGGTCTTAGCAAATGAACCATGGTCCTAAATTCCAGAAGGTGGGTCCACCCATGTTTGTAACCATACATAGTATATGCTGACATGCTCTCGGATTTAGCTTATGGCGGATATCAAAGCTGATGTGAGAGGTCTTCAAGCAAGAGGGTATTACGGAGATGGCGAGTACACCTTTCACGTTCTCATATAACACGTTTCGACTAACACCTCAAACAGGTTTCTGGTCTGATGGGAAGAGGTTAAGGGATAGTGTGAGGATGGGAGGGGAGGGTTACCGTCAGTTGATCAGAGCCCTGCAGATAGCGGAACCAGCTGATACCCTTTCCAACAACAGGCGCATCTGATTTTCCGGAATATATCTGTGGTGTTAGCGCTTCGTGAGCTTTCATCAGCTTCAGCGAGCATCATCTCCGTAGCTCACCCACATAGTCGTGCTCAGGGACGCTCGTAAAGCCAAGAGACCATCTCGCGGACCCGGATCCACTCGTGCTCCTGGAATGGTGAAAGGAGAAGCGTCACACCGATCAGGTAGACAGACGGAATATGTGCGCAAAGCAGGGAGGAGGAATAATGCGGATATGGGCGAAGGTGGATCAAGGTTGGATGGTGGTCGGCGTGAGTACACCAAATTCCACATAAACATAATACTCTTATCTTGTTGAATGAGAACAGGAGAAGCTCATCTTTGCAATTGATATAGAGATAACGAGAGAAGATAGAGAACAGCGGAAATCCTACCTAGACGACATGACTCAAGTGTTCCTGGATCAAGGGATGAGCCAGACAAAAGCGAGAAAGAGAGCAGGTGAGATGTGGGAGGAGGATAATCCGTGGTGGAAAGAGGGAAGCACGAGAGGTAAAGTGTAAGCTCTCTCTTCTTATACATATACATATTGCTGAAACATTCAGAAGGGTGTTAAGCTGATCTGAAACTGTAGGGCAAAATCGAAAACTGCTGCAGAGATGCGAGCACAAGCTGCCGAAGCGCGTCTTCGAGCTCTAACTGGACCTTCTACAGGCGATACCAAACCCCTAATCAAGTTGTCAGATGGCGAAGAGGAAGATGAGGAGGAAGATGTTAAACCCATTTTCGACGAGGAAGACGAGGTAGATGACCCTCATATCGGGGCAGAGCAAAGGAAGAAGGAAATGGAGGATGAGATGGATGAAGATGAACGAGAGGGGTTGAGGGGAGGATGGGAAGAGTATATAAACCCGCCACCGATACCTAGAGAACAAGAGGTCTCATCGAAAGGAGTGAAGAGAGAACGATCACCTACAATAACGAATATCGAAAAAGCCACACCTACCAAACAAGCCAAAGCTAAAGCTACATCTGGATTTGGTTTAGATATGGTGCGACAAGAACGCCTAAAAGCTCTGGGTATGGCATCATCCTCAACCTCTTCCACAAAAGGCAAGGGACGTACCCTCGGATCAAGTCCGACCTCTCGATCATCACAAACATCGCTTGATGATGCCTTCTCCTCAAAGAAGGATACAAAGCCTGATGCCCCCGATGAAGACAGGGTCAGGCAGGATGAGAGGTCAGGATGGGAGTGTAGAGTGTGCACGTTTGTCAATTTGGCGGATCATGGAAGATGTGGTGAGTCAGCTGGCGAGATAAGAAAGCTATTAGCTGATGATTTCGTAGAGATGTGTCAGGCTAGACCTGATGGGGTGATGCCGAGTGATGTAATCATCTAGTTGGAAGAGATCAAGCATTTTAGTATCGGCTTATTGTGTATGCGAGGGCGTATGTATAACTTGTAACACGTTCATGCGTATCCGATCTATGTATCAGAATATCCATGTTGCAAGACATACTGGTATATCACGACAGAAGAACCTCGCGTGCTATCAGTTGTAGGGGAAGGAAGTGACGTTCCTCAGAGTATGATGCGTCATGGTGAATCGTACATAACATACATATCTTACAACAGTCTACGCTATATTCGAATAATCCGTCGATATACAAGGACACTTCCGTTCATATCCTACTATCCTTCCTACTCATACTGAAATCCATCGACCCCGCTCCCGCTCCACCCGTCTGAGCAGAATTAGCTCGTCTCATCACTGAACCCATCATGACACCCTCCCTGGGTAGAGGTATAGGCAATCCAACCTCGCTTCCCTGAGGTTTCATAAGCGAGGCACCTGCACCTGGTGCAGCCGTACTACCCGAAGTAGGCATTGAAGGAGATCTATTGGTTGAAGGTCTACCATTCCCACTGGGGTCGGCCGTGCTGGGTGGATTGAGCGTGGCAGGAGGTAATGGCGGTGTAGGTCGACCAAGTACAGCTTGAGGATTGGCCGGTGCCGATAACCCCCCTCCTTGGGGGGTCGATCTCTGAGAGCTCGATGAATGAGGGATACTAGGTCTGGTTGGTGGTTCACCACGGGTATTGGACTGGGTACCGCCATGCTGCGAAGACGATGAATCGAGGCGGGACATCGGTAAACTACTTGATCTCTCACCTAAACCTTGAACAGGAAGAGGTAAGGGAGGTAACGGTTGTTGATGGATCTGGCTCTGATCGATATATCTCCCAGGTTGACTAGAGTAACTCCCGCTATTCACGTTGGAATTGGAATTACTAGCCGAACTACCCATACTTGTTGATCTGACCCTCCCCCCATTCTCATTCAACCCATCATTCCTTGACCTCTCCTCCCTCCTCCTTTGATATATCTCCCTCTGGATACTTTGGATCTCCCCCAAGACCTGAGCGTTATATGCGAAATCCAACGCAGTGAACCCCTCAAAATTCCTTATACTCACCAGACTCCCCGACCGCCCGCTATTTTCCAAGATTACTCGAATAGTATCCAAATGTCCCCATGCACTCGCATAGTGCAGTGGAGTATTCCCCTGTAGATCTGTGAGCGTGAGATCCGCACCGAGTGAACAGACGAGATCGATGAATCGCCAATTCCCGCATTGGGCTGCGACGTGCAATGAAGTTTTCCCACCTGAATTGGACCAGTCGAGGAGGAAGGGGAAGAGGGTGAAGTACAGTTCTGTCATTCTCAGGGAGATGTTGGATTTCTGCTCGTAGGATCTTGAATCGATTTTGGCGGGGAAAGAGACGGAGGGGGAGTGGTGGTGGTTGAATGGCGAGGTTGAGAGAGAGGGGATGGATGCGAGGAGATGGAGGAGGGTGTTGTTGTCTGCGTCCTGTGGATATAGTCAAGGTGGTATCAGTACAAATAAGTTGAGGAAGTGCTTTGTACATGATGATAGGTTATTCCAGTCTTGGTATCATGTCGACCTAAGACCCTTCTGCCGCATGTTGAGACCACACCAATCCTTCCGTCTTGGACGACCCACTCACCCTCGACAACTCCTGATCATCATGTCCATAATCCAATAACAGCCATTCAAACACCTCCAAACTACCTTCTATAGCTGACCAGCTCAAGCTTGTCAGTCTGTTCTTATCCGTATTTCGTAGATCCGTTTTATGCTGCAGTCGCGAAAGGAGCGATACGTTGTTATCTACGAGCACACATGACAGCTGTCAGCCATCTGTAGGACGTACAGAGCATTCAATAGACATAGTCTGACCATGTACCAGAGAGACGACGGACTCACCTCGTACAGCCTGTCTTACCCTTCCTGAGGGGTCTCTGACTACGTTCAATCTCGGTGCAGGGATTTTGACATGCGAGGATGTTGCCAAGGGGTGATCCATAGTTTTAGTCGCTGCCATTTTACCTCATGCATGAAGTCGAAGTAGAGCTAGCATAGGATATGGTCTTATATGTATGTCTATGCAATGGATGACATGTCCATATGTGACAAAACGGAAAGAAGAAAGAGAGAGGAGAATGAAGGAGACAGACTGAACCTGGCAACCGGTAAATAGCATGTCAATCAACTTCCGGATCACTTACGACATATCTTCAACACTCATCTTCAACCGCTTCTTCGTTCCTTCTTCATCAATCAATTCTCGACATCTAGGCTCATAATCTGCAACAGCTATAGGTTGTATAGTATCGACCACCTAGGATAGCTGCTTAGTACACAATGTCATCCCTACCACCAAGACCCAAACCATGGGAGAGCAAACCCACTTCCGCCGTCCCCGTATCAAATTCCGAAGCTGGACCATCTTCAAAACCATCTACATCAACAACATCAGCATTCGATAATGCCCTACAAGCTAGTAGTAGTAGCTCTGCGCCCAAGCTGCCTGATAGACCTAGTGATCTGGGTGGGAGTAGTGAGTCATCAACCCCTACCATACGTAACCCTTGATAGCGATTAGTCCAATCTCCTCCCACCGATAATCTTTCATACCTGGACATACGCACTGGCATATACGAGGCAAGGATGCTGAATGATCATTTCGACATACAGGCCTTACGACCCAACCATACGCTGCTCAGAATAGATATACCAGCTCATACGGAATGTCACCCTACGGCGGCATGGGCGGAATGACTGGGTATGGAGGTGGATACGGAGGATATAGTGGGTATGGGGGGTATGGCGGGATGAATAGGTTCGGTGGAGGGTACGGAATGGGAGGGTATGGGATGGGCGGGTATGGTGTAGGTGGGATGGGTGGTCCAGGCGAGGTGAGTGAGCGGTATATCTGTCTCCAGTCAAATGACAACATGGTCTGAATGGGCTATAAGATATCCTCTCTTCACATCCAAAAATAACATGGTTATACTATTCCCTGACCGCGATCTTTGCATGTCCCTGCTCATGTTCGAGAGACTCTCTCATCAAAGATTGGCATCGATAGCTAACATATCATTCTCGCACTACCACAGGGCTACCCAACCCTCACATCCTCCCTACAAGCATCCACCGCCCCCGCATTCGCCGTCCTCGAATCCCTAGTCACAGCATTCACCTCCCTCGCCCAACTCATAGAATCAACATACATGGCCACACACTCCTCATTCTTCGCCATGGTCGGTGTGGCCGATCAATTGGGTTCGCTCAAAACATATCTCGGTCAGGTATTAGGTGTATTCTCCATCTTGCGAATAAGCAAGAAAATCATAAATTGGTTGAAAGGGAAGAAATCGAAGAATGCAACATCTGGGGTTGGGTTCGGAGCGAATGGATGGGCGAATGAATGGTCCAATGCTATACCCGATCCATCCGGAGGATCCGGAGGCGGTAGACCATCTATCAAACCTCTCATCCTATTCCTATTCTCGGCAGTGGGACTACCATACCTGATGAATCGCTTAGTCAAACTTCTGATCGCCTCTCAACAACAGCAGATACAGAATAATGGTACCGATGGAAATATACTAGATGCGAATGGGAATATAGATCCGACGAAGTTGGAGTTTGCCAGAGCCAAATGGGAGTTCAAGGGATCAGAGGAATGGGAGTTGAATTTGGCTAGAGATGAGATCGTGGCTGTTATTGAGAAGCGTCCAGCAGCCAGTGGGGCTGGTGCTGGGGACGTGGGGTGGTGGAGAGGTAGAACAAGGGATGGGAGGGTGGGGTGGTTCCCTGGGAATTATGTGAGTTGACGGTTCACCTCTATAAATGTAGGAAGAGAGGTGTGCTGATAGTGGTGATTGCTTGGTGTCAGGTCGAGATCATAAAACGGAGAGAACCCTCGAATCCTCAGAAACCGGTGTGACAGATCACTCATGGCACAGATCGCAGCGGGTGGACCACTCTCAGGAATCAGTAATAGTTGTACCATTTTTACTCAATCATTTATCAAGAATGCATTGCAGGCTTTCTCATCACACTCTCCGGTCCCTGCTCATCACACTCTGACATACGAGAGTGGCATGTAGGAGGTCATCGAAAGAAAGCAGCACCCTGTGATGGGCGTACTATACTGACCATCGTCGTACACATGGATGGGTTGTTATAGGTCGTACCTACCAGAACTGCCCATTGCCTCATTGCCATGACATGAGCCTAAGGTGGCACAGTGGCAAATACGTACTCCCTTCTTCCATTCCTTCTTCACCGACCATTATCTCGGCTTATGCATCGTTCCAGTCCCCCAGAGTAGTATAATCATGTTCTCCTATATCGTGACTATCCGCCAATATCAATATCGTGATATCCATTAATGTAAAATGAGACCAAAAGGCCCGTCGAGGGAAATCACCTCGAGAATACCATAGTCATCTGAAATCTTATCCGGTTTTATTATTTTCCTCCATCCTATGCTGTTCTCCAAGAAGCGCGGGATCAAATTGGACGTATCGACCTTCTCGAACACTTGCATATATGCACACGAAAAGCATCTATTGATAGTATATCGTACAAAACGTGTTTCACTTTACAGCTTATGAACCGATCTGCATTCATCGCAGATTACAATGCTACGGTTGATCTGAGTTACTGGAATCTAGGCACACTCGCACGCTCATAGTACATAGTGGAGGAACCGGGATGATCGGCGCCGGTTTAAAGTATCATGTGGGTGGGAGTCACCAGTCTGTCTCGAGATCCCTCTATATATAGGTTGTGTTGCTTGTATCGTTGCGATCGCATGCATAAAAATTACCATTGATCGAAGCGTACCATATTAGACTCATACTCAGGATTAACTCAACTGGCACCAATCGATATATATCCACCACCATGCCCACCGTACTTATCACAGGCACCAATCGAGGAATAGGCCTAGGTCTAGCCAAAGCCTATGCCAAACAGGCCAATACCACTGTGGTTCTGGGATTGAGGAAGCCGGATAGTATGCCTGAGATCGAGGCAGCGGAGGGAGTGAAGGTCGTTAAAGTCCGGATAGATTCCGGAGATGTGGGGAGTGAGAAGAAGGTGGGTTGATCGTTGGGTTCAGTAGCTGTTTGCTCGAGATGGTGGTCGGATAATGATACTGATTGAATGATTCAGGCAATGGAAGAGTTAAAGTCGCAGGGGATCGATAAGATTGATCTGGTAAGTGTCACATGCTCTTCCTCTATGTTCACCGAATTAATGATATGCTGAAGCTGATGATGAACCCTTCAGGCAATTGCCAACGCAGCTATTGGAGATTGTTTCGGTGCTCTCAAAGAGGTAGATCTAGGTTCTTTCGAAGAACACTGGAGGATCAATGTGAGTCATACATCATCTCATGTAACACCCCATCTACGAAAGGACATTGTGTCTAGTTCCATCACCACGACTGACTCTTCGTCGCATCGTCAGGTCCTCGCCCCTCTAGCGCTGTTCCAAGCCTGCGTACCCCTAATGCCAGAAGGAAGCAAGTTCGTGTGGATGTCCTCTGGAGCCAGTATAATCGACAGGGTGCCTGATAAGTTGGATGCGGGGTATGGAATCACCAAGGTGAGTTGTGTCGATCGTCCTCGACATCATAAAAAGGGGGATAGGTGCTAATTACGACTGCGTATTGATTGATTGTAGTGCTGTATGAACTACCTTGTAAGTTTCAGTCTTCCACATGATAATCCAGGTGGGCTGGTGTTTGTTTACTGACTACCTACAATGATAGGCCCGTTACGCGCATTTCGAAGAACCCTCCATCATCTCCTTCTCCCTCAGTCCGGGGTGGGTCCAAACGGACATGGGAGATAGAGGAGCCAAATGGTCAGGTATGGAGAAAGCTCCGACAACCGTCGAGGAGAGTGTCGGTGAGTTTGAATATGTCCATTCCCGTTCTACCTGCATCGACCATCTGGGGATATCCATTACACAGCGAAATGGAATGACAGTCGCTGATTTGTGCATTGCGTCGTAGCGGGAATTGTCAAAGTGGTAGGGGACGCTACGAAAGAGAATTACTCAGGATTACATATGAGGTACAACGGGACTCAGTCAAAGTGGTAACCGTCATGACCGTCGTGATCATCGTAAGGCCAGGATCGTCCGGTTGGGTATATTGTACAGTATCAAGGTTTCCGACTGTATTCAACTTGTACATACATGCATGAATGAATGATCTCCTTACAAAAGATAAATAGCGTCCAAAGATCACTTGAGATATATTCGAAATCAACGTTGTCGTTATAAGAGAGTATACAAACAGAACGAAAGGATGAAAACTGTGGTAAACCCAAACACCATATCTTCTTACAACATATCCCCCAGAGGTCAATGTGACAAGCTCTTAACCCATGATCTAACTTCAATCATCTCTCAGAACCTCTAGTTCTACCCCTCTACTTTCCTCCAGCTTCCTATCCTCCACCAAACTATCCCTATTCCTACTCAACCCCAAATCCGTCGAAGCGGGTCTACCCAACAGATCCGCTCCCGAATCCCCCCTTCCCCTCCCATAACTTCTCTTCCATCCACTCAACGCATCCCCCAAATCCTCACTTGTCGGTCTACCCATAAGAGAGACCCCACTATCCCCCCTTGATCTTGTATAATCCCTCTTCCAACTCGGACTAGTACTGCTCTCGAGGATCGTATCGTCCACTCCGCTCCTTCCCAACAATGCCGCTCTGGAATCTCCTCGCATCCGTCCGTATTCTGGACGCTTGGCGCCCTTGGATATGGCATAGAGATCAGATTCGTCGGCTATCTCCCTTCCTCCCTTCACTCTTCTCGGGGGTGTCACCTCGATTGAGAGTTTGGATGATTCTCCCCTCTTCGGCGGGTAGGTAGTGAGATCTTCTACGGAGACAAGGCTATCAGATTCCAGATAGGCCGGTGTGGATGTTCCGCTGGGCGATACAGAGTGGTTGGTGAAATTGAATTGGGGTGGTTCTAGATTTGGTGTAAAGACTGGAGGGAGATTATCGAACATCCCGGTATTTGAGCCAGTATCATCATCGATCTTGATCGCCGGTGTTGATACGTTGTTGAGCTGGGAATTGGTGGATTGTTCATACTCCATCTCTTTCACCCATTCTCGCAATTCTTCTTCATTCATATGTCCAGGCATTGACCAGCTCCTGGTAGGAGTCCTAAACCCGCTACCATTCACGCTACTAACCGTACTTGGATTAGTATACAGCCAAGGTCTCCTAGCATGGAGATGATTCGAGTTGTCTAAAGCGGTTGATCCACGTTTCTCATCGGGGAATTCGGACATTGTCATTGATGTTTCGGATTCGACGATCGTAGTGGGCAAGGTCATGGCTGCGTTTCGTCTCATGACGATTCGCATTTGATAGTAGATGTACAATGCCGCAACGACTGTGCCGATGAGGGTCAAGACGGTCATTGAGATGGAGATGATGGTGTTCTTCCGCGACTGGGTTCCGAACGCTTTACCAAGATACACGATAGTGAATTGCTTACTACAAGTTGAACAATCGATCTTAGTGTTTTCCATGATGTATCATAATCAGCGCGGAAGACACTTCCACTCACGGTAACGTCAAGAAAGCAGCAGCAAGGTACATCCAAAAGTTCGCTCCCGCCGAAGCACTGACAGCTGTGACTATATGACCTGGGACAGCACTAAACCGCAGAACCAAGGTGAACATGAAGCTCTGCGATACATGCGATAAATCAGCTGTATATTCCTTCATGAGAAGCGAGGATGTGTGAGCTGACCTTTTCTCGGATCAACTGCGTCAAAGAGGCGTATAGCTTGTTCTTCTTTTCGAATCTGAGGAAACACCAATCCAGTGAGCTTGACCATTACCAGAATTGATGAGAATAGATCAGAATGAAGAACGTACTTTGCAGCTCTCCCCTGACAACACCACTTGAAGGCTACCCAAGTAGCTATCTCCCCCAGGAAAGTCCCAGCAGCGAGAATCGCAAAGCCAACCCACAGTCCATACACCAGACCACATAGTATTCCAATGACTAGTAAAAGCACATATAACATGTCAGCAATCGTACCCATGCTATATCGAAGTTCAGGATCCCACTCACTCTCATGCCCCACCAAGGGAGGAAAAGACACCACAATCAATATCGCAAGCGGTATTAACCATCCACCCGGCCAGCCTCTTATCGTCCGCGTGACGGGTTCGCAGAACTCCACTATCGTCTCGTGTTTCGAGGTGATCAACGCGGTGAGGACTATGGCTATTACCAGGATGGCATACCATTCTGAAAAGACACGAAGAATTAGCTTTTGCTACAACATCATCAGGAGGGAAGCCATTCATCTCTGCGCTCCATATAGAGGACACAACTACCCTTCTGTCCCGTAACAGTCCAACACAATTCCCTTCTCTCATGTCGTACGCTTTACACTCCATCAGACAAGATGACTGCAAATCGCACAACTCACTATACATATGTCTCCTCAAAGCCTTCCTCATAGCCTCCCTATAATCCATCTCCTTCATATATATCCTACACGACACATAATCCTCTTTGAACAACTTCAAAACGCTCTGATTGGAGGTATCGACCGAAGCATCTCTCTGGTGTTGGGGCGTGTGATTACCTATAGACGGCGAGATAGGGCGGGAGGTATCCAAGCCTGGTCTTCCATCGTGTATGCTGGGTGGAGGGGGTGAGACTGAACGCGAATGAGATTGTTGAGGAGATGGAGAGCTTGGTCGGGAAGATTGGGGTCGCCGTATACGATGGAGATGGGTTTTGAGACTCATCTTTACGCGTCGGAGGGTAGGGGGGTGGAAGAGAAGAGGATTGGATTGGGGGTGGTCGGGAGTGTCGTGTCGTAGTGTGTTTTTCCACCAAGTTACACTTATACCTTGCAAAGGGACTTTATTCTTTCTAAATTATCTATGACTATCCTTCTCAGATGAACCGTCCTTTCACTGTCACGTTCGCAGAACGGGAACGAAAAGAGGAACGGTCTTTGATCTACTGCTTCTTTAAACAGGGCCTGATTCCTGTGGTCTGCTTTATCGTTTTCCCCAGAAGATCTCTTGGTCGGTCGATCGATATCGTCGATGATGGTACGTACAAGCACTGAATGAAGCTATACAATTACCAACTATCAAGATTATTGATGAGGAATGCAATGCAATGCAATGAATCCTATTGACCCGCTGTTGCTCTTGGTTTCACATTTACTCAATCGGGTTTGTTCCCCTCTTCCCGGTTCATTTACTCCGGATCATCCCATTAGTCAATTACCCTGAGATTAGTGATTTTTACTAATCCACGTTCCAGTCTGGACTTTGTTTTGTAATCGAACCAAACCATACTAACTAGGACTGTGCACTGTGCAGATCTCGGGTAAAAGGACTGGTTGATGAGGTCATGCACCGCAGAATAGGGGCTACACTACTACACTCGCTTGGCATATTGGTATGGTCTACTTTATCGAAAACTCCCAGACTGAGGGGTGTCGAGGATGTATTCGGGAGCACACAAGAAGTCTCATGAGAACATTCGTATTCATTCATAGCCATATTGAGTATAATATATATGCAAAAGTCATCATGCAAATTGATCCATCCCTCCTCCTCGCTCTACAATGACGCAGACCCATAGTTGTAAGCCCAAGACAAGACTCAAGCCCTAGACGAAGTTGACGCTATCAGACCCCCATCCCAAAGCATCAGCTCACTCCCATGTCCTTATCGACACACAAACAACCAAACTCACCCATTCTGATTAGCAAACCCCACAAACCCACTAACCACATCCTTCTCAACGGTCTTAGCCTGCTCGATCAATCCGGGGATCATACCGGGTTTTTCGGTGCATCTCCTACCAAGTTCCTTGATGGCGTATGATTTAGTATCGGTTATACCAGCCGTATAATCCCTTTGGACCGTTTCGGAAGCTCCCAATTTGGAGAAACTGGATTGGAAGCCTGCTTCCTCTGGGTCCAGCTCAGTCAAATCACCAGAATCTACGGCGTGTTGTTGGGTGTAGGTGAGGTCTTGAGGGAGGGTGAAGAGGTCGAGGAGGGATATGAAGATTGATACCCTATCATATCAGAAGTTCAGGTTTAGCACCGAGCGTAAATGATAGAAAGGTTTTCATAGCACAAGTGAGGATAAAAGTTGATCACGCACCATTGCTGTTTGAGAGGATCTTCCAAAAGCTTATTACTCCTAGTCAACATCTTTACCAAACCAACCTCGACCAACTTCCTATTACGCGTTGACACCTTCTGGGTATTCGAAAGGATGACACCGGTAAGGAGGTTTCCAAAAAGACTGATAAAATCCAAACTAATCAGCAACAGAGGTCGCACCCATGTATACTGGAGTTATCATCCATAATTATAAGTAGGAACGGCACTCACCCCGGCTGCACACCATCCAACACAGTGATCAAGAAGTCCGGTCCAACGGTATCCAAATTCGCTATGAATGCAAAGAAGTATACGAATGATTGGTTGAACTGAGGCGATGGTTTTTGCTGGAGTCTTGTAAGGAGAAGTACAAAGACTGTGTTGGAGAACGGTTGCATTACGTCGCTAATCGTCGCAAAAAGTTCGATCAGCTTCAGCATTCACACGATGACCGAAATACATCATCTAGGACAGCCTGTTGACCATGCGCAGGACGTGAATTTACAGCGATTGTAGCCGGGGATATCCAGATCAAGAAGGGACAGGAAGAGCAACTCACAGAGGTACAAACTCATATAACGCCTGCAAAAGCTCAAAAGCATACACGTCGTTGATCTTGCTTCCGACCAACCTCTGGAAAATACCCAACAGTCCCTGCACTTGACCAGCAGCAACGATCGTAGAAGCGCCTCTGAGGAGACACGCCTTCCATATTCGAATGAGGGCAGGGATATTTCCTCGTTGTTCCCACAATTGAGCGTTCAACAAGGGTCCAGTGAGAGCTTGGTATGATGCTGGCAAAGATGTGGGAGGGTGAAGTTCGAGGAGTTGGGCGAGAATTTGGAAGATGTATGGGATGAATTCTGTGTTAATATGATGCAAGATTAGCATATACACCAACTCATGGGAACAAGATAGGCTCTAGAGTGGATTGAGACGAAGAGACACAACTCACCGGCAACGTCGTTAGTCAATATATGTTGAGCGGGTCCGAACAACGCTCCTTCAAAGGTGGCAAGCGCAGCAGGTTGACCATCACACACGAATCTGATCAACGCAGATACAGATTCGAAGCAGTATTGGTTGAATTTAGGGTTCGAAGGGTTTTTACTGATTTCACCCATGATGGCGACTAATCGGTTCAAGATGGCTTCGTGGGAGGGTACGAGAGATTGTTTGGCTGTGATGATGACTCGCATGGCACCTGTACGAACGAACACGCTGTTCAGCTAAATCCCATTCTATTGGGTTGGGGTAGGTCAACTGACACTTCATGAGGTAATCATTCTCAGCGATCTTCTCAGGTGTACCTCCCTTCTCGATGTTGGTGAATAAAGCCATAAGGATGTTCTCGGCGAATGGTCGTACGTCGGCTTGTGTAAACCTAAGCATAACCATTAGTCCTTATCCTAGAAGATCATGATAGATCGTGCTCACAATGCTTGTCTCTCCACCTTGATGAACAGTATCCTCTCAATGGTGATAGCAGCGTAAGAGGAGATAACGTAATTCTCAGAGTTGAGATGTTGGACAAGAAGAGGAAGAACAGAGACCAGTTGATCTTTTGTAAGCTGGATTTTGGGGTACATCTATCAGTTATCATGCGATCATCCGTACGCTGTGCTAACTCACCTGGTTTCTGAAGGTATGGAGGAATTTGATGGCATCAACAGTGAGAATAGGGTGCACAGATCCAGGAGCAGCTTGGAGATCGGCAAACACGTTCTGTCCGAAGAACTCGACCACATCGACGAGGACGTTGGTAGAGGTCACACCAAGCTACATTTCGAGTCAGCTTTGTAACACATTCATGTCTTTGCCAGCTCACCTGCTGGGTAGATCCTCTTGATGCGATGGAAGTCAAAAGGTAAATAGCGGTATCCTTGCTCTTCCAATTATCGGTTGGGTTCTTGGCGTATTCCTGCAATAAAGCGGTGATGTATCCTTTGATAATATCCGTTACTTCCTTCTCAAATAGTTCCATCAACGCTCGCGTGAACTCAGTAGCGGCCTGTCGTCTGGTATCACTCTCTGTAAGGCGATCATATCAGCTTACCATTATTGGTTCCGAGGGAGGTGAAGCTGACTCACCGGTCGAAGGTTCCAAATCTCGTCTGATGTATTCCATGGGGTCATCCTCGAACATCTCTTCCTCGTGTTCTGTTCAACATGCATCGAATCAGCTTGCAGGTTAAGCAATCTCGACAGACAGATCCACTCACGCCTTATAGCCATGTTCGGCAAAATGATCTTCTCACAGAAAGCATTCAAAGTCTCCGGAGCCTGGAACATTGCTCGGTGATTGCCCATTTTCACTACCACTGAGAGGAATCGAAGTGCACGGGATACGAGCTATGATTCTCCTCGATCAGCTATCACTCGACTTACTTCGTGCCCGAGCAAGCTGATGACCTGTGGACGACACTCACCACATCGTCCCTCGTTCCTGCACCGATACGAGTCAACATGTTCCAAACACCATCTACGAAAGTGCCCAACTGGGTGAACACGTCCGAGTATTTTTGGGCATACAGTTCTGATATTTCACAAATTGATGCTCTGATCTTTTGCAGTGGGCCTGGAGCTTCGTCGTCTTCCTGCAGTATTACCGTCGAACATATCAGCTAGAGTCACTCTCAGCCCGCTTGCGGGAGCCAAACATATCAGACGATGAATGAGACGAATCAAGTCAAACACAGATTCAAGCTAATATACGATAGAAGGACCACTCACATCACCTTTCAGCTCCTCCCTCTCCCAATCCAAATACTTCCTCAACCAACCCATAAACTCATCCATGTGATCCTCGAAGAAAGGCGGTAAGTCCTGACTCGACAAATCGTGGAAGAGCTGAACGAGCAATATCAAAGTCTGTGATAATAACTGTAATGATGAATTGGCAGGTAAAGAGGCAGGGTTGGGCGATTGAAGTAGCTGGTCGACGTGCTGGAAGAGTTGGTAGTATGGTTGACAGAATCGTGAGAGGACGAAATTGATCTCTGAGTAGAGCTCGTTGGTTCGGAATTGAGATCTCCACCTGAGTCATGGATGCACACATATCAGCTGACATTTTCTAGCCAAGCTTGAGGTCAAGAGAAGGAATAAGTGAACTGACCTTTTGAAGATTGAATGAGCAGTGGCGAGCACTCCGTTGTTGATTACGAAGTTATCAGGTGTGAGCGAGTTTATGAGTTCCTAGATCGAAGGAAGGATGATGGTCAGTTCGAGTAGCGAGTAGGCTTCTATTCGATGACACAGTGAAACAGATATTGGGGCAGAGTTGTCTAGATTTAGAAGAATGAGGAATCACTCACGTCGCATAACCCTTCCCATTCATTCGGGAAATCCAACGTAGCGATATGACTCAACCCTTCCCCGATCTGACTCTGTAATCTTGCTGTCTGCGGGGTGCCCAAGGATATCATGATAGGTACAAGCTTGGCTTTAATCGCTTCTTTGTCTGCTGGGGATATTTGAGTTTCCTAGGTGAGTTAAAAGAAGGCAGTTATATCAGCAAAGGCCCGCTATGGTCACTGTGCATCTTTCCTCTATCCCGCTGTACAATCTCGGCGATGGAGCAAACGGCTGTGGGAGAGGAGTTGATATGGATAGAGAGCGATACCGATGAGATACACCGCCCTCTCTCGGTCGTACCACCCTCTACTTCCCCGCCTCACCACCCTCCCTCCTACACCTATATCCCAAGTAAATGAACGAGCCAACCCACCTCCTCACCGCTCCACAACCTCTTCACAGCATTCTTAAAATACACTCCCCCCGCCTGCCTCACAACCATATCGACCCCCTCGGACCTAACAAGCTGCAGTACAATCAACAAGAACCCCTGCTGGGTCTCACCCTGTCGTAAGGAATCTTCGGCGGACCGTCGGGCGTGGGCATCGGGAGAGACTGTCGAGGAGAGGTAGGTTGATAGGGCGGAGATGGTTTCGGGGGTTGCTTGCATTGTGTCTGCTGATCTTTCTTCTTCTCTGATACGTCTTTTGCGCGAGTGGGGGGTATACAGATAGTGATCAACCACAGGGAGTGATGGGTGGGATGGGAATGGGAAGAGAAGAGGTAAGAGGTTGAGGGAGGGAAGAAATCAAAATCAAAATCGAAATTCCATCATACACCAGGTTGTTGAACTGGGTTGACGCGTTGATTATCACCTTCTCACTATCTTATCCAGGTGACCCATTTAAGTTTCCACATACGTTATCCGTTCATGGTGCTCAACGTGGACGATCACGCAAAAACACTGGACACTCCATATTTTCCCATTTGTCAACGATCCTTGAGTTACAGGTAACCTAGTAACCCTCAACAAACCTGTCTATACCCTCACCAAGTTGCAATTGACGACGTATTCTTCTCAAACATGGTATGCAAGTACCATCCAATCCAGAAAAGACAGTTGAAATTTCATAAATGATCATCTAATGTAATAATATTCGTTATATGCCTCCCTACGTATCCTATCTATGTATACTTGGCATGCGATCCTACTTCATTGTCCACCTCCCACTACCAAAGGTCATTGACCAGCAAATGACCTCGCTCTTCTCCTCGCACCTACACCTACACCCGCCTAGCCACAGGCGCACTGGTCATCTCGATATCGCCCTGTTCCTGCGCATGTCTCGATCTCATACCCATGCCCTGTCCGACCTGACTGGGTCCAGGCGTACCAACTCGAGAAGGTGCGAGAGACTGGTTGTTCAACTCGTCCTGCTCGTCGAACACATCTTGACTCGCATCGTTGACTACTCCGCGCTGATCCATCAGGTTGGGTACAGCAGTAGCTGTAGCGAATGTAGGTGGGGGTGATTCAGGTTTGGATGATCCGCCGGTGGTCGGAGTAGGTGGTTTCACTTGTTCCCATGGGACCACTAATTCAAAATGATTTCGTCAGTCATTGCTCGATCCATGAGCGATGGACAGACAAGGACTCACAAGTGTATTGGACAGGTTCAGCAGCATCAGGATCAGGGTTACCGGCACCAGCAGGACCCCAGATTTTCAGATCGGCAAGGCTAAATGCGCGAAGACAGATGAGCTATGTTCTGACGTTTGTGCTCGGCTGTCCGCCCCTATACCCCTTGCCCCTCCTCTTCTCTCTCTTCTCGTCTTTCTCCTTTTTCGCCTCTTACTCTCCCTCTTCCTCTTCCGCTTTCTCCCATCTCTCCTCTGTCACTTCCTCCCTCTTCTCCTATTCCACTTCCACTTCCTCCCTCCTCTCTCTCATTCCACCCGCTCTTCCCCTCTCCCGCTCTTCTCGTCCCCTCCCCCTCCCTCTCACCGTCCACGGAGAAAGGACATAACACTCACGCCATCTTCAACGCGCAAATCCACTTATTCCTCCTCTGGACCTTCAGCGCACCCTGCTGCCAATTCGACTTATACTTGATATCCGCTTTCAACACCATCTTGCCCTGCGCGGGGATATCGTCCACAATCACGTCGAAAACAGGTAAAAAGTCCCTCGAGTTGTCTTTGACGAACTTCAACATTCGAGCTCGGAGGACTTGGAGGGCCTCGAATGAGGTGTCAAAGGCCACTTCGAAGGTGAATGATTCGGAGATTGGACCTGATCGACGGACTGGAGGGTGGGGAGAGATTAGCTTGGATCTTTGGTGTGTACAGGGTAGGGGTGAGGTGCAGTGAAGGAGGGAGAGAAGGTGCGGGGAGGAAAAGAAGGGGTGGAGAGGGTGAGGAGGGGAGAAAGGGAGAAGGGGGGAAAGAAGGACGGAGAGGAGGAGAAGAGGAAGGGGTATAAGGGGCAGAGGATGGATAAGGGGGGAGGGGAGGAGGGGAGGAGGGGAGGAGGGGAAGGAGGAGAAGAAGAGAGAGGAGGAAAGGAGGAGAGGTCGGGTGTACAGGTGGGGCATAGGACCAAAGCGGGGGGAGGAAGGGCAAAACAATACGAGATATGAGGAAAGCATGGAGGAGAGTGGGGTGAGACAAGAACAAAGAAGGGTAAAAACCAAAGTGGCACCCCCCCAAACCAGACGCACAGACGCGCGAGACAAAAACGAGTGTGGCGAAAACTCACTATTTTCGATAATCTTCGTCGACAAGACATTATGGCCTATCCAGACGTACTTCCCATCCAATCTCTTGAAAGAACTTGACATCAATTGCATCTTGGCAACTGTATAACCCTCATTGTCTATTGTCACTCTATCGCCCACGTCAAAGGGATGCTTGACAAATAAGAAGATGCACGCAGCCAGGATCTCTTGCATGGTCGCTCCGATTAACCATGAGAGACCGAGGATGAAAGTTCCGGCCGAGGTGACGAGCGTGGTGAGTTTGGTGGTTACCATTGCTGCCAGGATGAGGATGACGATGGCTAAGACGATGACCATGAAGATGTCGTCGAGTCTGGTGTACATGTATGAGCTTCGGGATCATCGAAGGGGGCTGAGGACTCACCTTCGAACGGCACCATCCAGATCTCTCATGGAAGCTTCAAGACTCAATCTTTCTCTGTGGATACCAAGTACAGCACTCTCGATTTCATCCCTGGTAGCATCACCATTACCATCTTTGTCAAAGATTGCAAAAGCTTGTTCGGCAGTCTCGAGGTCAGGGAAGCTAAAAGATCAAGTCAGCTTAAGTTGGATAAACGACCATTAAGAAGCTCACAATCGGGCAACATCAGAGATATCAAGATGGGCGACACCAGGAGCTCTGAAAGAGTAGTACAGTCTTCTAGCAAGCTATACACGAGATCAAGATATCCTGTCAGCTCTCACCAAAACTCATGCATGATCGAATAGCTGCACTCACAGCCTTACTCTTGTTGGCAGAGTTCAAAGCAGCAGTAACCTTGTTGGCAGGCGAGTTGGTTTGAAGAACAGATTGACCCGCCATTTCAGAAGCGACATTACCGAGAGCACTGATCGACAAAACCAAATCCTGTAAGCTTGTCTCCACTGATCGAGTTCGACGTGAAGTCACGGAAGCTTACGTAGTAGTAGTCGTAGCAACATCCTTCAAACCTCTCAAAGCCTTCCTAAGAGCTATCTTCGGTACGTGCGAAGCCTTAGTTTTGCCCGAAGCAGCATCAGAGAGCGTATCGGTTCTTCCAGGAATATCGTGCGAGTTGGTGTAAAGCACAGTCAAAGCTTTCAAGTTGAATTTCTGCTCCTTCAATCGATCTTCATATGAATCTTGGTGGAATTGGAATGCGATCAATTGGACGATCAATTTCTCGGCTCCCAATACCAATGAACACAGGAAGAGACCGAAGAGGATGTTAGCCATGGTAGTCAAGTTGGATCGGGAGTTTGCAGATTGATCTCCAATGTAATGATTGATGACTAGGGGTGTGAAGGATATCCATACGGCCAAGATCCAGAAGATGAGTTTTGCGAATCTGTAGAGACAAATACTCTCATGAGTTTTTATACCCCATACAACGGAGGATAAAATCGGTCAACTCACTTTCCGAGAGCTCTGACTACATCGGTATATCTCCTAGCAGTAGGGATGATAGCTCCAACAGTATTCCTGAAAACCGTAGGGAACATCAAGAATACAGCGGTGGAAGCCCACCAACCACCCCAAACGACAGTAAGCCAAATGGACCACCAGATCTGTCATATACGTCAATCAGCACAAAACGCTCACATTACAATTTATCGACAGACAAATTAGAAAGGAGACAAGCGTATACTTACCAATTTAACATTCCAGACCGTTGCATCAGGTTCAGCAGTGACCCCAACAATACCAGGAATCCACATCATCGCCATGATAGGTATAATGTACATTGCCCATCTAACGACGATACCCCTGTTCAACGCCCAGTAATAAAACCTCGAAAGTTTGTTTGTCCCCACATCCCCTTCAGCAAATTTGAGGTTCTCTACACTTGCGTTCTTGGGGTTAAATTCCTCCCATTCTGCTCTGTCTCCCAGCAAATCCCAACTTTGCCCCCTCTGAGACTTGGGTCTCTTCCCATGTCCGCCTGACGACATGTTCTTCTCGTGAAGTGTACCTGTCTCGAGAGATGTGGTAGATGATCCGGGGAGGAAGGACCAATGTTTTTTCTTGTTCCCTGATCCCACTGGAGTGGTGGTTCCAGATTGGTTTGGCGATCCCGCCCTGTCTGCGGTCCGGTCTTGTAATGGGATGGTAGTGTATGCATCACCCCTGGCCATGTATGGTGAAGGGGGGTAATGGACTCTACTCCCTGGTGTAGCTGTACCTGATGCGGGTGTTTGCGCTGTGGCTGCAGGTTGGGGAGGTGCGACGTATGGCTGGGCCGATCCTAGGGGATAGCCTGGGAAGAAAGGAGCGTCAGTCTGGGTAGATCGTAGCGAACAAAGTAGGCTTGAAGATCATTGAAATAAAAATATGTATGAGAATGTGATGATGAGGAATAAAAGAAGAATGTGAATCTCATACGTCATACCATCAAAATTACCAATGCCGCTCAAAGGAGGTAAAAACCAAAAACTTACCATCTCCGTTCCCACCTTGAGGGGTATGCAAAGGACTCCTAGAATTATCTCTCATCATAGAGACGTTTTCCATCCCATAGGTATTCTCATCGGTGACGTCGATAGATTGGTCGCTGCGTTTGAGAAGCCAGGTCAACACTGATTGATATTCGGTTGTTGGAGAGAGAGAGAGAGAGGGAGAGCTCACCGAAGATGAGATGATCCCAGATCTGGTCCAAGGTAATTCCGATTCATGCCTTGAGTTTCGGGGTGTTGTTGTTGTGCGTTGTATTGATGTTGAGGACCATTATGGGTGTATCCCTATATTACGACAATCAGCATCGGTACATGTTATGTATATGGTTATAATGGACCAACCATATAATCTGTCTTCTTGACTCGATCGTCTCCAGACATATCCGATGATTAGTGTTCTGTCCCTCGACAAGTGTCCTTGCGTTGTGTTCGTGTAATGAGAAAAGAGAAAAGAAAAGAATGTGATATTATGTGTATTGACTATGCTATGAGTATGTTTTGAGTTGATCCATGTACTGTATGAGTGGAAGAGTGAGTATGTATATGCCTATGATGTAGTATAATGGAAAAGATAGAGATGGATATAGAAGGATGATGAATGGATGTATGTCTATCTATCCCCTCTAAAATCTTTCGTAGTATGGTGTATGGTGATGTGCATGCGCAATTCTATTTCTATTTCGGTGTGTGTCTGTCTCTGCTGCCTCTCTCGTAATATCCCATACGAGGAATACGGAGTATTGTAAAACACAACAACACGAGACAACCACACCCTCCCTCCACTTTTTACTTCCGCAATTTTCATTTGTTTACGCACAGTCCCCCCTCCCCTAATTCGTTTCAGATTCAATTCTCATTCAGGGTTTCGTATAGTGACGTCTTACTCTTCTACACAGTCACTTCCCATTAGCATTAGCATTAGCATAGCCCTGTAATCCTACACTAGCACAGCATGACATAGCTCTACCAAAGTAATCATATCATTCTCGCTACACTCGCTAATACTAACACCTTGTACATGTCACTCAAAGGATCTTCCTCACACGCTAGCCAAATTCATTTGGGTGATTGTCCTCTTGTCTGTTTGTTAATCTTGATCCAGCGCTAGTAAGATACTGGTTAGTTAGTGTGGGATGCTCCAACTCTAGAGAACACTCGTACTTGTTATGCTCCCGTACCGAACAAAGTGATAGACACGCTCTCACCACGCGTCAACGAGTAATTTGGGGTAGAAGTGAAACTACAAGTAGACTTGACTACCATCAGTCAAAACAATCTCACTCACCCTTGTTCCGTTTCATCAAATTAATCAGAATCAACCATTTGGATCGGTATTTGATCCGTCCTCATCTGTCTTATAACGATACGAACCACAGATAAAAGATAAGATCATGTCAATCAAGTCATTCATGTCACTGCAAATGCATACTCTACAACTAACATAGACATGAACGATCAAGCATCCACATCCACATCCATCTTATGATTCTCATTCTCATCTATCTTATCATCCACCCCATTCTCACGAGCAGAATGAGACATTCCAGACTTTTCTTCACCTTGCAAGGTCGAGATCTCCTCTCCATGTGATTGGGGTTGGGGTACTGCCGTCACTCCTGCACCTTGTTCCTTGAAACTGCTCGCGCTCGTTCCTTGTTCTTCTGCAGGTACTGGATTTTCGGACAAAGCCGGATTATCATTCGCATCATTTTTAGGTGAGAATCGTTGCGTGGATACATTATCGGTTTGAGCATCGATTGCGTTTGGGTTTCTATCTTTCGAATGATCTGGATTTACTACATTACCATTGTTGGGTGTATCTTGTTCATTGATGACTTGTGATGCACCGAGATCCGAATTTTCACCGTCGACTTTCAGTTGACTTTCTGGTTCTTGATTGTCATCTTGCTTTTGGTTTGAGGTAATTCCACTGTCCTGATTCTCTTCTGACTGCTGACCTTTTGTCCCTTCTCCTTCTTGATCTTGATCTTGATCTTCCTCGTCGCCATTCTCGCCCAAGAAAGCTTTCATAGCTCCAGGTTTCTTAAGTGGCGGTAACTGCTTAGCCACAAATAGATCCCCACAGGCATTACACACTACCACGAAATGAAGAACGAACATCAGCTTTTCACTTCTAACAATGTCCACAAGATACTAATCTGATCCATTCTCCATCCATTCCTGATGAATTAGATGTTTCCGCAGCAGAAAGGACAATCGACAACATCGGAAGGAAGGGATACTCGACGATATACTTCACAGCATCGCGAAATTCGATATTCAACGTATGGAGGTAATAAAAAGTGAAACTCACGCGTCCCCCGCCCACCCGGCCCTCTCCTCCACACCTTAATCCCCACCCTCCCACACCCCTCACAAACCCCATTCTGCACCCCCCTCTTCTCCCTCACCTTCTTCTCCCCCAGCCCCTCTTCATTACCACCACCAGCACGTCCCAAACCCAAAGATTTCCTACGACCCCTCCTTCCTTTGGGATTGAGCAACTCCCTCCTTACCCCCCTCTCGACCTGTTCATCAAGCAGATCATACGATACCGGCAACTCAAAAGTGATCTTCTCTTCTTCCCCCTTCTTCTTCTTGTTGTTCGGTGGAGGAGACAATTCAATCTCCCTTCCTTGCATCTCTCCCTCTTCGTCCTGGTTATCTTCTCCACCTGGGAGGTAAAGAGGTTTAGTGGATATAGGATAGGGTCTTGCGGCCCATTTGTCTGATGTGGCTTCTACAATCTCATCTGGCGGAGGGGGAGGTAAGCGCCTAGTGAGGAACGAACGTCCCGGGACTCTCTGGAGGAGGGCATTGAAGAGCGATATCTTGCGAGCGAGGTATGTGGGTCGAAGTGATGCGAGGATCTTGGAAGATAGTCCTCGAGAGGGTGTAGGAGGTACAGGAGGATGGTTGTCAGGTATAGTCGATGGAGATTGTCGAGCCTGTGTTGGTTGCTCATTCTCCAGATCTACCCCATCAAAAAATCCCGGCTCTTTCCTAAACATAAGTTCTATCTCATGCCTCTCCGTAACCTCCATCAGGTCCCTCATCTTCTTCCAAACTTCATCACTGATATCTGTCAATCTAATCGTGACAGGCTGTAAATCCCCTTGGGAAGGCATGAAATCCTTTGCACCCAGATTAAGCAATTCAGGTTTGCCAGCTTCAATCTTCCCTTTCTTGGTAGAATCCGAATTGGTTCGAGGATGTCTTAAACCCCTTACAATTGTGCTCGTCGATGGCGACTCATTGCTTTCTTTCTTCACCTCCACCGTGCTTTGCGATTCAGGCTTCTCGACCTTGTCCCAGAATATGGGATTATCAAATGGTAATCCCTCTTTCAACTTCTCCCAATCCACCTTCGCCCACCTGGTCGAGCCGGACGGGATGAAAGTCGATATTAATACAGTTCCCGGCGCTGGCACTTGACCGGGTAAAGGGGGGAGGCCAGATATAGGTTTGGGTTTAACTTCGACTTTTGGTTCTTCGATCACTTCCGGTTCAGGCAATGGGGTAGGTTCTTTCGAAGGTACGGTTGGTATTGCGGCGGGAGGTTCTTTGGCATGTCGACCTAGGGATTGACGAGTACGACTACGCAGTGGTTTTGCGATTATCGCTGGTGTGTCTTGAGGAGTCGTATCGTTTGTAAGAGCGGATGGGGCTGAGATTGGGGCGGTATCGTTTGCTACACTGGTAGAAACATTGACTTCCGGTTTTGCGTCTTCCGCTTGCATGTGGGGCTGAGGCTCAGGCTGCAGTATAGGCTCGGGTGAAGGCGGTCGAGGACCAGTAACCCACTCACCTCCTACTCTTGAGATAAAACTCCTTTGACCAAGGGGTAACAAGAACTTTTCGGTGGGTTGTTCCTTGAACGCTATCAGCAGGAAAGGCGGAGGGAGGGGATAGGTAGGTTTCGGGGGAGGTGGCGGAGTTGGAGTTGGTAGCCTCTCTGAAGGTGACGATGCAGCGAGTTGTGGTCGAGGACTTGCGAAGGAGGTGGCTGGTGCACCTTGTGTTGCAGAACCGACATTTGGAGGTGCGATCGGAACAGGATCGGATGGTTTCGTTATGTCCGGTGTGGGTGCTGGTGGCACAGTGCCTATATCAGGGGCATTCGATATGGGTTGTTCTGAGGTTTCAGCAGATGATTCTGGTGGTTTGGCTACTGGCTGAGCAGAAGGGGCAGGTCGTGCTGGTTCTGCAGGAGCAGCACTCGCTGTATCCTCGACATCGACCGGTAATGGTCCTCCTCCTACTTGTGGCCGTCCAGTCATAGGTACTTCATTGTCCGAATCAGCGTCCTCTGCTTTTGATTCTGACGTATCTTTGGTAGACGAAGGCTGTATCTGTGCTGGTGTTGGTTGCGCTGCAGGTTGAGAGGTTGTAACGGCAGTTCCGGTTGATTGGGTGGTCGCAGGTGCAGGTGCAGGCGGAGATATACTAGAGATCGAGGCTGAAGCAGGAGCAGGAGTAGGAGCTGTCAAGGGAGCTGTAGTAGGCGCGATTGCTGAGGTCATCGAAGGCTTAGCACTTGAGATTGAAGGGGGTGGTCTACTCTGTGCCGTAGTGGAAGGACCAGGTCCAGCGACCGCCTGTCCAGGAAGAGGGGGTGGCGCAAGATCTTCAATCGGTTCTCCCCTGCTCAATCTCGCTACTGCCTTTCCCAGCCTTTCTAGTTCCACTTGATTCGCCGTACTTCCTGCTGCTTTGTATATCAGAGCCGAGAGCCAGGCATGTCTGGTTGCAGCCTGATTGACCAGCTGGATCAGCTGAGGAGAAGCTGTTGTTGGTCTAGTGGGGACAGGTGCTGTCGGTCGTACTGCCGGTGGAGGAGGTCGAACGGAAGGAGCGATAGGGGGTGGTCTATAAGCTGGTGGACCAGGTGGTGGGGGTGGTCTAGCAGCTATCGAGGGAGTGGGTGTAGCAGCAGGTGTCGATGCTGAAGGTTTAGGTCTTCGTGGTGTATATCCTTCGGTAGCGCTTTTTCTAGGTTTCGACCTTTTAGCACTTCCCCCACCTTCTTCAGCGAGTAATCTACGTTTCTCCTTCCTTTCTCCAGGTTTCGCTCTCTCCTTCTTTGGCTGAGTGACTCTAGGCTCTACAAATCGTCCTATCCAGATTTCGGTTCCGGGGAATGAGATATGTCCTACCGAGAGGGTGCACCGGGATATACATTCTATCTCGTGTGCTGGCCATTCTACCTCCTGAACCTTCTTCGGTCTAGGGGGTCGAGATGATTTGGAGGTGGGCTGTGGTGTAGCATTCGGGTCGGTGGTGTCTTGAGATTTGGAAGATTCCCCTGGGGCTGGGGAAGATGATTCGGCAGTAATAGTTGGACCATGATATTCTGGATTTGGTAAGGGATGTATCGGGGTAGAAGGAGTGGGGTAGATAAAAGTGCCCTTTGGCGGTGGTCGGATTCGTGGTTTGGAGTGGGATGGTATAGGTGGATGAGAGAAGATATGAGGGAAGAGAGAAGTGAGATGATGGAGTCGTGCTTGGGTGAGCGAGTAAGGGAGAACCAAACTTCGGATTACGTTCGGAGTCAGCGAAGGTCGCACCTAGAAAAAGTCGATTATGTTTGACTCACCTGTCAGGAATACTGAGTAATGGTTCTTGAGCTTCCTCTTCATCTTCACCTTCTTCTTGCTCCTCCACGGCTTTGTTGTCCATCTCAACATCTCCATCCTCGTCTCCTCCTATCTCCTGGTCCACTTCTTCCGCTTCTTCCCCGCCTTCTTGCTCATCGTCTGCAGCTACACCGTCCTCCTCAGCCTCTTCCTCTGGTGTATCTTGCAATGGATCGTATTCGTAGCCGTCCTCGGTAACAAATTGCGGTCGAGCTTGAAAAGGTAGTTGGATAGGGATGAAATCCGCGTGTGACCGAAGGAGTGCTCGGACTGACATGTTGCTCGATAGTAATCAGGAGGATAAAAGCATCGGAAGCCTGGCTATGTGATCTAAGAGCTTTGCTACTCCTCTTCAGTGAGCTCTAATGGTATCACTATCGAGTAGATGAAGTAAATATATGTAAGCGGGAGATGATATGAACCGTTTACTCGTAATCTCATTTACATTTTACTCGTACTCGTATATTAATATTGATATTGATATTTCAGGAACAGCATCAGCGACAAAGTCGAATGGGACGCGCTCGGACCGTTTAATCTTATGACTTTGGCGCATCTGCTATTTATACAGGTATGATCACTTTACATTTCACTCCTTCACTCTGAAATCTCTCATCTCATCTTGTTCACAGTAGAGAGATGCTCGTATAGCACCAACAGGCGAGAGAGGGAGAGGATCCCTCTAAGACACGAGAGTTCCACTTCTCTCGCCTACAAGTCAACTGCACATCATGACAACTATATTCACCCGACCAACCATCATCTACCCATCACTGGCTGTCCTCGTCCTGGCAATACTTTTCCCTCAGCTGTATATCCTTCAAGCACTAATCTACACTCCTCTATACATCTCCTCGACCTTCTTCTTCCTCATCACCTATATCTTATACCGAGCCATCAAGTCAGATCGCCAACCATCAACACCCTCAACCTCATCTGCCGTAAGAACCAAACATGCTCTTCGTCAACTCAGGTTCACCACCCCGGCAGCATGGTCAGCAGTCCTCACTCGTCAATCGTGGGAAGACAAGCCCTCACCATTCATCCCTATTCACAAGAATGCTACCACCGAAGTCAATAGTCGTCTAGACAGCTTTCTAGGCTTGATCAGACTACATTTCATCTTGCCATGGTATAATCAGATATCGCCTTCTCCCGCTTTTCCTCATGCTGTCGAGTCACTCGTACGACACATCCTCTCAGACCTCACCGGCAGGGCTGAAGATGTAGATTGGCCAGATATGATGGTGTTGAAGGTCTTGCCAATTGTATCAGACCACTTCCAACATTATAGGTCTATCGAACATCTCTCCTCATCTTCTTCCGCTCCCTCGCCAAACCCAGCATTACCGCTACCACTTCCCCGCAGAGTGCATCCAGCTTTATCTTCTCATTCGCATACTTCCTCTGGTACTTCGCCATCGATCGAAGCTCATCTACGTGAAACCCTCGCGAGAGTATTAGACCGCTCATTACCGGAGAAAGATAAATCAGAAGTAGTCCTGACTATCGTTCGAGAGATCGTTTTAGGAGCGGTATTACTTCCAGTATTCGACATGCTGTGTGATCCAGACTTCTGGAATAGGCAGATAGATGAAAAGGGAGGAAGGTATCTGCATGAGCAAAAGCAAGTTGACAAGTTCTTATCGGCACTTTCAGCTCTCCCCGCTCCCACTGCTTCGGCGAATAATACACCTTTACCATCTTCCAAATCTCGTAAGAATCATAAGACACCTGCTACTCCATCTTCGACGTCCATATCGTCCGAATCATCATCAAAGCAATTCGATAACTTCCTAAGATCGATCGGAAAGCTGAAGACGCTTGGCGATGCTAGGAGGTTGAGGTCGGATGTGGAGAGAGAATTAAGAAGTGCGAAATTGGCTTTAGCGGATGAATTAAGACAAGGTCAGAGTAGTAAAGAGGGTGATAAGAAGTTGAAGAGAGCTGAAAAATACGTGCAGAGGTTGGAAAGAGCAAAGGTGGATATAGATAGGAAGGTCGAAATACTATCGGGTCAACCGGGAAAGGTGAGTTGGCTTTACATTTGGAATCTTGAATGTTGATTAAGCTGACAACCTATCCAGCCTCCCCGATCCCTAGAAAGATCACCTATGAGCTCGATGATTCTCGAAGCAGCTTCGACGGAGACTGTAACGCTATACTCCATCTTATCGGATCCATCGTCATTAGCATATTGGCTCGAGCACATGGAACGACGAGGTCGATCACGGTTAGTCCAATATTGGCTCACCGTGGAAGGCTTCAAAGATCCTCTAGAAGCTGCTGGCCTAAACTCTGCGCTGGACAGTACCTCTCAGCCGAACGTTCAACTTGCTTCGTCTGGCAGTAATGACACAGTAGGCGAAGACGTCGCCTTTCTGTATGAGATGTACTTCGCCGCTGGTCAGACAGGAATAAACATACCCTCGAAACATCGTCAAGTCATCGAAGAAACCGCTCAGTTAAGCTCGACATCACTTTCTTCTTCGGATGCTCAGAAAGTCAAACATGCTGTTTTTGCATCTCAGAAGGACATTTACGAGCAAATGGCCGAGGAAGATTGGCCTGCCTTCAAGAAAAGTGAACTTTACATCAAGGCACTCAGCGATCTCAAGCGTGCAGGTGTATCTCTTGCTCCGCTGACGGTCGCAGCTGAGCCTCAACAGATCTCGTCACCCAAACTCGGATCAACCCCACTTCCACGAACGCCGATCGTACGACCACCCGCGACTCCGAACGAATCCTCTCGGTCACTTCTTGATATACTGTCACCTTCCGCTCGACCACGTCAAACTAATAAACGAGGATCGTTCTCACCCGCCAGACCACCCACTCCCACCGCCTCAGTGTCAATCACACCTCCCCTTTTCCAACGGTCTATGACCAGTGATACCCACATCCCCCTATTCAGAGACGTTCGAAGAGTCAGTCCGGGAACAACCGAAAGCAAGTTCAGCTCTCTCGAATCTAGCGTACCAACTACACCTCCCCCGCCTGTTAGACGATCCAGTCACCTTGATTTCTTGATATCGGGCGGCGAGTCGAAGGAGGATATTCCTGACAATCGTGACAAGTTGTTCGGAGATGATGAAGATATAGATGAGGATGATGAGGCCTACGTAGAGGCACAGAGAATAGAAGCTATACAAGCGGCTCTCAACGAGATCATTGCTTCTGATGATATGGCCTCTTCGAAGGTGATCGATCTTACCAACGATGATCATTTCACCTCACAGCCAAAATCACCGTCCGCGTCGTTGATACTTTTTGACAAAACCCCAAAGATTGAAGACAAGATATCGAAGCTCACCTCGCGCAGTGCTGAGAACCTCAAAAGCTCGAAAAACAGTCAAGTCGCCTCTTCTGCGCCTCAAAGTCGATTACCTTCGGTAGCTCTACCCGATGTTAGACCCATTCCAAGAAGGCGTAGCATTCCTAGGCTTTCGCTATCACCTGAGAAATCGAGTAAACATCTCTTCGACGACGAGCTGATAGACGAAGATGAGGTTTTGATAGACGAGGAAGAATTAGATAATAACGCCAATGATGTTATCCAGCTTGCTGCCCCTGGTGATTTACAGCTATCCGTTGAAATATCGAGATTGCAAGATAAGATACAGGAGCTGGTCCAACAAGATCACCTATTAGACACTTTGATCAGACAAGCGGAATTAACAGGCAATCAAGTCGAGCTGCGTATCCTGAGGAGATCGCAGTCATCCGTCAGGAGAGAACAACGAACGGCGATCTTCCAGAAAGCTCAATTCGAGCAGCAGGAAGAGGAGAATCGTTTGATCCCCGGTAGGACTAAGGTGACTATCCCTTCATCGGTAGTCGCATCTGAACATGGGGAAAACGGTAAACAGGTAGTTAGATATACTATCGAAGTCAGTCAGGTAGATGAAGATGGCAAGATCAGGCTCGGTTGGGTGGTCGCTAGGAGATATAACGAATTTTATGAGTTGGACAAAGCCTTGAAAGATTGGGCGATGGAAAGGCATGATTTGGTAGAAGAGCTGAAAAGTAGATTGGTTGAAATGCCCGGGAAGAGGCTGGTACCTAATTTATCGGCTAGTTTCGTGGAATCTAGACGAGCAGGGTTGGAGCGGTATCTCCAGGTGAGTCTGCTTATGTTCCCCTCCCCATGTTGTTTGATCGGTAGTAGACACTGATGATCTTGCGTGTACAGTCGCTCCTTACCTCATCTATCATATGTGATAGTCCTCTCCTCCGTGCTTTCCTCTCACGATCGCCCGTCCCACTTAAACCAGGTTCCGGCATTGACCCAATGTCCTCGTCTACCGCATCTTTGGCAAGTCTCGCTCCCCATAATATCGTCAAATCACTATACAAAACCATGGCCACCTCTTTAGACGACGCATTGCTCGGCCCAAGCATGTTGGATATGATGTATACGACGCTATCAAGGCAGCTGGTAGATTTCGGAGGATTAGTCGGTTTGGGTGGCGACGATCTGGTGGGACTCTTACCATCCGCGTTAAAAGGTGGACCGTACACTCCGCACTGGTTGAAGAACGATCCAATTGCTGCTGTGGGTGCTGGACAGGGGCAAGGCAGGATAGGTCCCATGGGTGGAGAGTCGGGTATGACGAGTTTCACAGGACCTATATGCGATTTGTTCATTGAGGTGTTTGATCTCAAGGAGAACAATTGGTTGAGGAGGCAGGCTATCGTCGTGATATTGCAGCAGTTTCTGGGAAGTACTATTGAACGGTGAGTTGGCTTGATTCAGTCCAGCTTATCACACTACAATGAAGAACATACACTGATCGATAGATATATTTGGGAAATACTATAGGAAAGTAAGAGATTCGTTCCGCTCAGCAACATCTTCCGAATCCCTCGAAAGGCTCATTTCCAACCTCCAAGAAAACTTATTTCCGGATGGTGAGCGACGGTCACCTAGTGTAGTCCGAACGGAGCAGGAAAAGTTGGACACGAGATTAAGAGCGGGTAAGAAACTTGGAATGTTGATTCCTGGTTAGTCTGCGTCCCTCTCCTCATCCAGAATGCACAGACAAGGTTGTACATGCTGACGGTGGTTGGTTGGTAGACGTCGCTGCCAACATGATTGGACGGAGTAATGCTCGACGAGCAGCCAGGAGGGTATTTGGGGCTTTGCAGGATACGAGGCTGAATCAGCATTTGATATTGTCTATCATGGACGAGGTGAGTGAATGACTCCTGAAACTGAAGGAAAGGGAGTGTAGATACTGATGATGAGAATACGTGATCTCAGATATTGAACGCTATGTTTCCTCCTCGATGACTATCTCGTTTTCCAAAAGTGTATGCATGCACGTTGTACGGTATTACCCATTGCAAGGCTTATCGCTTATTCGTGCGGAGCGGAGCAACCGTTCAAATAGGCTCCTGCGATGAGTACTGTCAATGTCGAACGGTTGAGTAGACACTGAAACTAGGCATTCCTTTACGTTTGAACTCCATCTGACGGTCCTTTGTGAAATATAATAACATACGATATGAGTGAACAAATCTTACTAGACGGATTGCTGATGTACTGATCTGTCTGTTGATTGAACGGACTGAAAGATCATTGTATTCGTAATTTGATATTTTGCTTATAGCTGTAATGTTCACGATTGGCCAAAAATAAAAAGTTGTGGAACGACCGTAATAGTAGACCTGATCGATCAGTCAAGTATAAGTTAATATATTATAAGAAAGGCAGTGAACGACAAAAGGCAGAGAGGCAACGCACGAGATGGGAGCGCATCAATCTTTGGCGGAATGGGTGGCAGAAGGTTCATATGGCGATTGGACGCCATTGCATCCCTCAGACGCACAGAGGGAATCGATGTTTTTTCTGGGGGTCAGTTTCCTGTTTATTTTGGTGTTCTGGTGAGTGCGATCCCTGGCCCATCTACAACCGTCAAACGTATTCGTGTTGTCAAGCGACGCTGATGTTATGTGGGATACTGTGTAATGTACATAGGCAAGGTAAGATACCTTATTGGTATTACCTCAAATGGGAGGACTTGAAGGAATGGGAATGGAAGAAAGGGAGATGGTTGACTATTCCGATTCCCATTTTGACGCCTTTGAAGTTGTTGACTGTGCTGTATCATGAGGTGAGTATACTCGTGTCATAACGAGAGGCGAGATATTGAGAGTGATTGATTAGCTTGGCCATGCAGTCGTTGGGATGTTGACGTAAGTCGTTCGTCTCATTTTGCTCAGCTTGATTGTGAGTTTAGTCGAAGCTTACCAGGATGTTCACTCGGATTTAAGGATCTGGTACAAGGAGATGAAGTATGGGTTGAAAGAGGGTGCCGAAAGAGGTAGAATAGAATTTATAATGATTGATAGTGAGTAACAACGAAATCCAACTATAACAGCTCTCTTCGGTGGACTGACTATTTCTTGCCTTGATCTTACGTAGAGTACGAAGGTGGATTGACGAAGTTCGGAGGCGATACGGAGCCTATCTATTCTTTGACGTTGCCTGCTGGATACATGTGAGTGGTTCGAGATAGCGTGGGGAGTGACTATCACTTCAAAGCTGAAAGCTGAAGGTGTGTGGTGTTGGGCGATTTAGAGGAAGTTGTTTATTCGGATGTTGGTTCTTATTCACGGGATGTACGCCTCTATTCCCATTTTCTGCCCTTTCCTGCGAACTTCGCTTTGATCACAAAGCTAATTCCTCTATATTGTACAGTCGACGCTAAATGGTGATTTCAACTCATCCACATAATTATTTCTGACCAATACAGTACATACAGGGCTGACGAACGATCTATGTGCGCATCAGGTCAAAATTCGGTGCCATAAGCTTACTCCTCCTCACGACCCTCGCCACATTAATCTGTTTCTTCGTACGAGCCAAATCGGGTTTGTTCCATAATCGATATTACATCCTCTCGTGGATATACAAGTGGATGTTATTTAACGGAAGGAGGTCGAGGAGGTCTATGAAGATGCACCAGTATGCTAAAGCGGAGAGAAATGAGAAGGCAAAGTACAAACATGATAATGAGGAGGGACCTACGGAGATTGATTTGCATGCTTCGCAGGATCTGTGAGTGCACAGCGCAATCCACCTACTGTATCTCATTCTGTCATACATTCCAGAAAGATCTGGTCAAGCTGATGATACATCATCGACCCAGGATCGTTGGCTGTTCCCTTTTCGTAGGAACCTTGCTCACCATCGCATGGATGTGGGACGACTCCATTTGGTTACGCTTCATCATGCTTTTCATGGGCTTGTTGAGCGCCCTATACGCAGTATGGGATATCATACTGGACGGGATACGGTACGCCAAAGTCGCGAAATCAGATGTGACGTACATGGCCGAAGAGCATAATAAGCGAGCGAGGATGCATAATAGATTGGTAAGTCTGAGTTGTCTTCCGATCTCGCTAAAATGACTTATCACAGGATGCTGTATACTGATATTTTCGATTGTGTAGAATCCCGAAAGAAGACAAAAGCGTCAACGCAGCATACGATGTGAGTCGTCATCCCCATCATTCTTCTGTGGTCTTCTGAATACGCTCAATCGTCTTCTGAAAACTATCACTCACGTAGTTCCATTCTAGTCTACGCAATCTTGTGGCTACTTACCAAAACAGACATGATCATCCTCGTCCTGGTCCTGGGATACTTTGTATTTACCAAGACCAAGGTCGAACAGGCTATCGAGTCGAGGGATTTCTTACCTGCCAAGTTCCATTATGGACCTTCGGACCTTGAGGAAGACGTCAAGATCGCTGGGAGTACTTTCAAAGAGGGGATGGGTAATTTGGTTGGTAATAATGATGCTTGATGACGTATTTCGTATCGCAATCCTGTCAAAACAATGTATGTGGAATAATCTTGAACATGAGCACTTCTACGAGAAGGCATCCATGTGTCTTGGAAAGCAAAGTTGGGCTTCCACCCTGACGCTTTATGGGAACACACCGTATCTCAGTCATGGCATCCAGCGATGATGTCAACACCTTCTTAGCGTTGTATATTGGTCTTCTAGAAATCGCACCAATCTATCAGAAACTTTATTTAGACTAAGCAACCAGAAATCTGCGGGTCGAATGCCATAGACCGCAACTCGGGCGGAACATGACAATCGCTCATGGACCTTCCACACTGTCCATCCCTTCCTTTATACTCCCAGTACCCTCTTTGGCTCTCGTGGTAGTGAGATCTAGCTACATCAGACAGAGATACAAAGGAGGTGTGTGGGAGGATTACGATTGATAGGAGAAATCCTTTGATTGGCTACCATTGGGACGTTGCGACTCCCAGATGCTGGGGTGGTGTGGGTGTGGGGTGGGGTTGAAGGTCAATCTTATCCAATTACTCCACGAACAACATCTCATCATCATCATCGTCATCTATGATCATCTTACAGACATCGGGAATTATATTGCCTTTACTTAAAGTCAGATCCTCATTTACAATATCAGAAAGTGATCACACCATACCTCGTCTTACATATTCAGTCATACTTTACAAATAAGACAGGGACTTGATCATGCCCCTTGAAGGTTTGTCGGTCCTGCTTTTTTACACTGATGATCAACTGAAGTGAGATATGGACCTAGTCACCCCTCCACCATTCGCCGCCAGCCAGAGACTCCCGTATACCCCCGCATTCGCAAGAAACGATGTTCAAGGTGGCCCTGGCTCGGGCGCAAGCTCTATAGGAGGTGCTGGTGGTCCGGCGTCGGCTGCGGCAGCAGCTATCATACCTCCTGCTCCAGGTGGGATCGCAGGTGAGTACTCATCCCTTAGATACACACTTGGGCTGATGGCCCATCTGACCAGACCCGCACCGAGCCATACCTGCACTAGCAGAAGCAGGATATACCGCGCCCACCCTCCGTCCCGCAGCTATATCCATCGACCCTCGTATGGGTGGCGCATCAGTGTATGGTGGTGGCTCAGTGTATGGGGGAGGATCAATGTACGGCGGCGGCGCATCATTAGCGAGGGGACCACCGTCTAGTGCTTCGTACGGGTATGAACCGCCCACTCATCATCATCATCATGTTCGTTCGCCACTCTCTGTAGTCCACAGCGATGGGTGGCAAGCCAACTCGAACTCCCTTCCTGCACCCAGACGGGGTCCGCCCTTACAACCCGAATCTACCATCGCCCCAAGGCACCATCATCGACGCCACGCAGAGAGAGAGGATATCGACGACGGCAAGAGCGATGCGAGTTACTATGCTATGCCTAAAAGTCATCATGGTCGACCTCGATCTAGATCAGGTTCAGTAAGCTCTATATCCGACGCATCGAGTCCTAGGGAATTACAACAACAGGTACCATTACAAGGGATTCACAGATCAAAGTCTATCAATGGTCATAATCGATCACCATCCCTCCCCCCAGCTTTGGGTCATTTACACTCACCCATCTCCCCTTCCCCTCTTGCGGGCGGTGCTGGTGGACTACCCAACTCGATTGGTAAATCGCCGTTATCCCCGGCGGACCCAGAATTGATTCGAAGACATCGAAGTTCGCCCGGTCCAGCAGAGGAAGAACGCAGACCCAGAATGCATTCCTTCACACCGCATAATCTGGATGTCGAAGAGCCCAAACCCAGAGAGAGGAGACATTCAGCATTGGCCAATGAAATTGAGAGACCACAATTGAAGAGACAGACTTCGGGTCAATTGCACAGTCACGGACAAGGTCATGGTCATGGACATGGTCATCATAGACATAGGTCAGGCTCACATCTACCTGTACCCCCTCCATCGGACTATTCTTACTCCTCCTCCTATGGGGGCAGAGCACCCTCCCCTCCTCCAGGAGGTGCGCTGGGCCTTCATCTCCATCCTGATACTGGATCTAACGGGGGAGGTGGGAGAAGAAGAGCAAATTCGATGCAAGGTTTTGATAGGGAAAGACCATATCAGTTCCAGGCTTATCAAACTCCCAGTGTGGTCGGTCCGGGCAATGCCAATGTCTATGATGATGGAGCGAGTCTGATCTCGGAGTCGAAAATGACTTTCATGGATGGGAGTGTAGCTGGGAGGACTAGTCAGTATGGGTTGCCGAAGTACCCTCATCAGCCTAAGATGGATTATAGGAGGTGGGTACACTTTGGGTCTCCGTCCAAGTTCTCATCACGTAGAGTCGCTGATGGTTCTACTGTCTGACTTTAGGTTCTGCGTTCAGAGAGGGAACGCCGATGTTTTCTTGGATTAGCTATTATGGTGTTTCGTCTTTACACCCTCTTCATCTAAGTTCATCTTTATGTGATGAATCGCTTCGAAATGCTCTTACTGGATCCAACCTTTTCTTTTCTTTTGCCTTCAGTCTGTGTACTAGTAATAACATAGATGGGTTGTTTGGAGTAATACGCGTACATGAATATAGTAATACCGTGTAGAATACGTTTAAAATCATGCATCGTCCATACGCTGCACACGTCTCAAACATCCACTTGCAACACCCTAAACGTGCGTGCGGAACGAGTGCGACTGCGTTGTAATCGGGATTAGGAGGCGGTTTGTATGGTATGCCAGTGATTTGTAATGTAAATTGTAGCTACCCGATTACGAATTCGTAATGCCGGATAAGTAGTGTGCCGTATGGTGAGTCAGCTTGCTGTCTCCATTTTTCGCTGAATGGGTTTTTTTCTCTTTTGTCCTAGTCCACTTTCACCTGGTCACTCCTTTCCATCTCTTCTTCTCTTTTCTTCTTCTCCCTCTCATATCTACCTCATCACCACTTTTCACGTTCACTCTCGTGTCATCACTCTGCATTTCAACTCAGCCATTATCAGCTGAATCCAGCTCAATCATCTACATTCTCATACATAAGATTAATCCCGACCAAACGGTCTATACGTCAAGATCACGCTCATAATTCCGATCGTCGCTATCACCGCACAGAATTGGAAGGATAGAGGTCCGCCGAATTTACCATTGAAAGATCAAGAGGGCAAGGTGAGTGCCCGTTCTCTGTCTTCACTTCTCAGGAACATGGGGATACATTCTGCAAATGCGTGTATGTTCAGGTGTGGTGCGATTTAGCCGAGATGAATGGGCAGGAGCAGGAAAGATCGACGTTGATTTGCATGCGATGAGATGTTAAGATGGGCTGGAATTGTAGCTGACGTTGTGACTGTTTGCCCATCGCCACTCATTGTTCTTCCTCCTTTTCTTGCAACCTCCAACTGCACGCCAATCCAATCCCACCTAACCCTAATCATCGTGATCGATTCAATCATTCGTACTCACCATCACCCGTATCACAGTTAAACAAAGAGTTCATGCTTTCCTCCGTCAAAATCACCACTAGTAGAAATCAACATCGTTGTTATAAACATATAGCCTCGCATACCCGTTAAACAGTGAGTGCAGATTGCCACCTAGCTCTTCAGACGATTATTGGTCGACACAATTCTTGAGAGACATAACTAATCAATGATCCCGCTTAGAAGGAATAAATCTGCCCAACATGGCTATGGTCAATATCAGACGAGATGTCGAAGACAAGTTCTATGTGAGTTACGCTACTTCACGAATTCAGCCCGCCCATAAGCTAATCACTGTCGCCTGAACTAGCGATACAAAATGCCTCTTCTCCAAATCAAGGTCGAAGGTCGAGGAAACGGTATCAAGACTGTTGTACCTAACATGGAAGACATTGCAAGGGCTTTGAACAGACCTCCAACCTGTGAGTGTATCCGCAAGATCCACGAATCTGCCCCTCCAAGCTGACAGTCCCACCTATCCACCAGACCCTACCAAATACTTCGGTTGTGAGCTCGGTGCCCAAACTTCCATGGCCAACGATCGATACATTGTCAACGGAGCTCACACTGCCGACCGACTCCGAGAACTGCTCGACTCCTTCATCGAGCAATTCGTCCTCTGCCCTTCGTGTAAGAACCCCGAAACTGAGCTCGTCATTACTGGTAAATCAGGACATGAGGATATGCACCGAGACTGCAAAGCTTGCGGTAGACAAAACGGAGTCAATATGAGACACAAGCTGGTCGCTTACATTCTCAAGAACCCAGTCAAGAAGAAAGAGAAGGGAAAGAAAGGAAAGAAAGGAGGTATGACTGCTGAAGCCAACGTCGGAGGACCTATGGTATTTGAAAAGGGTGCAGAAGATGGATCGGGTGAAGATGAAGATGCTAGTCCTTCTGGTACTCCCGCTCCAGGCGATCAAGGTGTTCCAACCACCGGAACAGACATCGATGATGTCCTTGGTCGATCTGACCCCGTTCTTGGTAATCCCGACGAAGCTGAGGAAGTCTCCAAGAAACTCGCCAAAACCGATCTCAACGGTGACGACGACGAAGACGAAGATGCTGATTCACCTTACGCCCTTCTTGGCGGCTGGTTAGAGGACAACAAGGATGCTAGCGATGCCGATATCATCGAAAAGATCAAGGAATACGGTATCGCCGGTAAATACAAGGTCTTGGTGGAGATTGGACACCACTTGTTCTCTGATGAGGTTGCTAAGGAGATTACCAAGCGAATTCCTCTTATCCAAGCTGTATGTTTACAATCCCTATCTTGATATCCCTTTGCCACTTTACTCTCTATCAATTCCCGACTTGTTTGCAAACGGACGAACTGTGCTGAGTCCTCTGATCTAGCTCGTTACATCCGAGAAACATCAAAAAGGTCTTCTCGGAGGTCTCGAAAGACTCCTCGCCCTCTCACCCAACTCTGACGCACTTCTCGCGGCCGGAACCACCTCCAAGGTTCTCATGGAGCTATACCAAGCTGATATCCTCGATGAGGAGTTTGTCAAGAATTGGGGTACCCACGTTAGCAAGAAGTACGTTGACAAGGAGAAGAGTAAGAAGGTCAGGAAGAGCGCGGACGCGTTCCTCAAGGTGAGTCCGCCCTGTACTGAATCAAATGAGCTGTTGTTTGATTGCTGATATCATGGATTTTGTCGTAGTGGCTCGATGAAGCTGATGATGAGTCCGAGTCTGAGTAGAAAGATGTTGAAATATTGGTTCTGAAGGGCCGATAGTCTGTCAACTCTGCGCCTACGCAAAGCCTTTGTATTCTTTTTCTGGATTATCTCGCGCATTCACGTATGTTTTGATTCCATATGCAAGACTGTACATATGACCCGAGGAAGAATGGTTTAGCAGAAGGTGTCCCTAAGGATCCCAACTATACGCATATGAGATTATCAGCACGGAGGTCAAAATGAGGTACAGCACCGCATTGCAGAGGTCACCGCCCGAGGTGCAGATGCCCGAAGGTCACCCCGTCACGGAGAATAATTCGTGACCCGAAAGGATACTATGCCATCTCTTTCACTCGAACAATTGCCAGTACAGTAGTTTGAGCCCCTTCTCTTTTTTCGTCCTTCGCATTTGACCAGAAGGGGTTAAATGTACACGGAGACGGAGATGGGGTCGTTTCACCTGAGCAAGATTAAATGCACTAGTGTAAATTGATCAGGTAGATTTAGGAGGTCGTTGTACCATAAATAAGATTTTCAAAACCTAAGAAGGATGTGATGCTTATTCTCACTAAACGACGTTGTTCTTCCACCGTCCTCAAGGTTGCAGTTGTATTGCAAAAGAGAGGAAGTAGTTTTCTGACATTTATTGATCAGTTTATCACGGTCTTCAAGCACGATGTTCCGACCATCATCATCTCCCACGACGAGACTGATGTGCATCCTTCTGGGAACCTTGGGGCTCGTACATTCTGTAAAGGCCAAGGCAAAGGACGATTGCGATGCCATTGATCCGTTCGTGAGTGACATGCCTGGTTTCAAATAATGATACAGTATACATAAATTCGGAAAGATTTTGGGATGGACTGATAGTGATGTTACACGATTCAGCTTGACCCAAAGAACGATCCGTGTAATCCGTTTAGATACATTCCGGATAAAGCTGGGAATATAGTCGTTGCTGAGTTTTTCACTCATTCTGCGTTTTTCTTGCTGCTCTGTGAGTATTCCGGCCCACTGTCATACTCCAAGATTGATTTTCTCCGAACTGTGCATACCTTAAACACAGTTGTCCGCCGCATATTGATTGGAGATATTACAGGCTACATACATAGACCCATCAGATGGTTTCTTGTCCTCCTCATTGGAGCTGCAACGCATGCTATAGGATTATGGTTCAGATTGGGTATAAGGGCATTACCCCATTCACTAGGGTTCATTATTATCGAAGAGATCTTGGTGGTACTCAGTGTGAGTTTGCAACGATGATCCTGTTTTAGGGATCTCCCATACACGTCGCACAATGTTCTGCTGCAGCTGGTCGATGTATATATGTATATGCTGATATTGACACCCCGCGGTGTATCAGCCCTGCGCATACTTGGCAGCACTGTACATCCTCCTCGGCCGAATCACCCAGCATCTCGATGGAGCCAAGTACCTGCGTCCAATCAAGCCTGAGAAGGTAGCCAAGATATTCGTTTGGTCAGATCGTAAGTTGACTCAACTTCGCTAGCAATAGCAGTGTGAAGGAGGTACTGTATATTGACATCTCGTTTTCGCCAAACTTTGCTTGTAGTCATCACTTTCCTGATCCAGGGGAACGCTTCGGGTTTGCTATCCAACAAGAACCCTACGGTGGTGAAGGCTGCGAGGTATGGGATATTGGTGGGCTTGATCCTGCAATTCATCAGTTTCATGTTTTTCTGTTATCTCGTGGTCATGTTCTTTTACCGAGTGTGAGTGAGATGGCCATGTCAATCACCACTGTCACTGGCATCACAGCTGGTTCTGATAGATGATCTGGATTTTACGTAGTCGGAAAGAAGCTCCTCAACTGTACAGATTGAGAAGATGGAAGAAATTGTATTTCGCTCTGATATTCACCTGCGTAGCCATGCTGGTGAGATCGGTATACAGGATCGCTGAGTTTGCTCAAGAGTAGGTTCAATTCCATCTTACAAACACTTCCTTGCACCAGAGGCTGTAAGGTAATCTGACAGTTGTTGACTGTACTGTACATAGCCAGCCTGGGTACTTGTACACACACGAGATATTCTTCTTCACCCTCGACTGCTTACCCATGGGGCTGACCATATCTACCTATGTAATTTTCTGGCCTGGGAGGTACTTGACGGACGATACCAAGGTGACACCGTCGATTCTAGATGGGGTAGCGGTGGATAATACAGTCATGCTGAGTAGTCTGGGCGAGGATGGTAGGACACGAATGGAATCGGGATCAGAGGAAGAAGGGAGAGCGCGGAGATAGTCTTGTCATAGGATCTCTATTTACAGCATACATGGATGTCTACTATATACACGACCGACACTCTAGAATATACAATACCCAATAAGTTACCATCTAATACAAAGACAGATTCGCTCGTTCGCGCAGGCAGCTACTCTGTCAAAACTTTCTTAACCTGTACCAAACCCACTTCACCCTCCTTCTGATCTTCCGCCACCTCCCTCAATCGCCTATAATACCCGCACCCCACCGTATCTCTCAGCATATCTTCGTTCCTGTCCAGCCACTTCGGAGAAGGTGTGGCGATCCTCGTAGGCGGTAAAACCTCGGGACCTACGTCTTGCCTCCAATTATCGATAGAAGATACCCTCTCTTTCGTTTCTTCCTCCTCGTCAGTTCGGGTGGAGAGATCTTCGGAAGTACCTGAACATCTTCCCATCGAGCTCGACACGGGAGTGAGAGACAATGACAAAGCGTTCGAGGAAGGTAACAAGCATTGAAAGAATGAGATCAAGTCTCTCAAAGGCGGGATCGAATAGGTTGACTCGGTTATATGGGTATAGCTTGGCGTGAGGACAGTAGAGAAGGCTGATAATCGCATATGACCCTTTGGAGCGCGAGTGATAGATAGGAGGGACAGGGGAAGTTGGATGATATGATGAGGTGTGGTGGGAGAAATCAAATTGAGGAGTAGGTTATGGTGATCGTGTCCGTGATTGGACTGAAGAAAAGGTTGGTGTCGCTGTTTTCGATCGATGAGCTTTGGAATGGGAGCGGACCGGGACGAGATGAAATGAGATGGTACAACTCACAGCGACATCATCTTGCTTGATCTCTCTGAACCCCCAATCTCGCTTCAGCTGATTTCCTATAGCCTGGATATAATGGGAGGAAGCAAGGTATGCTTCCTGGTAGAATGTCGGCTCTCGGATGAGATTATGCGGCTTGCTGCGCTTGGACAGTGATTTTGAGGGAACGAGCGGGATAGGCATGTTGCGGTGCTTGAGTGGGTCTCACACGTGGATGACTGAAAATGAGGATGACTTTTGTCTCTTGAGTGGAAGAGGTTTGAGATGTCTGCGGAAAAGAGAAAGAGGAAGACGGAAGACTTTATAGTATCCATCGACCAAATCCCGATTGGTCGCCCTCATTTCGAAGCTCTACCTCAAAACATGAGGCATTGAAGCTATAGGCCATTGACAAATTTTCATATCTACGTTGACACCCATCAAACAAGCCAAGATCAAGGGTCTCGCCACCATCAAGCTTCTCAAGGCTTTTACCCTTTTACCCTCCAACTTACACACAGTGCGGCAATGGTCGTCCCTTTCTCTGGCTGTGTACTGACTATCAGCTCCTTAGAGCCGATTGATGTCAGCAATCATTAGTGGTATTATGAAGTGATGGACGCCCAAATCTCAATATCTTTGACCGAAAAAGTCTTATCTACCCCACTTTCTTTAGGAGAATGCAATGCAATTGCCGCTGATGAAGTGTCGCAAAGGGAGTCGAACATGAATCAAGGAACACATGCTAGTGGACTACCCTCCTTTGGTCATCAAGGCGAATCGAAGTGGGATCCATCTCCTTCAGATTTCGGTAAAATTGTTTGTGTGGTTTTACGTGTTTGACGGACAATCATGGGATTAATCGGATTTGTACTGTGACTTGTGAACAGCATCTGCATCGACGAACATATATACATTTTTCATATCGTATTTCGAAAGAACAAAGACACAAAAAAGAAAGAAAGGGTTAATTAAACTTCAAATGTATAATCGTACTTTGTATGTGAGAAGTAGCGAACCAACTATCCTATTGTTCAAAAATCAAGTATCATGACTTCCTCGTTCGTTATTCATCGTTACTATTTCATTTACGTCCCCTCTCTATCTTTCATATCCTCTATACAATTCTAACAGCTACAACTTCTAAATCTCTTCTTCCTCGTCTCGTAATCAGGTTACATCTGGACATGGGAATTATTACGCTTGCGCAGCAGCCCAAGGTGCGATCTGCAAAGAAGAAAACATCATCAGCGACAGGAAGTTGGGATAGGCGCAAGTTCTGGATAAGCCGAATAAGGGATACTCCGGAATCACCAACTCACCCATGAGAACCCAGCGAACTCTTGTTGGTCCTGCGCGCTCAATTGGGTATGCACGGGCGTCAAAGTAGGTTGTTCCCTCGTGAATTCTTGGTCGAAGTTACTCGTATCAGTGGCATTACCAATAGTAGGGAAGTAAGGTGGTGGGATCCTCTTGTGATAGACGTCATCGAAATTGACATCTTTGAAGAACAGGTGTCGCTTGATGTCGTCCGCATCGGCTTCTCCAGCTCCTAATCGACGTGTTGGATCTCTTGTAAGGAGCTGAACAAGGTGTAATGACCGTCAGTTTTGGTCCCGATTATATCACTTTGCAAACCGTGTAATGAAATAGGCATGATAATGCGATGAGAAGGAGATACACTCACTCGTTGCAATAACGAAACAGCATCTCTAGGCATCGTGATGGGATACAAAGGTTCATCTTCCAAGATAGCATCAAAGATCTCATCTTCATCATCACCTCTGAAAGGTGATTGACCAAGTAACATCTCGTAAGTCAAGACACCGAAGGCCCACCAATCGACTGCTCGACCGTATCTCTGTTCGAGAAGGATCTGTAAGGGAATCGGTAAAAGTCAGCTTCTACCACCTACTGTACATAGTTATACCTGTTCAATCGGTGACTCACCTCAGGAGCCATGAATTCCGGAGTACCACAGAAAGTACTAGTAGTCTTCCCATACCACATCTCTTCCTTACACAAACCATAATCCGCTACTTTGACATGTCCATCCAGCGTCAAAAGGATATTATCCAATTTAAGATCTCTATAAATGATACCCTTGGAGTGGAAATATTGCAATGCCAATAACACTTCACAGGCGTAGAATTTAGCTTGACGTAAAGTGAATTGTTTCTTCTGGATGTGCAACATCAAATCTCCGCCTGAGACATATTCCATGACGAAGTAGACTCGAGTCTCGGTTTGGAAACATGAATGTAACCCTAGCAAGAATGGGTGTCGTTCTTGTGCTGCTGCAAGGAATACTCTCTTTTCGGATTGTGTGCTAATGAAAACATGATCAGTTTAGCTTAAATCGCCTACGGTAATTTATTCCCTTTGGATTATTACTCACCTCTCTACCTCGTCATTCTCGATTATAAACTCCTTCTTCAACACCTTGATTGCATACAGATTGCTCGATGTCTTCTCCTCAGCCAACATGACTTTACCGAAGTTACCCTTACCCAACACAGCAAGGAAATTAAAGTCGTCCAAACCAACTTTTCGGGCTCTAGCAAGTTGCTGCTGAGATGGTCGAGATACCATCTTCTGCTGTGGAGCTTGAGGCTGTAACTGAGCTTGGGGAGGAGCGGGCGACGGGGCATATGAGCGTGGTGGTTCAGGTTTAGGTGGGGCTTGCACAGCTGGCATCTACATGAGGGAATACGCATCAGCTGCTGGCATTTCTCGCAAAGCCTACTGCATAACAAGACTCACCTGTGCATAACCTTCCTGAGGTCGTTGGTCGCCGTAGCTCATTCGCTGCTGTGGTTGAGGTGAGGGAGCCTGAGGCATAGGCCTTCCACCTGAGGGTCTGAGATTGTCGTAACCAGCTTGTGGGGTATAAGGCTGTTGTTGAGCAGGTGTCTGAGGTTGTTGTGGAGGAGCAGGAGATGGTTGCTGAGCTTGTTGAGGTGGAGGTCCGTATCTAGGGTCGTAACCGCCTGGAGGAGGTCTAGCCGGAGCAGGAGCTTGTACAGGAGGCTGTTGTGGTATCGGCGGTAGCTGGGGTGCTCCAATTCGCTCCTGAGTATGGTATGAGGGAAGGGTAGATACGGAAGAAGCCGAGGAAGAGGCTGAAGGAGCAGGTTTCTTGTGGACTTGAGTGGTCTTGATATCTCTTAGGTTCTTCAATAGGATGTTGGCCATTTCCATTGTCATACCGCAGAAATCGGGAACAAGGTGTGAACAGGTTTGATGGCAGGTGAGCGAACATTCTATGGAAGAAGTCCAGTCAGCCAGCATTCATACCCAATTTTTCGAGTGTGAACACATACCTGAACATTTGACGGAGTTCTTTCGACCGAATGGCAACATGTAACCGCAATGGCAACACCAGTTGGCAGTGATGTTGGTGTATGGAGTGAATCGATGAGGTATACGGTGATTGATCTTCTCCTCGTCTCCCTCCTGTTATAAAGCAAATGTCAATCAGCATCTTGCTTATCTGTATAAGAAAATCATTATCCAAAGGCGGAAACACATGAACCACTCACTCCATCGGCATGGGATTTGCTGATACACTTGGTGACCACTTTTGGGTAACACTTCTTGTGACAAGCGTACCGACAATCCTCACATTGATATCCTTCTCCGGTAAGCAAGAATTCTTGACACAAAGCACACATGATAGGTTGGTAGAATTGTCTTTGGACGAATTTGTGTCCGTTCATCTCGTATACATCGCCCTTTCTCTTTCTGACGGCACCAGCTCGCCCAAGAGCTTCGTAGGGTCTTCGTTGGCCACCGGCATTGTCCTTGACTATATTAGGTATATCCATCAGAAAGTCCTTGGTAAAAGCAAAGATCGGATCCCGACTCACCGAAGTCCAGTTTCAAGGAAATAGCTCCAGCAGGCTCCACCGACCACCACCCTTCGATACCCTCCGGTACTTTACCATCCGCTCCAGGAGGTCTACCTCTAATCGTACCAGCACTGTGCAAAGTGACGGAATCAGGTGCAGCACCAGACCTTGGACCGAGAGTAGCAGCGGCAGCAGCAGTGACCCATCCAGCACCTTGTGTTTCAAGTCCGACTTTTTGTCTTCTCAAGGCTTCTAACAAATCGCTAACGGTGAACCACATCATCCCTATGGGTGCCGAATCACCAGGAGCGACAGAGTCGTATATCGTCACTTCGACTTCATTGGCTTTATCGACGTAGATCTCGAAGTCTTCGTGCCATTTATCAACTCTTGATGGATGTGATACAGCTCGTTCATTTCCTTCTATCTTGATCACTACGGTCGTTTCATTGTATACTTTGGAAGATTTGCGTGGTAGTGGTCGATGGTTTAGGTCTCGGGCTGATCTGAGGGAAACAACTAGTTTACCGGAAATGGGTTTACGCAGGGCATCTTTACGTTTCATCCCGTCGGGTAGTAAATCTAAGTTTGAAGGGTAATTCAGCTGCATAATCTCCCTACGGTATACCCGAGCCAAGAAATCGATCAGTATTGGATAGAACGATAAACTCACCTTCATCATCCTCCACGGCTCCACCGAACTTGGCCAGAGTCTCGTATCTTCTCTTCGCTTTCCTCAACAACTGGATTTTCCCATCACTTTCCACTCTCTTGGCATCCGTCTCCCCGCGTAATCTCTTATCACCTTCGATCCGATAAGCTTGAGCCATCTTCTCGATACCCAACTTGTATTGTTCTTCTACTTGAAGTTTGAATTGAAGTTGATTCAGCATTCTTGTGATCTTAGCGCCAGTCAAAGGAGCGTCATATCTTTGGAGATCTAGGGAAATGAAACGAAACGCACGTCAGCAATTCCTCCCACGCATGAGGTAGAAAACCTCCACATACCTAGCTGTGAGTAATTCTTTTGCTCAGGTCTTCTCACCTCCGGTTGATCAGCTCCAGGAGGAGGAGGAGGTAGCGGTCTATCTCTATCTACATTATAGCCCTTTTGACTTGGACTAGGACTAACAGGTGGTCCACCCCCATATCCACTGTTCGTTGAACCAGATAGTGAGGGGTTCATCCGGTGTCCACTGGGTCTTGAGCCCTCACCAGGTCTCATAGGACTAGCGGATCCACTTCCACCTGAACCCATTTGCAATTTTGCTAGTTCATCTTCTAAGAATTTGATTGACGCTTGTGCTGATCTGACTTCATTTTGCGCTTGCTGAATTACCGCTTCGTTCTTTGATGAAGCTTCTACCGCCCTCATCACTGCTTTGGCACCCTCCAAATTCCTCTTCTCCGACTGGATAGTCGATAGAAGAGTATTGATCTTTGGATCGGTCGTCGGTGGGGGAGGCTATTGCATGGGAATGAGGTCATAGTCAACACGGGAAGAATACTGAGTGACGAGGAGCTGTGATTGTGAGAAATGAGAACGGGGAGGATTACATACCATTTTGAAGGATGGCGAGGTCGATGGGTTTGGCGGAAGTGAGACGGTGCAACGATGTAATTATATTATTGGTTTGATCAATCGTATCTTGCTGCGTGTCGTTGTTGATGGTAAGCTGATGTCGACGTTAATTTTTCGTTGTTCTAAGCCGGGAACACCGAGAAGCGAGTAGTGAGATCGGCTGATGATGCAATGAGCGAGTAGCAAATGCTCTCTATGCATATGCTGATGGTTGTGCTTGTTTGTGTGGTTGATGTCGAGTGTATATGATATGTAGTAAGATATAGGTGATGGTGACAAAGACAGCTTTACAAGGTAAAGAACAGCACGCGTCTAGTTACTATGCTGTGTGACATAGTCATAGTAGTAGTATAATAACGTAACGGGGTAATATCAGGATTCAATCTATACTCCGTGTGTGGCACCTCTTTCTTGGCACAGCCCCGAACCCGAATACTCTGTATCACGGCAAAATCCCTGATACAGTATCATTCACTCTCACAGCGGAAGCACGGCATGGGTCCTGCATCCATTGATCCCAAAATGCATTTCCCCCATCTACGGCCATCGAATGGAAAAAGTTCCGCATCCCGTTAGCTCTGCGCAGACAAAGCTCCATATCGCTCGATTAGTACCAAGATGGGGGACCACTTGGGAATCCCGAGTGCTGTAGTTTTTGCTACATAAGATTTCTGGAGACTCGCACAGAGCTTCTGTATAGGAATCTCCTGTCAATAGTAAGAGGTTACTTCTTCGGTCAAGACGATTTTCTCCGACAACAAACCATTGGACAGGGATGTCTCGCTAGATGTGAAACGTCGCCATGTTGGACTGCTGTTATTTTGCCGGTCGAACTGGCGCTTCCAAGGGTTTCGAAAAAAGATATTCATCGTGTGTCGTATGCTGTTCCGTGCTGAGGTCATGCCAGCGTACATCGACTCACTGTGATGTGTTTTAGCAACCTAGAAAGTTGATCAATGGATCTGATAGAATGACGTCTCGTAAAGGAGATCACTTCGGTCACAGTGAGCTTGACTGATCAGAAGCCTGCTGGTAAGGCGGTGAGCGGTCATAAAGGATCGCATTTTGGCGCACAATCAAACAGGCTTCGCCACTCCTTCACACGACTCATTCTTATCATTTCATCTCAAGCTAGTTTAGAGTCAGAGTCAAGACTGCCTGTTTGGCTCCTTGAATACTTCATCGAACTCCACCGACATCCACTGTAGCGCTGACACTCTTCCATCATCATACCCCTACTTTTCGACCGATCAGGATACACAGCCCGAACGATATGTCGGACTCAGAATGGGATGCAAGGCATGTGATCTCCTACCACGCTGAACTTGTTGATGTCAATGGAAAAAAATCAATCAAGACTACATTCAGGATCGACCCCGCTTCGGATGCTTCGTGCGAAATTTTCGACACCGTTGGGATCCGGGAAGAACGAATGAAGCTGGCGGAACTGTATTCCGAGGCTTTGGAGCTGGCGGCGTCCTCTAGAAGCACCCAATGGATCCAAGAATATGATGTTCAGTCCATCAACGATGCAGACTTGACCGTGATCATGAAGGAGTGGAATCATAGCTTGAATAACATCACGGGAACACTTTGCAGTGGGAATGGACATGTCAAAATCTGCAACACGAAAGGCTCTACTATCAAACCAGGATCGTCTGTCGATAGGATTGAATCGGCTTCCCAAAACGAGGGGGCTGTCGGGGAAAAGACATTTCAATTTTTTGGGAAAAGGGTGGACTACGGGACTATCTATGAGTGGCGAGAGAAGGGACTGAAAGTCATGAAGCAAACGAGAAAGGAGTTCGACTGGGAACATTCTAAAGATGTTGCTGATTGCATGCTATACAATCCGAGTATCCCTCAAGAAAAGCGTGCCCCTTACCTAGCAGCAATGACGATCGAAGCAGCCTATGACAGTATCAGTGGAATGGGATTCCCGCTAGGACGGCATCTTCTCTACGCATAATTGTCGTTAAGTTGCAACTTCTGTAGTGCTGTTGTTTCTGACCACAGCTTATAATCAAGAGTTACTGTAAACATCCCTCTTGTCAAGAGAGCTCGATGCAAGGAATTTGAGTATGCGAAACTCGTCGGAACGGAGGGCGTAGATACCAATTTTTCAAGTAGACATCATTTCGAGCCTACATAGCTGCCACACGCGTATGATTAGAAGGCCAGCAGATTTATGATGTGATCACGAGTCATCGTATGAAGGGCCCAGACCGTCTTCAAGCACTGACCTGACACAGGGTCTCACCTTTGTCACGCTCTCGAAGACCATGTCTCTGAGTGGCCGACCTTCTAGTATCCTTTGACATGTTAGTGCCATGGTTATGCGGTGGTCTCTGTGCGAGCTGTCAATCATTGTTCCTGTATCATGGGACATACAAGTGATTACTTCATGTGCTCAGTCAGTTGATATTGCAAGCACAGCACGAAATTTTATCCTTATTCCCACACGCACGATATGTCCAAATCACCTTCGCAGGAACCATTTACTTTGCTGATCACCAACTTCATTCAACATAACGTGGCTCACTATGAAACAGATCACACCCCGAGATAGATCATTTGGTGCTGACTCTTCATACATCGAAAAATCAGTCAGCGTGTTTAGCCGCCATGCATCCAAGATGCAGTTCATTTGTTCTCATAGTCCATACAAGTGCACAAAACTCCGTGGGGGCGTTTGGAAAGCGATGATGCACCCTGTGCAGACCGTTGAAAATTCCACAAATCTCACCGTAGACAGCCTGATCTGTTAACGGGAGTGATCTATTTCATGATGAGTCACACTTTTAAATTTTTTCTTTGTTGGGGTCTGTGTAAATGTCAAACTACCTAAGCTATTCATATGTGTTATCGTCGTCATGGTGACCATGTACAAATATAAATCTCCAAATCCATTGTAATGATGCAGGACACCAGCAAGATCGTGAGCATGGAATGCCCTGTGGAATGGAATACTTCATGACAGATCGATGAGATCTGAACCCACGACGACGATGTTGTGGAACGACCACGTGAGCTCTGAGCGAAGGGGCCAGCCACAAGACTACGTCATGGGTGCTCGTGACGAAGGCATGTGCTTCTCCATGATCCGTCCTGGTGTGGTCAAGGTCCGAGCCTCGGGTCCAGACCCAGAGTGACAAATGTTGAGGGTTGTCGCAATCAAAGGAGAATTGGAAGGCGTTTCACGTAGTCATCAAGCTTCTCAGGCTTCTGTTGCGATCAGTTTAGCACTTATATCGATCTGTATTTTGGCGTCGTAGGTATATAATCAGAATGCATACGGATCGCATTATCCCAAAAAATCGGAAAGACCCAATACATTCAGCGGCATCACTTCACTCTGTCACAGCCCGTGCCTCAGCTCCCGCGATGTCAGACTCAGCAAACCCCCCTTCTCAAAGTCCGGTTCTTTACTTGCGCCCATTCACCAAGACTTGCCAAACAAAAAGTGGCGAATATACCGTGGCAGGAACTCGATATGGGATTGAGCAACCACTCGATGGAGACGTCTCGAGGAGACCGCTCATGTACAAAGAATGGGAAAACAGTATAAAAGAAGCGTTTCGAGGAGGTCTAGATTTAAGTACAAGAGCCAGACGGACTTACATGGAAGACGATACCCGACCGGACTCATCGATCAACTCTGATCTACGTAAGCGTATCGAAGACTGCTGGAAAGCGGATTGTGAGTCCGTCGCGAGCAAGTTGTGCAGTGTCAAAGGCGATCCTTAGGTTGTTGGAAAGTCTCTCGTCTGGCGATCGTCAGCAGGCAATGAACAGCCAACGAACGAGATTGGAAAGTTCCGCCCCTATAATGAGGACCCAAAAAACCTTGTGAGATATCCGCAATTCTTTCCCAGATTCGGATTTGACCAGTTGAAAGGCTTCATCGACGTCTCGGAGAAAGCCGAGAGAAAAATGAGGGAAGCGATCGACGAGGAGAAGCTCATGGATATCGCCAATTGTATCGTTAACTCCACAAAGTTCACCCCAGTAGAGACCGCGGCTTTTCTAGCTAGACCGGCACTCGTCGAGGCACTTCAACGTTTCGACAAAGATACCATACCTCGCTACCCATGGCAATATTCGATGGACTTACAGCCCTCGGGATCATCGGAAGAAAAGGATAAGTTCCATGTCACCGTAGCAATAACCAATGGATCAGCTCCTTCTGCTTTCACACCCGGCCCTGAGGGTCATGATCCGTCTTCGCCTTCGTCTGAAAATGAGCGAGACATCATGACTGAGGCAAATGGCGAGACGTTGCTGAGACATGTCAACTTGGGGATGGAAACCGTTTGTGACATTTTCAGTCAGAAGGATGAAACCTTGGGCAAACCCTTGTCGAATGAGCAGAAGCTCGAGAGAATGTCGGAAGCCTTGTGCCAGGTTATGCGGAGAATATCAAGCAAAGAGGGAATGATCGATGGGCACTGCGGGGAAAGACATTTCGATTCCGAAACTCAAGGTATGACTCTCCGCCTACCCAATCGACACAACAAAGAGCTGATCAGGTCGACGGAGGAGATGGAAAGGAGCATGAAAAACGGGGACTACCTGGTCTCAAGAAGCTTTGTACTTGAACCCTCCGGAGCGCGATATGATTCGCCTAGCTGTTATGACATGTGGATCCGAGCGCAGGACTATCGGCAAAAGATCGATGATGAAGTTTCCAACGAAGAAGCGAAAGATGCAGCCCATGTAACTCTTGCTCGTGATCCCGATTTTGACGATGCGACGATCCAGAATTTTATGATTCAAGATGTCACCGCAGAATGTGAAGGAGACGAGGGTGAAAAAGAAGATGGCATCAACTGTCAAATGTGCTTCTTCCTCTAGAGAGGCAGACGACCACCATGTTCAGGAGTGATTATCAGCAATACTGATACAGTACATATGAGTAACACAGGAAGGTAGGAAGAAGTATGAACCAGTCTGTCACTGTGCATTTATCTAGTAGTGGGAGATAGCATTCCCAACTATCGCTTGACGTCATGAGCTAGTATGCAGATCTGATCGGTCATCTCCGCCTCGCCGCAGGGAATTTCGGGATCCACCTAAACACAAATTTTGAGTTTTCGGATTTGACCGATGGCAATTGTCACCCATTCTCCTATATATAGCAGTCGGACGACCGAGATGGAGATAGATCTCTTGACGATCTACTTGTTCTTTTCGTCTATTCTCTTATCGTTTCAATCATACACGACTCCCTTGTGTATAGCTTTGTGACTTTATATGCCCGTAGAACCTTCAAAAGAGGCTCACAGGACTCGGTATAGGCCATTAGACTGTCCGCTCCATCAATTCGCGGCGTTGAATGCCGGTCATCCGAGAAGATCGGTATTTATACCCTCTTTCGATTCGAGTGCCTAAAAATAAATCAAATCCAGAGGCAACAACATTACTCAAATCTTGACCATCCTTAATATCAATCTTAGCCTTGGAACACCTCACCTTGTATATATAGACGGCGGTGGTGAAGCATCATGACCACACCGACTTCCAAGACACCCACCTTACCTATATCGACGCGACCACCTATAATACCCTCCAACACGCGTAAATCGACTAGACGAAATTCGATCTTACTCTCGCCCCAGATCGATAATAATGGATTATCACGCGTCCCAACTTCTGGTAGTACACACACACGAAATGCCCTAGTACGGATGGCAACTCACGAGACTGGTGAATATTATCCTGAAGATGATCGGGACGAGGATGGGCTACATACCCACGACGAACATGAACATGAGGATGGATCACCAGTACAGTCGCGGAGGAACAGTGATCAGCCGAATATGAATGCCGCTCAGGAGCAAGAAGCGGTAGACGAAGAGAAGAAGATCGAAGGTAGAAAATCAAGGTTCGGGAAAAAGAAGGAACCTGAATTGCAGGATCAGACGAACCTCTTACCTGTTAAACAGGTCATTGCTGTATTCCTTGGATTGACTTGCGCGTTGTTCTGTGCTCTGTTGGACCAGACCATGTAAGCTCCAACTATCTCCCGGGATCAAAGTCAGATATTTTGGCTGATCATACGTGGAATTGGATATAGCGTTACGACTGCACTGCCTACACTGGGTAAAGTCTTCAACAGGGCCGATATTAGTTCTTGGGTCGGGACTGCTTATCTCCTTACTTCAACCGTAAGCTTAGCCAGTATCTACTATCTTACTCCAGGAGACAAAGCTTATCACCACCTTTTGTTCATATAGACTGCTCAACCCATCTATGGGCGAGTATCCGACATATTTGGGCGGAAATTCACTTTGCTCGGTTGCCTGTTAATCTTCTTGCTGGGATCCCTGGCTTGTGCGCTGGCGCAGTCAATGATCCAATTGATCATCTTTAGAGCTATACAAGGTATAGGAGGTGGAGGTATCTTGACTTTGTCGATGATCATCAGTGAGTCGCCCCCCTTTTCAGTCACCGGAGAGGACTCAGTCTGATTGATGACATGCTTTTCAGTCTCCGATGTTGTCTCAATCAAGGAAAGAGGTAAATACCAAGGTATAACAGGTGTCGTCGTTGCGCTCGCCAACTCTTGCGGTCCTATCATCGGTGGAGTGTTCACCGAGAAGGTATCCTGGCGTTGGTGTTTCGTAAGTTGTTCTGAAATCGATTATCGAATGATAGAGGGATCAGCTGACCGCCAAGTTCGCAATCGCAGTACATCAACCTTCCTCTCACATCCCTGGCTATAGTCATCATCATCTTCCTACTCCCACTTCGACGAGTTCGCGGATCGATATGGGGCAAGCTCAAGAAACTGGATTTTTACGGTTCTCTCCTTACGCTCGGCTGGGCGTCGTTGATCCTCATCGCATTATCCTGGGGCGGTTCGCAATACGCTTGGGACTCGGCTGCTGTTCTCGCACCTTTACTCATAGGTGTGGCTTTACTCGGCGTTTTCCTGATCGTCGAATGGAAAGTCGTCTCTCTACCATTAGTGCCAATGAGGATATTCAAGAATCGATCCGTAGCTGCGTGTTACGCTACGACCCTGTTCAACGGTATGGCATTCTACGCCGCTCTATACTACCTTCCACAGTATTTCCAAGTTGTCCGAGAAACTTCGGCGATCCGATCGGGTGTTCTGACCTTCCCTCTGGCGTTGGTACAGACCGTCACGGCCTTCACATCAGGTATCATCCAGTCCAAAACGGGAGATTACTGGTGGAACCTTGTCATTGGCTTTACCATCTGGACGATCGGTCTGGGATTACTATCATCTATCAAACCTGATACCTCCGAGGCGTTGTTGGTGGTCTATCAAGCTATCACTGGTATAGGTGCTGGACAGACGTTCCAAACTTCCCTTGTGGCCATTCAATCGGGGGTGAAACGACAGGATATGGCTACTGCCACTGGCCTAAGAAATGCCTGTAGGATGTTGGGTGGGACGATCGCGCTGGCAGTGGGCAATGCCATTGTTAATAATAGGGTGAAGGAGGAGATTGGTGGGAGTTTGAGTGGTGATTTGTTGAATACTATTTTGGCGGATCCTACGCTGGTGAAGGAGTTGGATTTGACAACGGAGCAGGTCAACACTGTCATCCAAGCTTATTGTGAGTTGGTCTCCATTCATACCCAGATATCTTATCTGTAATGTGGAACGAGAGCAGGGATAGTGCTGACATTGCTTGATGATGGTAGCCAAAGGTATCAACGGTGTGTTCTACTTCACCACGCCCGTCATCGGTCTGTCCACAATCATAACCTTATTGTTCGTCAAGAATGTCAAATTGAAGAAAGGCGAGGACGAGGCTGCTAAGAAAGCGGAAGCGAAAGCATGGATCGAAAGTAAGAAAGCCAAAAGATCTGGCAAGAAGGGGCATGATCATCAGGATGAAGAAGCGGATCACGAGGATGAAGAGGCGGGCCCAACTGAGGCGGATGCGAATACGGTCGATTCGCATGGGAAGATCAGAGGTAGAGCTGATAGTGAACAGACTGTTACTGAAGCGTCTGTTGTGGGTGGAGAGGGAGTCAAAGAGGAATTGAAAGTTGCGGGAAAGAAGGAAGCTGAAGCATTGGCTGGACCGGAGAAGACAGCTTAATATAATACATGGGGGTTCGTCGAATATGTCAGGGAGTCTTGATCGGATAGAGGGTAATGCAGAACAGGATATAGGTATGGTAATTAGTCTGTTGTATTTTTAGCTGTCAAGGGAATAATGAATGATGCGGATGCATAACCTAACGATGCAATTATCGAGATCGTAATCTAGCCTTCTCTTCCCCGAACTTCTTCGCAGTTGGTCCGCATGAACTCCCAACATACCGTTCTCACACCTAAACCGATCCTTCTGTCTATCACTCCGTCTTGTCCAACCCCGCCTCCTCCAATTCATCGCCAACCGACCATCTTCTCATGCCCACCACCCTCACTCTGACGCCCCTCTCGGTACCCCACTCCTGCAATACATCCTTGACGGCCCTCTCATCGCCCTTCATCATGAACGGCTGTTCATACAATATCTCGTCGTTCTCAAACGGTCTGTCCTGCTTTTCTACAATCTTCGTCGGGAACCCTACGACCTGCCTCGCCACTGTCCTTGCTAACTCGTTCAAATCCGTTTCCAATTTCTCACCATTCGGTCCATGAATCAACGTGGCCATTGGTTTCTCCGCATCTATCGATTCGACCCCTAGTACTACTATTCCACCTACTTTGCCCTGCTTGTCGTTTGATCCGCCATGAGCGTATCCTGAGGGTACGAACCTGACCTCAGGTTTGGATGGGAAGGGAGCTGCGAATGAAGTTGCTCGTAATAACTTGAGGTTCTCTCCTGTCTGGGTGAGCGAGGAGAGGAGACTCTGTTTTATCGTTTGTGGGTCGGATGAGCTGGATATGGGATTAGGATGTGACGAAGATTCGCCGGAAGAGTTCTCCTGGGGGAGAGCAATGAGCGGTGCTGAAAGGAGAGATTCGGTGGGGAAATTCAAGATTGGATCTTTCTTGGAGTTTATATCGATTTCAACTGGATGGTCGATCTCTGACGGGACATCAAGAAAGGCAGTGGTTTCAGAGATATCTTTGGCGGTCTTGAGGAAAACTTGATTCCTCGCTACGAAATCAGTCTCACACCCTAGATGAACCATCCCTACCCTCTTCCCCCCCAGGAGACTGATGGAGATGACTCCCTCGTCGGTGGATCGGCCTGATACTTTTGCTGCCTTCTTCTCTGCGCTGTCGGAAGATGACGAGGATGTTTTCAAGTATTCAAGAGCAGCTTTCAAGTCGAGGCCGGATTTCTCGAGGGCTTCTCTAGCTTGAGCGAGGGGGACGGGGAACTCTTTTCGGAGTGAGGCGATCAGGTTGATGGGGACTTTGGTCTTTTGGGCGTTTAGGTGGAAGGGGGTGGTGGAGAGGGATCGGGATCGGAGGGTGGGGGTGAAGGGGGATCGGAGGAGGGAGGATGATGCCCGGGGAGGAGATGGGACATGGTGGGTGGATGTTCTGCTCTGCTGATGAATTCGAGTCTGCAGGTTGGAGAAAGGAGGACGTTTTACAAGTAGGGCCATAATTACAATTTCGAGATGGACCGGAACATCTCTCTCTCTCTTTCTCTCTCTCTCATCACTTGAACCCTTGTAGACATGATCTTGTCACGTGACATCCTCATAATCCTTACCATCCACCTCTTATGACCATGTAAACTGATTTCGATTTCGAATGAATCGCACGCCATGCATACTGGTCCTGGGCACACGGGATAGCTGCATCCAACCGCATGAATCACATCTCCCTCATGCATGATTGAGCAATAGAGCAATAGATGAGTACAGTACCAAGTAGATTGGCGTGACTCTGATGTCAGCTTGAGCCACTTGACAGGAATGCAATTGCGTGTCCCACTTAAGGGGTTGAGTGCCTGTTCCCAAAGTCAAAGTCAAAATGTTGAGACATGGATCTTTCAATGTTGTTATTGTTGATCCATAACTTATCCTCATAACATCAATCGACGGTCCCAGCAAGCAGAACATAGCACAGGTGTTGGTAGCCTGTAGCACTTCCGATCAAGATGGCCAAGAAGAAAGCGTCTGCTGAGAATGGAACACCCAACCACGCTGGACCTTCGACCGAAGTTACCTCTGCGACACCGTTGAATGAGGATATTAAAGGTCCTACGGTGTTCTTCCAATTAGCGGATGGGTCAGGTAAGACCAAGAGGAAGCTTAGTAAGTCTTACAAACACTTCCTGACTGCATTGCCACCACTTGCTGATTACTCGTACATATTGTAGAGCAAAATGCTACATTCGACTCTATCCTATCGAAAACAATCAACAAATTAGCACCGGAAGTGAACATTCAGCAAATCAGGCTGTCCCATGTGAGAGATCAAGGTAGAGAGGTAGATCTCATAGATGGTGAGTATGATGGTCTATCGTGAACGCTTCATGCTCCACACATCTGTCAGCTTCGTTGTCACAGAGCTTGCACATTTGAGCTGACGACATCGCAGAATATGACTATGCTTCATTCCAGCGACGAGCGTTCGACAACCCTTCAACACCCCAGACTATCAAGGTATACATTCCTGGATCGTCCTTTCATCCCACCCCTGGCCCCTCAGCCCCATTGTCTGACCGACCTCAATCTCCGTCGCCAGCAGGATTAGCGAATAGTAATGTCTCTATATTCGAGACACCAAAGGGGAAATCAAAGAAAGATAGAAAGGGGAAACAGAAGGCTCAAGATGATACGCCTCAGCAAGCAGAAGCTCATGGTACCTCTCAATTGGCCGAGACAACACCTCTAGCAGCTTCCTCGCCTGCACCGTCAACGCCTGCAGGTGACCAGGTTCCGGTTCCCAAATCAAGCAAGAAAAGAAAACACCAAGACACGGAACGCAGAAAATCTCGGGTGTCATCCTCATCATTCGACGCTCCGTCCGCTGATCACCCTCCTATCCTCACTAAAGACAGCATCTCTACCTCACCTACCAATGCATCAATGTCATCACCAAACAAGAGTAGAAAGCGCAAGAGGCTGTCTGAACTTCCTACAGATTTCCAAATACCACTTCCCCCGGCATCGCCAACGCCATCGCCTTCTCCATCTGCCAACACCAGTGAAACCCGACAGCGGAGATCCAAAAGTCCCGAGAAGAAAAAGAGGAGGAAAGCGAAAAAGAACCAGGAGGAGGGTACGGAACAAAGATCCGTCGTTCACCCTTCTCCCGCTGTTCAGATCCACCTTTCCTCGGCAAGTCCAGCGGTATCTCCTTATCAGAAGTTGAACAAGTACAAACCTGCCACACCCAGTCCTTTGGGTCGGATGCCTACCCCTTCGGTGGATGGTGATGCAGATGAAGACAGCATTCAAGGCGAATCACCCAAATCGCCTAAGGTGATTGAAGAGCCACCTAAATCTCCTACGAAAGAAAAGAAGAAGAGGGGCAAGAAGGATAAGAAGAAATCGGAGGAAGTAGCTCAAAACGAAGAGCTTCCTACAGTGGAGAGTCAAGCTGAAGGTGAAGATGAAGCTGAAATGCAAGTGGATGAACCGAGTGTGATAGAATTTCCAAAGAAACAGAGTAGCAAGGAGAAGGAGAAGGATTCGGTGGAGGAGATTGGATCACCGACTGAGATCATTCAACCCGAATCATTAGTGGAAACACCTGTGCAGGCTGATACGCCTACACCGTCCAAGAAGGAGAAGAAAAAGTCCAGAAAGAAACAGGAAGTAAATGTAGCGGCTGCTCAACCTGATGCGGAAGTTGTTCCAGCGTCAGAAAGTGCAGCTATGGACGTGGATCAAGGGGGTCAGTCTGCAGCTGAGATAGAACTCGATGCTAGTTCTTCAAGGAAGGCCGCTCCTCCTCTCGAATCAGGACCTAGACGAATCACGAACATCATCCCCCTGTCTTCCCCTTATATCCTATACGTACGACCCAATGACCCTTTACCGTTCGTCACTGCAAGGTACAACTCGTCAACTTTCGAGAGGAAAGCTCAGAAGACCTATGGCAAATCTGCAAGATCGGTCACCCCGCCGGAGGATGTCGTCATGGATGATGATGCGATATTGTTAGAAGAGGAAGAATTGCCGAAATCTCCAGAACCACCAAGTAAGGTGGAAGTTGCCCAGAAGAAGAAGAGAAAGAGTGGGGTATCAGATGAACAGGCGGAAAAGCAGAAGGAAGGAGTGATAAATGGTGAGTGCATTTGCACAGCCCATGCCCATGGTCAGGCTCAAACTTACTGAACTATAATGCTGAAATACCTACCTCGTATAGCCCCTTCTCCTACTACATCTTCGACCATGGCTCAATCCCCTCTGTCCACCACATCATCTAATGATCTCTCCAAATCTCGAAGGCATCTCTCATCGGAATACCATCTGAAACTAGCTGCGCGTGGGCACTGCATCATCTGTGATGGCGACGCTCACTTGCAAAAAGATTGTCCAGCTGTTGCGCAGGGACCGGATCGCCTAAGGGAGTTGTTGGAGAAGAAGAGACAGGAGCAGGACGATCCTTTGGCGGAAGCTAGTATAGAGGCTATCGAAATGTGGATCGACCGCTTGGCTAAGATCACAAGGAGTGTCAAAGGTACTAGCTCGCCTGCGGATCCATCGAAAAAGGGAGAACAGCGAGTTGTTTCGAGTCCCACTTCCATCCAGAATTCGGCCACTACTCAAAGTGAAAAGCCAACAGCGCTAAGGGATGAAGAGGATGCTCCTATCAAGACTGTTGAACTTGTAAACAAGGCTACTTCGAGAATATCGGTATCTCCTGAGCCAGAACCGGTGATTGAAGCAGTATCCTCACCAACATCACCACCACCAGCAGAAGCAGATCCGACATCAACATCTCAACAAGAACCAGCACCCGAACCAACAGTGGCATCAGAAATAGAATCTATCTCGGAACCGGAATCATCGCCAGCGCCCGAGCCTTCACCCTCGCCCTCGCCAGCACCACCACCCATCCTATCCCAGCAGTCTCAACCTGCTCAATCGCCTTCAAGAGATCACAGCGCACCCCCAATCTACCTCAAAGCTCTTGCGACCAAAGCGGGATCAGTATCTGGTCTAAGTGTATCCGATGCTGTAATAGAAACCGGAAGCTCCGCATCTGAAAGCGACAGCGATGAGGAATCTGGTTCTGATTCAGATGCTGAAAGCAGCAGTTCGAAAGGTTCGCGAGCGACCAGCAGCCGCAGTCAAAGCAGGAGTCGCTCCCCCTCGCCCCTTGTTGGTCAACGTACAGGATCTCTCGGTACTCCCTCACTCACCGACTTCATGTCAATGCCTCTTTCGCAGAAGCTCAAGCAGCGGGCTAGACAGTCAGCAGCGGGAATGATGGAGGTGGAGATGGACGAGGAGATTCAAGAAGCTTCAGACAATGAATCGAGTCCTGAACGTCAACTGCCTCTTTCTTCTTTTGCTGGACGAGCAAGAGGAGGATCGGAGAGTTCTGTCGGAGAATTTGCGGATGAAAAGTCTGACGAAGAGCCGGACATGGAGGAAGATGAGGTGATGCCTTTCACTCAATCGGTCGCCGCCGAACCTAATCAAGAGGAGCAAGGGGAAACCATCGAAAGTGCTCTTGGAGAAGCGCGAAAATCCCCCTCGCCCCCTTCTACCCATCAATCCAAACGATCCTTCACCGATCTCGCCGATGTGTCCAGTCCCACACCCATTGTCGCTGAATTCCCTGGATCGATCGCCCTACAAGAAGCGATCGATGAAGATGACGCCCCGGAGAGAATGATGGATGGTGATGCCAGCGTGAGGAATGAGGATTGTAAGACCGGTCATATCATATCGCAGGGCTTGATGTCGCCCCCTTCTTCCTCTGGCGAAGACCTGCAAGAAGAACCTTCCGAGCCAATGCCCGCTACGCAGCTGGTTGATGGTGATGCTCAAGATGAGGAAGCTACCCCTCGACCACTCAGACGACGGGTGACTCGTGCCAAGGCCACGGAAGAATCGGAACTTGCTGCTCCAATCGACATTCGCTTGTCTTCCTCACAACCGGTACCATCTGCATCATCCTCTAGACAACTTCGCTCGATGTCTAGAGAACTCAGTGCTGAACCTTCGTCGCCGCGAATGACCACTCGACGAGTGTCGGCATCGCAACCTGTACTCTCAAGCAGATTGAGATCGGTATCTCCTTCCAATGCTCCCGCTAGAAGAAGCTCCAGGCGGACCACCCCTTCCTCTCAGATCGATGAACTCGCCTCTTCACCTCAGGTACCGCTCAGGCGAAGCTCCCGAAGGGGGTCAACACCGCTTAGATCGTCTCAAGCTGAACAGTTGGAATCGTCCCCTCCTAATGTCATGAAGACTCCGGCTCCTATTCCTGAAGAGGACGAGTCTGCAGCCGAGGACAACGAACAGCCCCAGCAAACCCCAGAAGCACTGAAGACGCCACTGGTCCCTGAAACTCAAGAGAGTGTACCCCGTCGAGGATCACGATCGAGACCTTCGCCCTTGTTCATGTCTCAGGGATCTCAAATACCGCAAACTCAAGCCTACAACCTTTACCCTAACTTGCCTTCTTCAGACACCGGTGCGAGTGTAGATGAAACTCCTAAAGGCAGAACGAACGGAGTTGCGGAATCGCCACTGTCTTCTAGAAAGGCCAATGGGTTGGGCAGGAAAGCTAGTCTTAGATTTACCAGTCCTATAATCGAGGAGGATACGACGAGAGGAGATCAAGTGAAGGACTCGCAGCCTCAGGAAGAATCCGAACATGAGGTCAATGGGAATGGTAAACCCGCTTCATCAGAGGGTTCAGCCTCAGCGTCCGAATCGGAAGATGAGTTACCCCCTGTGCAGTTACCAAGATTACGATCGTCCAGATCCACTCCGTCGTTATATCCCGGTTTACCAAAACCTAAACAACTATCGTCGTTTCAGCCGAATACACACACCGCCATACCCAGTGCCTTCCCCGCCTTATCAGCCTTGTCAAAAGATTTCATCACTAGAAGAGCCTCCTTTGGAGTTGGTGGACCCCAGAAGTCGAATCAACCTAGAATGAGTTTACCTGCCAGTGGGTTCTCGAAGTCTCAACCTCAGCCTACCACTAAGAGCGATGATGAGAGTGAGAGTGGGTCGGGTTCGGACTCGGACTCGAGTGAAGAGGAGAAGACGCCTGCGGGGTTGAAAGGACGGTTCGCGAAAGGTGGGAGGGAGAGGAAGAAGAGGTTTTCGGCGAGTCAGCCTAATATCGGGTGGTAGTGGTAGGGATATGGAATTGATGTCTGCTTAATATTATCATCTTGACAACTTATGCTTTTATAACTATCAGTTTTGAACTATCGTATCTTCTATCGTCATTCCAGATGAATACATTATACTGCTTTTGGGTCACTTGTTCTGCTCATATATACCACTTCATCGGATATCCTGTTTTATATGATACCATATCAATGCTACGTGATATGATAATTCGTTACTTAGAGCTGCTGCATCGTGCTATCACGAAGGTCCTTGTTGACTGGCATAGGGTATTGGAATACATCTATTGAGATACCATGATTGTATAACAGAAACACTGTCCGTCTACTGAAATTGGAACGTGCAAGGGGTGATCCTGACTTTACTATCGATTCCTGTAAGAAAGATATACCTTTCTTTGCCTTTCCGCCTGATCAAACCGTCACCATAAGTCCACCCTACAAAGCCTTCTCATTACTACCTCTACTATCCGTCCCACTAGTATCTTCGTTCCTGTTTACCTGCGACTGGCCATTGAAGGGCTGTTGAGCCTCCGCAGTGTTCATGTCGGAACCGTTCTCCTGATCGTTCGCCACCTGCCCCTTGGCGGGGAACTGGAGGTATTTCCCAGGCCAGAAGTAACAGTAGGTCGCGATACCCAGTAACAATGGGAGGGTGTCGAGGCCTAGGTAGTATCTCTCGTGGGTGGCGAGGTACCCGATGTAGCTGCGCGTGAAAACGTGATTAGCATGTTTGTACGACACGACCTCATACATTGAGTGTAGACTTACCCCTCGCTCAATTCCACCGTTCGGAAGATACTTCGGATGATAAAGCAGATACAGGTGAATCCCATGGCCCAGTAAAGGGGCTTCCATCCAGGTTTGGCCCATAGTTCCTTGTCGTTCTTCCAGCTATGTGAAGGCAACGGGGTATCAGCTTTTGTCAACAATCAACGGGAAGGTATTTGAATGCGCTAGGGGAGATATTCATGATTGTTTTCCACCGGGATCTCGAACCTTGGTCTCGACCACTCACGCTCTTACACCAAACACAATCCACATTCCGCTGAACAAGACGAAACTTGCTAATTGCGCTGCGATACCGGCTAAGAAGATGTTCCCACCCGCTTCGGCAGTTTTGATATCTTTCGAAATTGAGAGACCACCACCGGCAGCTTGGATGAGGAAGGTGACAACTGGAAGTCGCAATGGGGTTAGCCGAGGTAGCGAAAGTATTGTAGGCACTCTTGAATGAAATGTTGTGCTTGTCAGAGGGATAGTGTGACTCACTATCGGAGATGATGAATGTCCATGAGACCCAGTTCGCTTTCAGTGGTCTAAGGTGTTCGTTCTTATTCAAATATTGTACCAGTCTACCTAGCAGGATATAGTCTCCAGCTAAGAAGGCGCATGGTGAGAGTACGACGAAGAGGTAGCAGACGATATACAATCCTATATTGTAGCATGTATTCAGTTGATACTGTGAAACTGGCTTCTCATGAGATCTTCCACTTACCAGAACTATGAGGGTTCTTCCTGAATGCTACTCTCAATACCAACCCCAGTCCCTCGAACCATGCACCGATGACTAGACACAAGAAGTAATTGGCCTTTTGCCTGAATGAGCCTGTAATGTATAACACTCGTATTAGCATGACGTCTTTTGTCATTTCCCATGAATTCTTGAGTGACTCACGATACGTCAAGATAGCAGCTACGATAAAGTACAGCACCGCCGCTGCGATGTTGATAGCTTGGTTTGGGATGTATCGTAGCGGATTACATCTGCAGCATGGGCCGATCGCATCAGCTAAGCAATTCCACGTGAGATGGGCGATCTCAATAGCGGCTACGAGGAGAACACTTGTTGGACTACCTTGGACTCACATATCCTGTGCTGGGTTCGCGTACGGATCGTCGGGACAATCCAAATCTATCTTTCTTGCAAAGGCGGTCGAGACGAATGCTAAGATTGTCAAGACCTTGACCAGGGGGGAGCTGAGACGGGGCATGGTGGCGTGTAGACTTGAGCGGGAGTGTATTGAAGCTTCTAGGTATGAGTGGTTTCCTTAAAGTTCGCCGAGTGGATGTAGTGGTCGAGAGGATTGGGAAGACTTGGGCTCGTACGATCTATGATGAACAGGTTGACCTCCTAGATGAATGTTGTCTCGCTTCGCCTCCGATGATCCGGATCCAAACAACGATTACGATCCAAACCGTAACTTTCTGGCTTACGAGAGTGACAATATTTTCGAGAATGAAGATATGTATATCTACAGCTTATATATGTATTCTCAACTCGCTGTCAATTCAATATCACTCATCCCAACTTATCTTGGCGAATGCTTGTACTGCGTCTCGATCATATCGTCCTGCACATGTGGTGCGATTCCATTGTTTTGAAAATGAAATCATTGCCGGGCGCCGATATCCAAGCCAAAGGCAGGCACGAATCTCACTTCAACACGGCGACATCCAGGGACTTCTCCGTGTCTGATCCTAGGGACCTTTGATTCCACCTGCAGAGGAGTGGAAATACATGTCTAAGAGGATGCATACGGCGGCCGTCGTATCTTAGAATCTCGATCGCATCGTTCGTGCACAGCACTCGAGGTATTCGGCCTCGATCGTGGCTGCAGGTGCCCGCACAGTAGATACGGCCTTTCGGCACAAAACCGGAAGCAACCTCTCGTTGACCGGCGGTAGGAAGACGATTTTTGGCAGACAGAACACCTGTAATCTCGCTTTGCGTCCCAAAACTCTGAAAACGGCTATATGTAACGTTGTTTACTAAGCCAAACATCCAAATGTCCCATGGCCAAGTTGGTTAAGGCATCCGACTGTTAACAAAAGCAGCGTCTTCGGGCGGAAAATCGGAAGATCGACGGTTCGACCCCGTCTGGGACAGTGTTTTTGCGTTCTTTTTGCATCTGTGAGTCGACAGAATCGATGGGGATGGGAATCGTGTCTGGATTGAATTGGGATGCACCAGGAGCCACAAGAAGTGAATGTGGCGTCCGAGGTGGGATTACGGTTCAGTGCCACACTCCAAGCCACACGCGCGGCAGAAGACGAAAATACCACGTGGAAGATGCCAACCCTGAGGATTTGCCACCTCTTAGCTTGCCATACTATGGGTAACACCGCCGAACGACAGCGGAGATTACCGGAACTGATCTCCCTTTGACTGTACCCATGTACCCTAAGAACCCTGCTCACATGGGTAACACGTGGATCATCCATCAGACCTAATCGTGTTCGAGGTACATGCATGGACAGCTGAGCTCTCACACCTACATGCATGTAGAAAGGATCCGCTTGGACTATTCGTGAGCTGCATCCACATGGACACATGAGTATATGACTTGTGCGTCAAATCCTGCTATCGTTGCAGATAGCGAGCGAGCGGACAGCCAATGATATGACGAATCAATGTTGTCAAGATCCTCACTACATGTATGAAGTCGGAGAAGTGAGATGGACATATGGTCCGTGCGTTATGTACGCCTGAGGCATCGCATCGCATTTATGATGTTACCGCTGGCGCAGATCGCGAGAAAAGGCAGTCACAGCTTGATGCATGGGCTGCATCTTCTCGAAGATCGCTTATGCACATACAAGAGCGTATTCTCAGACAAATCGCGACGACACTGCAGTGTGAGTCTGCAGTCTATGAATGACGCACATGTGGAAAACAATGAATGGGCGAGACGTATCACTGGACAGGGCGAGAGGCGGAAAGGAGTCGTCCGATGAGCAGAGGAGGAGAGAAGGGAGAAGAGAGACGGGGAGATGGGCTATGGGACCAAGGGAACGAGAAGGTGAACTGGATAGGAAGACCAAGCTGTATGATGCATCGGGCAAAGGGGACGAGACAGGTGAGAAAAGAGGAAGAAACTTCACAACAGGAGACTATACCCATATGGTTAATACAACCGAGCGAGTAACAAGTCGAAATCGCTCCTTATCACTCTGTATATACTGGCGACAGCTTCATCCTCACATAAGTATGAACTTCGACAAGACATGGGTGCCTGTCCTATCTGATTGTCTGACTGTAGATATGCTCTCTTTTGACGTCCGGCTGCAGTACCCACTTGTCTGCTTGCACTCTCAAACTCAAGCGAGCCTGCAAGTCGAGAGGACTAGGCGATCTTGAAAGACGAGGAGCCTACAACGATCGAATTCCTTCTCTGCAGATTCAAGCCAAACCTTCACATGTTGTTGGTTTTCACGAAAGGACGAGAGAAAGATGCTAAGCCGGTGAACAGATGCAGTATAAGAATACTTCCACAGCGTTCGATCGTTGTAGATCCCACTTTCAGGATCAAGAAAGAAAAGGCAAGTGTCGGTGTTTGCGGTGACAAATGCTACATCCTTTTTTTAGCTTTGCGCATCACGATTATGACGACCTCCATCTGACACATTGTAAGTAGGAAACACCACAACAAACACCAAAGATTACCTGTGAGGTCAGATTGGGAAATTTTTAATGGCTCTAACCCCTGTTTTCCACCTAAAAGGTCAGCCCATGTTGGTTGTGTTCTGTCGTGCTGACCAGAAAATACTATAACGACATCCTTGTGCTCGCTTTCATCTACGGCCACAGAATCCATAAAGCATCGCATCCCGTCAGCTCTACGAAATTAAGGTGGATGTCGCTCGGGTAGTACCAAGTTGGGGGACCACTTGGGAATACCGGGTGCCGTACTTTGACTATTTGGGCTTGGCAAAGCAAAAGTCGCTCGGTTAGTAATTCGGCACTGGGGCATTACGCGCTGTTCAACTCCCAGTGGGTGACACTCATTGAGCGCATTTTGAAAATAGTCTTTAATTCGATGAATTTGATTGACTTTTCACCATTAGAGATCCGCCGACAGAAACTCAACGAATATTGCTTTCCCACACTGCATTGAAAGACACAACTATGCATACCATCTACATATCTCCTGTGAGATCCAGCTGAAACCATCTACTTATACCCGATCATAGGGAAATAAGCATGTTCACCATGAGGGATCTCATCCCCTCTTTGAGGCTTCCATTTCGCCCCGGGAGGTGAAGGGGGTAATCCACCTGAAGAGGCAGTCTTGATACCGCTCCCTGTGAAAGCTTTACCTTGGGGTAATTTTTCTAGCACGGAGGTCAAGGAGGGTACGGAGGAGGTGACGACTGCCTGTTGTTGCGCTGATGAGTCGGATGAGGGGGCGATGGCGGATGAGTCTGGTCGGACCTGGTTGGCTGTCTCGGGTGATGGGAGGGATTGGAGGGTGGGCGAGGCGAGGAGGAGGGAGGAGAGCTCGGATTGGGTTATGAATGAGGTTTGGGGGTATGCTCGTCGGGCCTGTAGGGGGTTGGGGATAAGGATCAGCATGCAGTGCGTATTCCAGATTAGGTATCACTATCGCGGTATCAGGGTTGACACAAAAACTTACATCTCGTTTGTAGTACTATATCAATCACAAGCTTAAAGTCAGTACTTGCCTGATATGATATTCACGTTCAGCGATGTATGTCGAAACGACCACTCACAGGGTTGAAAGCTACATCACTGGCATTGGTCGATGGAGTAGCGTATCGTTCTGTCCTAGAACCAGGTTGGGGGTATCTGTGTTCGGTGGGTATAGGCAGACCGGAGGAGATTTCGGGGTTTACTGGGGGGTTGAGTAATAGGAGTCAGCGATGAGCCACACATCACGTACAATCGGATTGAGTGAGATGAGATTGGTGATCAGTCAAGAAAGGAGGAATGTCCAACTCACTGACTACAGCATCTCCTATATATCCATAACAACCGAGGACATGAGACCGTCAGTATTACGCTTCTATCCATTTCGTCCAATACCACTAAAATCAAGCATCACATACGGAACTTCTTCCAGAATCCCTATAACATCACAACTCCATCAGCATTCCGCTTGTACGGGCATATGTTCGTCCCTGCTGAAGCAGAGTCATTGACGATGCTATCCCATCACACACTCACAGTCGGCATAGCATGATACAATGTATGATCCGCACTCATAGGTTTCGGTTTTCCCGCATTGGATGCGTTTCTGATTATCGATGTTGCTCTGACCATGTTGCTGCGTCGTGTCTGGACTGTTGGACCACTGTTGAGGTGATGAGGGATTGTTCTATTTGATATATATGTATATGCTGTATAATTGTGAATCAGTAGTATCTGTATTTAACGATTCGCATATTCGCATGAACAGCAAATAAGGATGGAGGTATCTCACGCATCAACAGCACAAAAAGTGCCACACCGCGGGATTATCCCGAAATGCCCGGCATGGGGTTGTGGCTATCAAGCTCGTACAAGTGAATGAACGCATAGAAGCAGCATTTCCTCCCATCTCTTTGCTTGCTACCTAGGAATAATGTGTGTTTGACATGAACTCGTTATCATGACATATCGCATAAATCGATAAAAGCTACAAAAGCTACAAAAGAGGTATACAAAGGTGACTCGTCGTATTCGTAAAATTCAAATCGTAAAATCGTAAGACACCACAAAACCGATCGTACTAGACTCAAATCGTGAAATCGTTAAACAAACTGACCAATTGACCAATCATGACAATCTCGACCATCACTAAATATAATACCTCTGAGCTCTCTTCCCTTTCCTCAGACCCCTATAAATCGGACGAAAAACTTTAGCAATTCAACTCATCTGTAAGCTGAGCGACGGGAACACTCACGAAGGACCCCTCGGACCATTCTTGATATCCACACAAATCCTAATCATGAGGATGATGAACCATTCCATGTATTCCAACCATATCGACACGATGCAGAATAAATCGTGCACAATCTTGGCGGGTATCGTACTAGGCTCATCCACAGATACATTTACATCGTCAAATGCCGACGACTTCTTCAAAGACGATTTGATCGATTTCAAACCCTTTCTCGTAAGTGTATGATCGGGCTTTATCCGGCTCGAATTATCTTCCTTCGCTTTCCCCTTCACATCAAGTTTAGGTACTTTCTCGTTGAGGTGTAGGGACTGATAGTTGGACGAGTTGATCCTCCTATGGGCCAGAGCGTATTTCCTAGGAGTCTCCTTCGCGGTACCTTCTGCGAATGAGATCGTTCTCTTACTGAGGGATCTTAAATTACCAAGTACACCTGACTTCTCTTCATTCTCACTCGAGGTCTTATCGGAAAAAGTCACCTCGTCAGAATATTCACCCTCATCCCAGGGATCTTTGACGACCGCCCAGTCCTCGATACCTTGATGTGACGGTGCTAACGTCGATCCGACCTTTTCCTTCAACCTCGATGCTTTGGTCACACGTCCATCCGTCTCTGACGGAGCGTCATCCTCTGCCCACTTGATCTTTCTCACCTTACAAGCTTCGTTGAGCAATTCATACGCTAAATAATCAGTTCCTGGTTCTCGCAAAGACCCTTTCGGCAAGATCCGCGATGTAGTCGAAGGGTTGTCGGAGAAAATAGTCGACGGAGCGAGGGCGGTAGCCAAGGAGGACAGCGCTGCAGAGACTGTCGGAGGTAAAGGGTAGGAAGGTTGATATACAGGCGAGAAGCAAGATGTATCTCCCTCAGCATCATGCTCCTGTTCGTTCTCACTTTCAGATTCATCGTCTTGCAGTACCAGTGGAGAGGTGACACTCGTCCTTGATGGCGGTGATGGCGAAGAGATATTAGGTCGACTCCATTGGATGTTCTCTAGACTTCGCATCCCCCTATCCCAATCATCACCGAACTCGCTTCCCAGCTCACTACCAAGCGTTCGTCGAAGACCAATCTCAGGACCCAAGCTAAGACTCTGATTGATCTGAGCTCGCATGCTTGCCATTCGAGAGCTGAGTGAGGCGAAGGCAGGGCTGATGTTGGGTGAACGCGAGCCCTCCCGCGAGTGAGAGAAGAAATCGATTGTTCGACGGACATCTGGGGAAGCATCTTCAACATCGATTTTAGGCGAAGGCCAGGGTGAACGACGGATCGATGTACCGGAAGATTGGGAGTCTCCTGATCCTGACCCTTGTCGGGAATGAGGTTTGTCAGAAGGGGGTATACGTGGAGATTCAATGGTTACTCGAGGTGTCGGTCTGGCGGGAGACCGATCAGCTTCGCTGACTATCCTTGATTTGACTTTCTTGGGCGAGAGGAATTTCGATTTAGGTGATCTTCTCTTGAGGGTCTTCACCTCGCCCGCAGAGGCAGCACGTCGCAGAGATTTTTGAGATGAGGTGTCTAGAGTCTTCCGCCTGTCTACTTTAGTCTCCTCTTCAAATGAAGTTGTGCTGATGTAATCCACTTCGTCAACCGGGATCGTACGAACGGCGAGGTGAGTTGAGGGTTGAGATACCTCCACCTTGCTCTGAGTAGGACGAGGCTGTTGGATCGTATCGATAGTGACATGACCTGTGTGCTCGCTCGTGAGAGATATATCCCTGAGATGAGAACTTTGATCGACTTCATGACCCATATCAAGGTGCGAAGGACCGGCCGACGGAAACTCGGGAAAGGCGGTGTAGCCCCATCCTATTCTTCTTGATTCGGTTGAGTCCCGCTCATGACCACCAAGTGTCCCAGGGAGCTCTCTGGACTCCACTTCTGCACTTCGCCTCCTCCATCCGGCTTGTCCGACGACACTATCCCTCAAAGCGTCCTGCTCATTCCGAGCTCGCTGTTCGTCCATCTTTAACAGCTCCCTCTGCATCTTGTCTACTTCCCTCCTCCATCTTGCAGCTACCTTCCGCTGGTTCTCTTCACCTTCTCTAGCTTCTGATAACGCTTGTTCAAGAGACACAATCCTGTCCTCAGCTTCATCTTGTAAAGCTGCAAGTCGAGTATATCTCGGTGTGGAGATCTGAGCGGATGACGATGATGGTCCACCAAAGATGGTCGGTCGATTCTTCTGGTGATGGTGAGGGAAGGGCAGTGACGGGTCTGTACCTCGTACAGTCCGGGACGGATGATTCGAGTTGGGCAGCTCTCGCTCGGGGGACGGAATGTTCAAGGGTGATTCCAGAGTGTACTGAGGGAACTGAGGTGAGAGGAAGGAAGGGATTCTGCCATATTGTGTCCCCGTCGTAGAAGGGTAATCTTCAATCGGGGAAAGAGGTTGGGCGGTAGTGGAAGATAGTGATCTCGGGACTATGGCTGGGAAGTGAGGAGGATGTCGAATAGAAGGAGAATGATCGGGGAGGGTACCGCTGAGAGGAGTGTAGATATCTTGTAGGTGAGGAAGGCGCACTTTGACCTGGTTTGGAAGGATCGACATGACCTGCTCGTGACTTTCCAGAGCTTGTTCGGCTACTCGAGCGGCGACAATTAGTTCTGGTTGGACGTCAGAAGACGCATCAGCATCGTTTATTGACCGAATCAGAATCAGATGTACTCACCATCCTCCCTTCTCTGAAGCAACCTTTTTATCTCCCTCAACTTGATTCTAATCTCGCCATCAGACAAGCCATCTTCGCTCTCTTCTCGTTCACTCTGAGCTTCCCCGATATTCCTCTCATATCCGCGCAGAGTCACAGGCCCTCCCTCGGTAGTACTTCGTTGTCGTACCGTATGATACCGCGCATCCCGCACAGGCGAGGTTGACACTCTTCTTGAAGAAACGCCTGAATCCTGTCGAGGAGGGGTCATCGATTTGGGGGTGGGTGCGTTGTTCTGCGCAGGTGGATTGACGGGTCGTTCAGGTGTCGGACTGAGAGTTTGACCGTACGGAGGCGGAGGGGAAGCCTCGGAGAATCTCGTGCTGGAAGAAGTCTGTGATATACCTAGTCCTATAGGCATATCTTGTCTTTCTCTCCGTTGAGCTGATGTTGTCGAAGAGTTGCCATCGTTCGATAGGGATGCAGCAGTCATGCTAGTTCCTGAAGTGCTGGAGTTGAGGTCCAAGGCAAAGCTGACGTCAGCCGGACTAGCCGTGATCCTATTCAATTGATTCCTAGCATCTTCTCTTCGTTCTCTGATATACGTCGACAAAGGTGTATCGACACCATACTCTTCAGCTTTGATCTTGTCCACTACCGTACTGGGTGTGGAGTGCGATCGTTGCTTTTGGCTTGTAGTCGTAGGGGCGGAGGATGAGCTGACGAGATGAGGTCTTTGTCGGGATAGCGACCTGGGTGGTCTGGGACGTCGAGTAGCAGGGGTGGGAGTGTACATCATCTTGCTTGAGATATGGTATGTATACACAGTCGACCTGTTGATTATGATACCTAGTTGGTCAGTATGCCGTATACCCTGATAATGATGTTCAGGAAGCAAGGTGGTAAAGAAGGGGGATAACAAATTGTCACTTACTAATCGACTGGTGACAACATTCGCCAGAGAGCCAAAAAAATATATAATAAGATAGGAAGGTGAGACTGATTCAGACTGAGTGAACAGCCAATTCCACCACCCAGCACCAATACTACTCGACTCTCGCTCTGCCCGCCAACCCTTATCTCTGTTCTATTCTTTTCTTTTTCTCTTCGCTTCTGCAGGTGTAGGGTGTAGGTGTACAAGTATAGTTGATAACACATAAGAATGTCGTCGTACGTGTACGTGGTCGAGTGAGACAGAATGAAGAGTTTAAAGAAATACAGATGATTGTTGACTTTTTTGAATCGAATTGATGGATGGTCACGGTTGTCACCGATTTCCTACGAGTAGACCCTTTGAACCCGAAAGGATAATACTAGTATCTTATCAAATTCACACTCAATTCTAAGGGAAATCTCGTCACTCCATCACGTTGACAGGTCACTACATCATCCCTAATCACGTTGTATCGAAGCCGTGGGATATCGTCAATGGCGTGATGTATTTTTGAAAGTAGGGTGAGTATTGGAATGCAGAGGGGAAAGTACTCGTAAACAAGCCGGGAGTCGTGGTCGTTTATTTACATCTGCATCTCAGAATACTTGTCTGTCGATCGATCATGTCCCAGCAAGGTAAACAACACATGCACATGTTTATGCTTGCGCCAGATTATTCAAGGTTGAAACAAAACCAAAGCCTATCCGAGCTCTGCAAAACCTTGATGATGCCCAGACTGTGCAAAGGGACCCGCCCACGTTTCATCATATTCCTCCGCGGGACATCACAGGTCCGTTTCAGCAATATGACCATCGGATGGACACCAGGATGAACAAAAAAAAAGTACCATGAGAAATTTGCGTGGGAAGCCAAAAAAAGAAGGCGCGTACATCTGTAGATCATCTTACGGCAACGTCAAGACGATAAGCGGGAAATAAACATACAAACATGTCAATAAACTCGGAATGTATACCTGATACACATCACATAGCAGGCAACGTCCATCCTACAGACACAGATTGAATTAAGCTTCCAATGGCCCAAAACCAACATCACAAGCTTATCAGACCCTTGCACCCAATCCTAATTCACCTCTAGCCCATCTCTCCGAAGCTCTATCCAGCCCCTGCAGTTCCTTTTCGCCAACTAGACTTCTGACTATGTTGAACATCTCGTTCAATCCTACTGCGATGTGCACTAATGCTATGTTGGCAGTAGCGAATAATGCTATTTGTTCGTCCTGCGTTGTGACACATCCGTTCCACTAATCAGTATGGCAAGGACATCACTAAGAACGGCGATGTACTCACATGTATCGTCTCCCACGTGATGGTTCCCCTCAAGACATTCTCAGCATCCCTCGTAGCCATCTCCATACCATCCTCGAGCGATCCGTCATTCTCATTCTCAGTGTCATTCGACTTTTCAGAATGATCCGTTCCGTTCAAGTGCTTTTCACCTGACCCTTCGCCTGCCACACTCTTAGGTGTATGAACGCCTCGGAAAGCGCATCGATGGATGGCCAATCTTTCAAATATAGGTATCATAGGTGGCAAAGGCTCGCCAGTACGTAAAGATTGTTGTAAGATCGAGAACATCGAAAGACAATCGGCAATCTACCAGTCGAATTAGCCTTATCATCCCTGTGTGTACTGGGTTGTATCACTTACAAAAGCAGGATGCATCAATTCCGATCGACTCGCCAACCTCTTACACCATTTCACGTCCATCCTGGAATATGCACTGGAAAGCAAAGCGAGGGTAGATAAGATTTGACTTTGAGATTTGTACAATGCCTGGTATTTCTCTTTCGGCCAAGGTCCTCTATGATAAGTGAAAAGTCATCAAAATAAAGCCTATATGCTAATGGAAGATAGCACGACTCACCTCAAACCAGGTTCAAGACTGTTCAAAATACATTGGTCAGCTCAGTGAGCAAGCACTTGGTCCCAAATCCTTACTCCAAGACTCACCGAGCAAAATCAAGTTGAGGGTGCATAGCCATGATCCTTCCCTGTACGCCCCATCCCCTAGATCAGCTTTCGAAGTCTGTGTTATGTACCAATCTGTTCAGGAAGACCACGCACAAGCACCTTCATGAAACCACCTTTGTATCTCTCCCTCCTCACCTCTGCGATCTTGCCTTTATCTTCTCCCTTTATCTCGCCATCCTCATGGTCCAATTCACCTTCAATGCCAGTAACCACTTTACCGTACAGATCGCCAATGTCCGCCATATTCTTGGCTAGCTTTTTACGAAACAGAGCTCTAGCAGAGACTGGTCGAGGGAATAACATGATGATGAACGCTGCGACGAAACCTACAAATTGAATCAGAGGACTTGTCAGTCATCTTTTCCAACATACAAAGAGGGACAGGACTGACCAATGATGACTAATAAAGCTCGTCTACCTGCTAAACCAGCTCCCGAACCTTGATTGGCAGTTTGGTAAGTATGTTCGTCGACCCAAGAATACCCCACAACGAACTTTGAGTAGATTCACAAATATAAGCTTCGAATCAAAGAGATGCAGTCAGATACCGTAGGTACTCACCACCAAAGTCACATTAGTCATCAGGAAGAAGGCTGCTTTGTCCATTGGTACTGCAATTCGGATAAACAGACATGGAGCAACCAGAACCATCTGTTGTTTGGTTGATTAATCAGTTATAGAGCACTATGAGCCAGCGAGAGGGTGAATGTCCGAGACTTACCGTAGCAGCAGCAACGCCGTAGGCATTACCCGTACCGTGCCCTGAACCGATGTACCAAGCCAGCATACCAAGCACCAGTCCAGCGATCGTTCCGCCCTTCACCAACCAAGAAAAATCAGTTTCCATCCCGATCTATAGCTACAGCACTCACCATTCTCAATATGAATTGCTGGATCTGTTCACCTGTAAATACGCCTAATCCCGTCTGAGACATGATCAAAGCCCACAGCCCACTATATTGACAATTTCATCAGCCTTGCTTTGACAACGAGACAAATAAGGTGGACTGACCGATTGGTATATGTGAAGTAAGCTGAAGAAGGACAAACGGCAGGGATCCAAAGAGCCACCGAGACTAATGCGTATTTCAAGGCAAACAACCCAGAAGCTCCTGTTAGTCCTTGCCAGATATGATATATCGACCTGCCAAATCGCTGGAAAGCGTTTCGAGGATCTTCGGCATCCGGATCCTTGGCTTTGGACGCATGTCAGCACCATTCGGTATCCCGCACCATTTGAGTTGATGAGCGATGCTTCAAGGCAACTTACCATGAATTTTCGCCTTTTTCTCTTTTTTCGCATCGCCCTTCTTCTCGACAGCCGTACTAGTCTCACTCCTCTCTTCATCGTGATCATCCTCCTCCACCCGAGCAATCACGTCCAAACTTGAATTATCGTTCGTGCCCATATCCAGGGGATTGCCTCCCTCCCTCTCGTTCGCCGACTTGACCACGTTCTTGGTAAATGCATTTGGCAACTGGATCTTACTCTTGGGGTTGGCCCTTTCAATCTGTAGGAGTAGTTCAAGAAGTTCGATCAAGTCGATGGTGAAGGCAATGAGACTCGAGGTGAAGACGAAACACCTGAAGAGGTCTCTTGAGGAATATCGATATGACTCTGTCAGATGAGCTTTCAACTCCCCGGTCTTGGGATCAAAGCTGTCTTTGTATGGTTCGAGCATTGCGAAATGTTTGCTTTCCCTGAACCCTTTGAGGGCGTCTTGAACAGCTGCCAGATTCCTTTCTCGTTGGTCGATCTCAGGCGCAGAGGAAGGTTTCTTCTTCCATCTCGTGTGGTTCACCAATAACAGCCATTCTGAGATATCCTCTAATGCTTTTACGGACGTTTGTCTGAGATCAGATGTCGAGTCAGCCAAGATGGGTAACAACCCAGCCAAGCTGTGGGTTTCATCGATGTGCTGTTCCATTCTATCATAATGCGCTTTGGCCCTTACGACCGAATGAGCGGGTGTCTCTTCGAGGACAATCTTGACCGAACGATGTTGTTCATCAATGATCATCTGAAATTTCAACTCCGGTCAGCGCTCTCGTCTCTCGCCCGTATAAGATGTGAAGGTCCTCACCGAGAAGCTGGCCAGCCCATAAGCCCTCAAACCGAGATTCTTGACTTTCGCAAAGACCTTTTGCAGATCCCCCGGGCCTATCTGACCTCTGGTAATTTCCAATTGAAGAAGGGCGGTCTGTCCCTCCAAAGCTGTAACTCCGGCTATATGACCTGCTCGAAGCGCGAACGACTGAGTAGCCAGCTCGTGCCATTTCTCAGTATCCTTGGGAGACGTATGGACCACTTGATCTTGCAGTTTCAGCAGTTTGATGGTGGGCCCGAGCATTTTCGTCGTCACTGCGTCCAACATGATGTGATTCAATGTCTGTGGGAACACGAGGAATATAGCTGCGATGGCGATGGCGATGAAAGTTGCTGCGGGGATGAGGAGTTGTTTCTAGGTGGACAGTCAGCGTTCAACCACCATACACGAACGCTGGGGCGACTTACTGCCAATGTATACTCGGGGATGGGAAACAATGGACCGAAAGAACACATCACTAGGAATGAGAAAGGTGAGTGACGAGCTAAGTTTGCGATAGGTGACATATCAGAGTATACTCACAATCCATGATTATAGTACCGAATATGCAACCCAGCGTCCTATACAAACCTTGTCAGATTATGCTCGAGGTCAAAGACAACTCACAATCTAGGCCTGGTAGCCCTGACGAAACCCAAAAAGTAACATCCGATAAAGAGAAAAATACCATACACAGCGGACGATGCAGGATCAAGGAAAGCTCCACGGAAGATAGACGCTTGATCTGAGACCATGTTCAGAAAATTAGCAGAAAGTCAGATATGCCATCGCAATCCCTGTTGGATACTCACATTGAGCCTCGATGTTAGCGGTCGTGTCGTACCTGCATCACTGTCAGCTACATCCCTAACCTATCCAACACAGTGAGAGAGCATATCACTCACCCAGATTGCTCCCTCTGTACCTGCTGTTTGTACAACACTTGATCCCTCGCTCTCAGCGCAGAAGCCATGGCGGCGACCCCCCATGCCCAACCGAAACATAATCCAACAATCAACGTGAGAAGGGCGAAGAGGTATATGCTCAAAGCCATATAGGGAGGTAACATCTGACTCATCAGAGCTCCGAAGAAAGCGGCTTGTCCAAGCTTGTTTAACGCTACACAATAGCACAAGTCAGCCCTCATGATGCTGGTTTAAAGGAAAGATCAACGTACAGTTCTGAGCAAGCATCACTACCATCGTTCCGAATGTGGTAATCATACATCTGATAAAGTTCTTCCACTGTCTCCTATCCGTCAAAGAGGGGGTGAACCATGCTGGTATGTGGAGCGTCTTCTCTAATTTGGTGATGAAGGTAGATTGAGCTGGTTTGGGATCTGATGAAGAGGTCATGTTGGTACTGGTGTTTGTGTTTGCTGTTTGACCGTTGGGGTTGGGGACGGTCGTATCGCTCGTTGCTGTGCTTTGTGACATTATGGCTCTGACTTTAATCTGATCACTTGAATTGAGGTATATGAGAGATCCGGTAGATTATTATATGGTCCTGGTCTATCGTGTGTGCGTAGGTCAATTCTGACAGCGACCGGCTGGTGAGGTCTGGTGATGATGTCACCCAATCTGCCAAAGGATGTCCTGTAAGGTCGGGAACGCAGTTGACGTTGAGCAAAGACTGTATTCTTGTCTAGTGTCTAGCCTCCGTAGTTCAACAGAGGCGGTCTGGTAAATCTGAGGAAGAAGTGCAGTTCTCTATATCACCATCACCAATTGTGGAATGTAGATCCCAGTCTCTGATGACCCGGAGTGGATCTCATTCCCAGAAAAACAAAACAACTGTGCCTGTTGAGGTTGATGAGGGCGGGCCAAGCATGTGATCGGCGGCCGCCGACTTTGACTTTTCAGAGCCAAAAAAACAAACCAAGAAGACCCTGAATACGTAATCAGGTGTTTGTTTAGTGATGGCCTGCCCTCGACCTCGCTTCCAACGGTGATGAGAGCGGCATAAACGATGATGAGCAGCTACTACCAAGTAAGTAGTAGCAACAAAAACTACAGCACCCGGGATTCCCAAGTGGTCCCCCACCTTGGTACTAACCGAGCGATACCCAGCTTAGTTACGGGGAGCTGACGGGACCCGACGTTTTATAGGTTCTATGGCCGTAGATGAAAATCGGACCGAGAACTGGTGTCATGTCATGTACTCGTACCTTTTGTCAGTCTCGATGAGTGATATGTGGTAGACATTTGGCATGCATTCGTCTGGCGCTGATACGGCGGAAGATATGTCCTGGTACTGAGCCTCCCTCACTGAGCTGTGTCTGTTATGTATGAAGGTTGTGAATTTCGTTGAGGAGACGGCAGACGCAAACGCGCTTGTTCAGGACAATGAAACAAGAGGATTTTTGTGTCAAGTGCTTCTTTCCCATCGCTACTTCGTGAGATGCACCCGTCCACCTTGATCGACTGACATGATCACCTCTGAGTGTAGTATCGCTATCACTATCTTCCGAAGACGTGTGTATGCCAATTATGAGACGTGCCTATTTTGAAACATCGATATGGTGTTGCTCATTGACATATGATAGGGGAACCGAACAAGCGGGATGAAGATAACAGAGAGAAAGTAACAACATTGGCATGATTATGACAACAAGGAATACGAAAGTGTATGATATGATCTCATCTCACTTCAGCATGGAAGCACTCTGATCTGCATAAAATGAGAGTGAGGGTAGTGATCGTTGATGACGAGAGAGAGAATCAGAGAAAGCCATGAAAATAGAAAAACTGGAAAAGCACACGCGAATGAGATGAAGCTCTGTGACGCGCCCAATGCTCAATGCTCCCCTTAGTCGTACATTTGAATCATTGAATCATCTTTCTGTCTCTCTCTCTCTCTCTTATACATATTACTCATCCTTATACATCGTATCATTCATAGTATAACTCGTATCTGTTCCTTGTGGATTCGACCCTATCAACTTGATTCAGCAGTGCAACAACAGCTGTTGATATAACCGAGTGAGCTAGTCGTTTCTATGGATCCTTCTTTTTCTGTTCCTTGCACTACCTCCCACCTGTTGCCAAGTGACCAACCACAAAAGATTTCAATGTTCAACGAGTACTAGACGCTGATGGCGATGTCATTTGCAGACAGACTTTGGGATACAAGTGAAATGTTTGAAGACAAATGATCATGACCAGATAATACCCCACTCAACAGCAAGGCCACGGTTCGCTTCATTCGACATCACCTGTGAATCTTCTTCTCGCCAACACCGTTCGATTCGTCAGATACACGTAACGAACATATAACATAGCATATCACATATACCGAGACAGATATATCCAAAATGATACAGCATAAAAGTATACCTTCGTCATCTTCCTATCATTCAACTTCCGAGGCAGGCCCATCAACCCAACAAGTTCAATCACCACCCACTCCTATATCACCCACCAACCCCACTCGACTCCCCACTCATGTTCAAGCCATTCACGACTTCGACCCTTCCCTACTCGCTTCCACTTCGGCGTCTAACATGAACATGTACCTCAGCTTCAAAGCTGGGGAGATCATCAGGGTACACGTCAGAGATGCTACTGGCTGGTGGGATGGGGAGATCAGTGGGACAGCTAGATGGGCGAATGAAAGTGAAGAGAACACAGTCAAAGGGTTAAGAAGAGGTTGGTTCCCTAGCAATTATGTTAGAGAGATGGGATGGGACGGAGTGAGTGACATTTCACCTTCTCTCGAATGGTTGTGGGCCCATTTGACCGTTTATATATACAGTCATTCCATCGACGTGACGAATCATCAGCGACCAGCAACGCATCAGTGACCAGCCCCACAGCAAGGCATAGAGATAGCTCTCATGCGCATTCTCACTCGCATTCATCACATACACGACATGCCTCAGCTACCTCGCATCATTCTCGAGCATCTACGTCAACGTCAGTATCACAAAGCACTCCTTCTCCTGCTACATCTCACGACCCTACAAATCTCGACCCCGCTTTCCAGACCCTCATGCACCCAATCGTCCAATCTCTTTCTCTACTCGAATCTGCCATTCACTCGAACCGCAAACCGCATATACAACCTGCGACAGCTTGTGTCATCTCTTCCATTCGAGCAGCACTCATGCAGACCGATTGCCTCAGCAAAGAGTCAACTACACTGGTCTCATGGCCAGTCCTCGCTCGGGAGAGAAAGATCGTTCTCATGGAACTCTCCAAATTAGTAGGTTGTGCTAAGACCGCTGGTAGCTTGGAGGGGGCCGAAGATCAAGATAATTCTAAAGAGCTGGAAGCTCTGGCCAAGGCAGCAAGAGGGGTGTTCGCGTCAGTCAAGCGATTCTTGCACTTAGCGAATGAGTACGGAGTTACAGTGACGCTTGTGGAGAATCCTCAAGAAGAGACTGTCGGGAGTCCTGCGATCGCCAAGGATTCAGCTTCCACTGCCTCCTCTCACACTTCCACCGGCTCGACGGATGACACAGCGCAATCGACTATCGGTAAAAACCGAGTGAGCACACCCTCAAACGGTAACACTCGACTTCAAGAGACGTTCCGCCTCAGAGCAGCAAGTATCGGCGATCTTCGTGCAGCCAGAAGAAGAGCAGCCAGTCCTCCCCCGCCATTACCCACGGCGTCTATCGTTTCATCAAAATCTCAGACAGGTCGCGAGAGATCGCCTTCGCTCATGCGCACCCCCATGTCAGCGACATTCTCTCAAGGATCCGGTCGATCATCCCCCATCACGTCCAGATCGTTCCACGATCGACGAGTTCAGGGAAGTATGGACAGTACTTTCAGTCAAGCGACCGCCGCCTCTTCCGAAGATGGTCACATGCCTTGGGAAGACACGACACCGGTTCCAACACCGCAAGCGACAGTTGTCAATCGTCAACTCGGCTCTGTGGCTGACGTTCATGAGGCCATAGGTCATGCTGAAGACGCCCTCTTATCGATCATTGCCGCCTTCATTGGACACATACATTCTCACAATATCAGCTCGCATCCATCTTCTCATGCTCACCTGATAGAAATGACTAGAGAAACAATAGATAGTGTGAGGGAACTCCTCACGATCGTAGAAGCTGTTGGAAGGAATGTAGGGGTAAGACACAAGCGCCCGCGAGAGATAGAAGCACTTCGTATTGCCAAGGATCAACTATACGAGGTGGCATCGAAATTGGTGGAAAGCGCTGAGATAGTTGCCAATGCGCCTTTTTCGGAATTTGGTGAAGACAGTTACGACACTGAAAAGGCTCGTCTGCTCCAATCTGCAACTGGCACTTTACGATCGGGCAAAGAGTGTGTTAGGTTGGTGAAGCTGTGCTTACCTGAAGATGAGAATGTGCACTTGCACGCTACTCCACGACAAGGCGATATACACGGTCGACAATCAACTCCTCGCCCTTCACATACCCATGAAGCTCCTCTAGTCATGCGGGAGAAACCGGTCGGAGCGAGAGGTGTACATACTTTGTCCGGCTTACACAGGAAGGCCACCAGTCTCAGCACACTACAAAAGCGTTATCTACAAGATGGGTCGATAGCGCAAGCTCCCATGGAGGAAGCAGAGGAGGAGGACACGGAGGAAGAAGAAGATCAGGAAGTGGTCCAAGATTTCAGCAAGGATGAAGATTTGACGATGCGTCCTGGCATGCAGCCGACTCTTGGTGCTCCGGTCAGCTTGCCCGTGAGTGATCTCAAATTGTCGCTAACGAGTTCCATGCTCACGTCCTCATCAGACTCGACCATCCTTGCAACAGCATCACACCACACCTGGGCTCATATCGACGATACGTCGACCTTCAGATGATCTGCTCAGAGCGCTTAATGAAGCGAACAGCTCTGGTCCTCGTAGTCGATCTTCAAGTCTCACTTCTCCTGCTCCACCAAGGATTAAACATCGATCGCCATCTCGATCAGCAGATCTCGACAAATTCACTGCGGATTACGACATTCCTCTGGAACCTCAAAGACGTGCTTCGAAAGGTACTCTATCCGCCTCCTCCAGGCTATCAACTTACACCTCTGCCAGCTCGCAAGTCTCCATCACTTCCACTGCACCTACCTCCATTCGATCCTCCGACGTAAGCGAATTCAACACCATTCTTCCGCAAACTCCGCCAGCTCACGACGTGCCGACTTTCGGTACTCTCAAAGTTGAAATTCCCACTACCACTCACGACTTGTCTCATGCAACGGACAAACTCGCTCTCGAAGATGAGCCTCCCATAAAGAACCAATTGCACCTCCGCCCCGCTGCTCCTGTCCGAAGTGCCACTGCTCCTGCACCATCCGCCAACGCCGATGTCCGTTTCTGGGTTGTAGCTCATGACTACGACCCTCGCGAGATTGCTTTCAACTCGGATGGTGCTATCGTTGGAGCCTCTTTGGCCGTTCTAGTGGAGAAGATGACACCTCATGATGGGCCTGTCGATCCAACATTCAACGCTACTTTCTTCTACACTTTCCGATTATTCACCACACCCACTCAACTTCTTGAGGCTATCATGATTCGGTATGACCTGCAACCTCCCGCTGCCATGGTCTTTGGGGAGAAGGAAAGGGCAATGTGGATTGAGAGGAAAGTGGTCCCCGTCAGGTTGAGGATCTACAATTTCCTCAAATCATGGCTTGACCAACATTGGAGGGAAGAAACCGACGATGTTATACTAGATACTCTACAAGTCTTCGCCAAGGACGTCGTATCCGTCACCTTACCAGCGATGGGTCCCAGATTAGTTGATGCTGTCCGACGAAAGTTGGCTGGACCGATGTCAGCTGTGTCGGATCGATCATCCCTCAATAGACCGGTTTCAATGGATAGAATGAGAAGTACCAGTCAATCGGGATTGCTACATCCCCCTACTATCTCAGGTGGTCTCCCTCCAACTCCAGTCATATCTAAGAACCTACATTCGTTCCTTCAGAAAGCAAGTGCAGCGGGAGGTAACGTTAACATCACGGAGTTCGATACCCTTGAACTGGCTCGGCAATTCACCATAATGGAGAGTAAGATGTTCTGTGCGGTGGTTCCTGAAGATCTGCTTCAGACGGGTAAAAAGACGATACCGGAGTTGAAAGCGCTCAGCACGCTGTCTAATCAGATAACTGGCTGGGTGGCGGATAGTATCCTGAATGAAACGGATGCTAAGAAGCGGGCGAGTCTGGTCAAATTCTTCATCAAGCTGGCTGATGTGAGTACCTCTACGAGTCGCACCGTGAATCAAGCGTAGACTAATGATTTACCTCTCGCAGAAATGCCTGATGATGAACAACTTTTCGACTATGTTTGCGGTGCTGGCGGGGTTGAACAGCAGTACGATCATGAGACTGAAGAAGACTTGGGATGTGAGTTGAGAAATCCATGGGACCGTTACACTAGCTAATCCGTCGTTAGGCTCTTCCGACCAAATACAAGGTCACCATCGAACGACTCCGAGGTGTGATTGAACATACCAAAGTGAGTCTCCGTCGGCTTATCGTCAAGTGATTCGGAGCTGACTCGGACTCGCTATGATAGAATCATGCCGCCTATCGAGCGAGACTGCGAGAAGCGTCCACACCATGTCTTCCTTTCCTCGGCCTGATCCTGACTGAGTGAGTCGCCTTGAACACTTGATTTGTATTCATAAGCTGATACTAGGAAACCAAACCAGTATCACATTCACATCCGACGGTAACCCAAGTACACGTCCTTCGGTACTCGAACCTGAAATCATGCTTATCAACCAAGACAAATACAATAAGCTAGGAAGGATCGCAATGGATTTCAAACGATATCAAGAGGTAAGCAAGATCATCCCGCTGGATGGAACACGATTACTTACCAGATGGGTGGCATAGCCATTCAACTTCCACGAGCTTGAAGCGGTTCAGACGTTCTTGCGGCGCGTGTTGACTGAAAGAGGGAGTGGTTCAGTCGATGCTTTGTATAGGAAATCACGTGTGTACACCACCCAGCCGTATAGAATCGATCATTTGCTGTTGCTGACTGCTCGATTAACCATAGTGATGCTCGAACCTCGACAAGGATCCGAAAAACTGAGCTCGAATGTAGAAAGACCGAATTGGCTGAGCGGGAAAGTATAGGATGCCATCTTGTAGTGTACCATTGTTGGGATAAATGTATAATGCCCACTGAGGATGCAATCTATGATTTGCAAGGTTCAGGTCAGATAGAATTGCATAGACGGTTTGCAGCTGCTCATATACATATATATATATATGTACAGATGCATATCTGGGATTCTACTGATTTGAATTCAATTCTTCACATTTATCTCATCATACCTACCCAACTGTTCAATAACTTATTTCTTACTAGTTCATTGTCATCATTCTAATCATTATTTATGTACAAAGTCAAGTCTTCATTATCGACATAATATACTAAATCACAAGAGGACGTTCCGAGACTCCTTAATCTACTTGTTCGCGATATTGACCAAAGGCATAGCTTGTCCCGTCTCCGATGCGGGTACGGATCGAAATACCGTACCATGCCTGATGTATCTGCCCGGCCAAAAGATCATGAGGGAGGTTATGCCCAGCCAGAGCGGGAGGGTATCGAGTAAGAGAAAGTATGGTTCGTGGGTTGACAGGTATCCCCCGAAACTGTTCGACACCGTATTAGACTTTCTTGGCTAGGGAAAATATGCATCTGGTATAAATGCGCGATACAGTACTCACCCTTCACCCAATTCGACGGTACGGAGTACACTCCTGATCAAATAACAGATACAGGTGAATCCCAAGACCCAGTATACCACTTTCCACCCGTGCGACCTCCAGAGATATGGATCATTGCGTTTACTGTTGCAGGTTATGAGATCAGGAGGTGGTTTATAACAGCGAGGTGGTGAGAATCAAACCGGATCCACTCACACTCTGTACCCGAAGAGACCCCAGAGACAAGTGAACAAAGCAAAACTGACCAATTGCAATGCCAGTCCAACCAAGAACAGCTTCGCACCAGCTTTGGCACTTGTCGAACCGCCTTTGGCAGCCATCCCCGCTCCTATACCTTGGATGAGGAAAGTGACCACTGCAATGCATCAATCAACGATGTCTTATGTCATTTTGAACCTCTCCGTTGAGTGAGGTTCATTGTGAATCAAGCATCAACTCACCATCCGAGAGGACAAACACTCTGGATACCAGAGCAGGTCGGAGAGGTTTGAGATGCTTCGCGGCGTCCAGGTAGGCGACCAGTCTGCCCAAGAGCACATAATCCGCTGCGAGGAATAAACAAGGCTGTTGGGTGATTTGATTGGTTGGTGGTGGGTGATGGGGATGGGTGGTTGCACAGATTAGTCACCTCGTGTCCTGATGGTGAATGCGATGGGACCTATCGACCCACACTGAGAACGACCAAGGTATTCATACCGATGAAAGCGCCGAGCTGTTGAGGGTGTACTCTGAAATAGAGTCTTAATCCTAGACCGACAGCTTCCGCGTACGCTCCGATCGTTAGGACGAGCATCCACATACATCGATGGCGGAAGTGTTCTGATATCATTACAAGGCGATCAGTCAGTCCACTGTATAGATACATCGTCCAGTGCAAGCAAAGGAGTACAAGCCAATCGGAATCGTTGAACTCACGGAACGTCAGTCCGATAGCGGTAATGGAATACAAGACGGTAGCGAAGACATTGACACCCCGATGAGGAATGTACTTCAAGGGATTGCAGAGATCATGGGCTGGGTCCGCCTACCGATAGCAAATATGATAAATTAGAAACATCATTCGGATCAAAGCTAATCATATACCCAGCTGGAGGAGCAGACATCACTCACAAAGGGGTCTTCTGCGCAGATACGTTGTTTGGCTGACACTTGCGAGAGCAAGGATAAGGCCAAGAGCGAGTAAGCGTAGATGTTGATGCTGTTCTTCATGATTGATCGATCTATCTCAAACACGAAGAAGGGATGAAGAGATATTATAAGTTGTAGTTGTCCTTCGAGCACTGGCTGGGATAAGGGTGCACCGTGTGTTGTGTGCCGAGTTCACTCGACTCAATCGTAAACAACGACGGTCATCGTTCAACATGCCCGCACGCCCATGCAAGTCAGATCCCTCTCACCAAGATGAAACAAGACAACCAACAGATCAAGTTACTGTATAGATACGGATTAATGGATCGCTATCTATCGTTTGACTAAGAAATACAATCATTGCATCGTTGAGAAATATATACAACATCATGATGGTAGGCATGCTGTGCCACTCCAATCTTGCTGTCCTGTCCCAGCATTTCGAGCATTTTACCTGTATTTGCTACTGTAGCACTACAGCACCGACGGCACACCGACTGTTCTCTTCAAACCACTTCTTCTAGAAGGTTTCGACCATTTATCGGGGCAAGCCTAGCAATGTACCCTAACGTCAACATCCATTTTGTTAACCAGTCATGGATGCACTCACGATAAAGTAATTTTTGAGAGCATGCTCAAATCTATCGCGATACTGATCAGGGGGAATCTACAGTATTCCCGGTCACTAATCAGCTCAAATCATAGAAACACCCAAGTTACACCACTACTCACAATAGTCACCTCGCCACCTCTGTTCAGCGCCTGTTTACCCCTACTCTCAATGTTCTTGAACAAATTATAACTCCCTATAGCATCTACCAAACCAACCACCAATTCATGTTTCCCCTCGTCCACTCCGATCAGAAGCGAGTAATCCATAATCGATTGAGAGGAAAGGAATTTGGTATCTAGTGATATAGCTTCTTGGAGGATACGTTTGGCATGCGGTTGAAGTAGGACTAAACCCCTTTGCAGACCTTCTAGCCATTCTCCATCGAATAGCGTCATCTCAGGTTTAATCTCGACTTTGGTATCACCTTCAACAGTTTTGAACTTGTGTACTTTCCTACCTTCTATCCCTTTTAGATCATACGTTCGCGAGATAGTCTGTTTGTAGAATAGGTTTTCCATGACCAATAGATCCATTTGACGCTTAGTACCGGTTTTGAGATCATTGATTTTCACTGTTATCCTCATTAGATCAGCTAAGAAGCGGTCAGGACAGTACTTCCACTCACCAGTATAAAAGCCGACGATCTTAGCCAAGGATGTAGCTTTATTATGCGTCCCGGCGAGATGCTCAAAATAATGAGGTGCAATGTCCAATAACGCATGGCTACATGACATTCCAGTCAAATCAGCTTTCGTATAAAAGGGTATGAACAACAAAGCTGGACTCACGTGTCACTGACATTCCACTTGCTCACCAGCTCCTTGACGATATACCTCTTATCGGTAGTCATGAAGAAAGCAGCTTTACTCTTTCCGCCCTGAGCATCCCAAGCGTTCGTACGACTCAAACTCTGAATCAAGCTTCTATCAATGGCGCATCGTCTTCGCAAAGAATCGAAAGCCGTAGCGTAGTATACCGTACATCCAAGCTTCAAGCGGTCTCCCAGTGTATAGGAGAATTGTATATGAGGTCTGTCGTCAATCGATGATAGGGAGTTATCTGCTGTCGCCATCATTCCCAACGGACCAATGAGAGAAGAGAGAGACCTATCGGTGCCTCTCACTCGGATGGATCCGATCGATTCGCCAACATCGCTTCCGATTTTGAGGAGCTGATTGAAAGAATTACTGAATGTCGAAGTCATAGAACCCCAACCTTCCTTTTGTGTGCTTCCAGGAGTCTGGGCCGAGCTCGAGGTGGCCAGACGCGAGGACGTAGGTGTTGAAGGAGTGATAGATGTGCTAGAAACGCTTCTAGAAGAAGTAGGTCGGAAGGCAGATGGAGGAGCTGCTCTTTCTGAATCACTTGTAAATCTGCGCATCCCTCTCGGAGACGATCGCACGCGAGGCATCGCATCTGTATCCGACTCTGACGCTGCTAGAGTTTTCGCCAGACCTGATGGGGAGCTTAACGTCAAAGTTGGGTCTTGGGCAGTAGCTTTGCTGATTGTCTTGGCAAGATCCCCGAGTCGATCAGAAGATTGACTTTTGCCTTCAACCTGTTCAAGAGAAAGTTCCAATGAGGGGGCATTCGGGGCGAGTGATAGGCCTAGAAGGTGTTTCGGTGGCTGTGAAAGTTGTATTTCGGATTTCTTCTTGGTGATTGTACGTAAGCTTAGCAGATCTCTTGGAGTATCGCGTCGCTTGACCTCTACCGACCAAGCACCATCAATGGAACTTAGGTCTGTTTTACTTTTCTCAGCGATGGGCGCTTCGCTTTTCACAGTCGCCGAGGTCGAGAGGCCATCATCTGACGTTGCCGCCGTCGTTTTGGCGGTACTAGTAAGCTCGATGAAATAGTCCAGCGATCTGCGAGGATGTCAGCAAGCTGCCTATATTCACAGTCGAGATCACTTACGACAGGGTATAAGCAATGATCGATGCTGGCTCAACCAGCCTTACTAGAACTGCACTGCCAGGCAGAGCAAAAGATCCCTTCTCATCCGCGTAGTCTGGTACCGGTATCGTTGAATCATTGAAATCACTTTCTCCGACAGCATGCTTCTTCTGCCACTCAATGAGTTTCGAGTTGTTGGATTTGATGCTTTGTGCAAATTTTCTGCGAACGTTGTTGATCTGGCTGGACTGAGTTTCTGCGAGTGATTGTAGCAGTTCCACCTTGGACGTGCTAATTTCCGCCGTCAGGAGGTCCAATGAGGATGATTTCTGGTTAATCTCCTTGTTCGCGGTAGGTGATCCCTCCTGATCTGACTCGGCTTTGCTCAAGGCGTGATCTCGCTGAAATCACCGTCAGTCCCCCCCTCAGTTTGACAAATGAGTCGACTCACATGTATATCCAATCTTCGCTCCAAACCTTCGAAATACTGGTTTATCTCGTTCCTCAGACCCTCTACCTTTTCCTGAGCTATCTCCTTCCGAAGAATACCTGTCATAAATGTTGTGACAGGTTCCTTGCCACCTTTCCTCTTGGTGACATTGGGACCCACTTGCAACTTGGGTAATCGCGTATCAAGGATAGACACAGCTTCGACTTTTAGGGAAACGACAAGTCCAGAGGTTCGAAAGTAGTGTGAGGTGGACGAAGTGTGAGGGCAGGGGGTGGAAGGATGTAGTATATCTGTGTATATAAGGCTTTTGATGTGGAGAATTAGCGATCATCAACACTTTCACACTCCGTCAGACTCACATTTCCAGAAGTTTACCCCAAGAGTGTGACCTGATTGGACATGGATATGATACGTCAGCCTATATTTCCTTCGGTTCAAATGGATCTACTCACTTTGCGTTGATGTTAAGCTCCCTAGCTTCTCCATATTTGCCGCATTCTGCACACTTTGACCAGACATCTATGCCGCCCTCTTCTTTCGATTGTTCTTCCAAGCTCTCAACCCTCAAAGGAACCTTCTTACCAGCATGTATATACCACCTTACATGTTCTGCGGAAGTAGCTGTGCATCCGGGTCTTGGGCATACCATATTCTCTTCCGCCAATTCGTCTTTCAGATCATCCAGGATCTGTTGAACTGATTTATCCCTTTCCACATCCCAGTATAGATATGCATACGGGGTAGGTGCCTGGCAGATGTGAATATCTCTTTCTCCGTTGTCCAACCTGGTGTCTAATCCAACAGAACGCAATGATTCCAATCGTTGAAGGCGTATCCACCCTTCAAAATTGTCGATATCTCTGGACAGTGCACCTAGACCAGCACGCACATCTCCACCAAGTCTATAATTCAGAGCTCGACCATGTAGGGGATCAAGGGTCTTGTTGTTGTTATTGAGAAGTTTGCTCGGTGAGAACAGCGATGGACTAGTCGGCAGCCCGTCGACCGTCTGACCAGGTTCCTCATTCGCCTCTTGCTTTGCCTTTTCTCTTCTGATCTTATCTTCCTCCCGCACACGCAGCAGTAACGGAGGCATCGGAAGCTGCAAACCAGGCGTTGTGGAATGTACTTGTTGTTCAAGCTTGGACAGAACAGTAATGTATCTCTCGGTAGGGTGAGGCGTATGTGACTTTGCAGGTAGACCCGAGGTCGAAGACTCAATTGAGGTTGATACGCCTTTCTCTTCGAATTGTGGGATACCTCCCGTTAGAGGCGTTATAGGGAGTTCGGGAGATTGGTTAATTGTTTGAGTGGTTGTCACAGCCCCCTGCTCATGTGATACGGAAGAACGTCGTTTACCCAAAAACCCCTCCCATACGTGTTTTGTATCTTTTCCTAAACGGTGGAAGAAACCTTTGGACTTTTCTCCCCTTTCTTTGTGAGAGCCCTTGCGTTGCAGGCCGACTGATCCACGAGGTTTCGTGGGTGAATGAGGCACTGAAGCGGTACCAGGTAGGAGTTTGGGCGGAAGGGGTGGTTCGTCTGGTTCTCGAGGTATCCGAAAGGCATCGAGGAGCTCGAGCTCTACCATCATGCTTTGTATAGTATAGATCTGAACCATCAAGCTTCAGTCTCAAGCCCAACAAGTCCTTGTCAAGGAATTCGAATCTACTTACCAAGAGCTGCAAGACCCTTTGCAATGCAATCTGTTCTTCCTCGCCCTGCACACCTCTCACGACTAAAGTCCCTCCAACGATTCCAATTTCCCCTTGCTCCGCTTCTTTTCTAGGTATGTCATCTTCTAGACCAGTGATAATGAGCGATAATCCTCCTCTATCGGACGTTCTGAACCCTTTCTCCGTGCCCGACCAAATCGAAGAATTACCTTCGGCGGACTGGTCGGTTTCTGTGCTTGAGGTCGTGCTGGAGGCATCTTCATGCAACGAAGTTGACGATTCCGGCGAGCCACTGAAAGAGTTGAAAACACTAATCCTCTTCTTGCTCGACTTCTTCAGCATACCTTGCCTCCAAGTCCCCCTTCCGCAACCATGCGACGGCAGTGCAAACTGTCCTTCTGCAAACTCAATTTCAGGGTGAAATTCCGGTTGAACCTCTGATTTAGGTCCAATAGTCATCTCGCTCCATCGTCCTCCAGAACCACTCCACCACTTCTTATTCCCACCATCGGAATCTACGCTGGATACTGATTTCTTGCCGAGAGAGTTGTCTCGCTTCAGTCTCAATGTGCTACTACTAGCTTCCTGATGGCGACCAGGAGAAGGGAAATGCAGGCAGAACACCGGCTTGAGCAATTCGGTGTCGAGCTGTGGTGGATTTGGTAATGATGTGGGAGTAGGGAGACCAAGATCAGAAAATCTAGTCTTGGAGGATGAAGCGGTGAGATGAAGTTGGTCTTCGGAGGAAGAGCGATATTCGTAAAAGGATGATTGAGGGAAAGCACCGGGAACATCGCGTGGTATGGTACCGTATTTTGGGAAATCATCTGAACATTGTATGAGCAACATATTAATACATAGATCAAAGAAGTCGCTCACCTTCCACAACTTCCCATTCATCTTTCTTCGGTAAAGATAGCTTCGTATAGCCTTTCAGACTCCTGATAATCTGGCACCATTCTTGTAGCGGGATATCCTCTTCATCTCCGCTCTCGTCGTCTCCTTTCTTTGTACCTTTCGGATGAGAAGGAGTAGCGGGATTAGGGGTTGCCGTGACTGAGTTCGAGCTTGATGCTACCGATGATGGGCGACTATTACTTCGAGAGGGCGTAGATGATGTGAATTGAGGGGGAAGAGGTGAGCCAGGAATCGTCAATCTTCCTTTTCCAGCAGGATCAAACTCAGTCACTGAGCCTTTCCTACTCTGTTTCCCACTCTTCGGCCCCTTAGTACTTGCCTCGACTGTCGTACTCTCTGCAACATCTCCAGCGGCGAGTATCTTTCTCTCTTGGCTTTCCTTCCATTTAGCCTTGCGTTTCACCGCACCTCTAGTATATTCAGCCCAATCTAGCTCTAGCAGTGCTTTTCCTTTCTTCCCATCCTGGCGAGATAATCTAGGGACGATAGCCCCTTCCCATATAACTTTTTCTAAAACCTCCACTTTAGCTTTCGACCACAGAGGTTCTTGCTCTGCGAAATCCTGCTTCCTGCCCGCCTGTGAGGAGGGATCCTGGGAAGATCGGATCTGCTGTTCCAGCCATTGGTGAAGTAGCCGACGCAGATGTCGCAGATAGGTTGGTGGTAGTCCGGCGACGTTCTTGCGAGGTGGAAGAGGTGGTGAAGTTGAGCGGGGCGGGAAAGGGTCTTTCGGCAGGGGTTTTGACAGTGAGGAGGGAGTGACGGGAAGACAGGGCGATGACATTGTTTTAGGGGTTCATGAGCTATAGCTCATGCTGTTGGATTTGAAAATAGCTGGAGATGTGAGAGCATCGCATGAATATCCTGTCGTTCAGGTGTCTTTCGAGTCGGTCAAGAGCGGATAAAGACGAATGAGATGGGCGTGGTTCGTATATGTGTGGTGTATGACCGGTAAATGAGGAAGAGGAAGATAGCCGCGACTGTTCAATGTGCGCTGACGGACAGCGGTGGCTTGTCGTTGGATAGATCAATAGGGTACACGGTGACAGATGAGCATGAGCATGGTGATGATAAAGAAGAAGAAGAAGAGGAAGAAGATGAAGATGATGATGATTTCTTCCCCCTTGCTCTCTTGATTGAATAAAACCCCAACTATCCATATATCCATCTTCATATTCATATATCCATCAATACACACAACTTTGAACACTGCTTATTATAGCTTAGCTTGCCTCACTGGATCCATGTGCACCGCACGTGACAAACACGCCTTGGAGACGTGGCTGCCTTTCCTTTTTGCAAGCTTAAGCTAGACGCGTTTCCTGTCAACATGAGGCAAGTGATCTAGATACTTACTGTACAGCATTCTCATCATCATCATCGTCATCGTCACTCTCCTCATCATTGTCATCTTTTTGATACCCTCTCTTCTACAGTGTCACCTGTACTACAACAGTCTCTCTCTTTTGATCTTGGCCAACGTATTGCTCTCACCTAGGAATGCGACCGCGACATGTCCTACGCCTATGACCAGAGGTCCACCCAGACTTATCAACAGGCGTTCCCATCTTCTCAACCTCAAGCTCAACAGCAATACCAATACCCATCTCAACCGGGTCCATCGACATGTAATCACAATGGATATCAACCACCTCAACCTCATCAGCCATATTATCGACCAAACCCAGGTTATCACCAGCCCTCACCACCTCCACCGCCGACACAGCACAAGAGCAAAGGATATCGATATCTCGAAAGTCTGTCTACTTCTGTAGCTAACCTCAATGTAAATGACAATCCACCAAACTATCGGAGTACCTCGAATGGTGAATATACCAACACTTGTAGCTTTTACAATGATCAGCAACCTAGAGTCAGACTACACTCCGATCCAATCTCACCAAACTACAACAAATGTCTACCTGCTCTTCCACCTCCACCTCCTTCAAACCGATATGACCCCATTCCACCATCGTACAATGCTGGACCATCAAGACATGATGCTGGACCATCAGACCAGAATCTAACACCGCCACCTGTACCACCACGACCAGTCTCATTGCCTCTACCTGATACGCATAACGATTTACCCGAACCAGTAATAGTATATCCAACATCACAGGGCACTTCAATAATATACGATCTGGAGCCATCGAACATTTCAACCCCGAGTAAGAAGAAGGTTTCCTCCCCTCCCAAAACATTCAGACCGTCCGTCCACCCCCATTCCAAACCCCGCTTATCGGATGAGAATCGCCTAAGACCACCTTCGCCTCATACCCCTCCTCGGCCAAAGTCCGATTCGGATCTTCACACCTCGTCCAAGAAGAAGGGGAAAGGAAAGGTCACTTCAACACCCAAGAAGACACTGAGTAGGAAGAGTAAAGATGAAGATCCAGATTATCATCCTATCATAGATCTGACCATATCTTCCTCTGAGGATGAGGTCGAATCAGAGGAGAATGAGAATGTTACTCCTCGTTCTGCTGCTAGGAGGAAATGCACCACGTCCGAACAGCCCAGTACGACGACTATGCATACCAGTACTCCCACTAAACAAGTATCTCGTACACGGCTTAGGGAAAGTCCATCAGGCGTAGTCCAATGCTCAGGATTTACGAGAACGGGTCAGCCATGTAAGCGGCTAGTAAAGGTATCTGCCCCATATCTCTCAGCTCGAGATACGAACGTAGCAGACGGAGATGAGAGGAGCGAAAAGGTCATGGGGAGGTATTGCAAGGATCATGCGGGGATGATATGTCAGGTGGATGGGTTTTACTGGAGAGGTTATGGGAGTAAAGCGGGGGTATGGATTGATTTTGAAGGTATGTTTTGCATAACTCTCCACTGGTGTCACCGGGAAACGTACGAGATTGTTGATGATCACCGCTCATCTATAGAGTTCATCCCTTCCGATCTAGGGCAACAGACTCAGACGTTGCTCAGGATGACTATGGAGAGCAAGCTCACTGCCAAGGTGAGTATTTCCTTGGAAGCTTTGCTGTAAGTTGGGGAAGGGAGAAATGCTGACTCCATTGCTCTGAGCTAGGAATCGCCTGGATATCTGTACGTGTACGAGCTAAGGGGTAAGTCAGACAACTCCTTTTGCATGAAAATCCTGGCTGATCAACCTGCGCTGTAATAACCTTACAGACCTCGAAACACCCTCTGTAGTTTATTTCAAAGTCGGCAGAACCGATAACGTCCCCCGTCGAATCGGCGAATGGACCAACCGTGAGTCCAAGTCATCCTTCCACTCGTCCTTATTCTTACCAACTCAACTCCATGAGTTTCATTTCTGATATACTGTCTAATATCGCACACGTAGGATGCCACTCCAAAAAACCCACCCTACGCGACATCTTCCCCCTCCCACCCTCCAAAACACTCACCAAGGGCTTACACCGATCCGGCACACTCACCACATCCTTCTTACCTGGCGCTACGACGCATCTGAACGCACCTTCAAAAGCCATGAAGAGGTGGGAACGACTCGTCCATCTCGAGTTATCGGAACGGAGTTCCTCGGGATCGAAAGAGAGTGGAAAGGCTTTTGAAGAAGTTAGAAAGAGGTGTGATGATTGTGGATTATCGCATAGGGAGATTTTCCCCTTGTACAAAGGACAAGAGCAGGAGCAGGTCTACGAGACGGTTATTATGGAGGTTATTGGGAGGTGGGATAGATTCATTAGGAGGATAACGGATAGTTGAGATTGATCATTTCGATCGGTTTGACAGGTGACAATGTATAGCATAACGGTACAAACCACGTTGTATATATGTACATAAATACTGATATAACTTAGCTTTTGTATGACAAATCACTGTTACGAAAGCACAAAGGCAGTCGCTACAAAATTCAAATTTAGATAATCAATCACTGATTAGGCATGACAAATTGCGACCCATCAAAAACCCCGCCGTTACTCTCAAACAAACTGACCATCGCGTTGATATCAAAACTGAAACTGTTAATGTTCCATGAATCCTGGATTCCTCTGTCCATGAATACCGGGGGTGCAGATCCTGGAACAGCCATATTATCAACGGGTTTGACGTTGAGGTTGGTCGATCGTGATTGGTCATTAATCGGTGAGACCGTAGGAGCTTGTTCGTCAGGTGTGAGTCCACTAGAGCCATTGGGAGTGACCATCGTTTGGGTCGAGGCTGTTTCTGAGACTGTCACGTATGCTCCAACAGGTCGACCGGACGCCACGATGTCTTCCATTGAGCAGCTATTTTCGATGATCAATCAGCGCCATCAATGTTTTCACGTGGCACACAACTCACTTGTAAAGCACTGTGAGCGGCTTTCCATCTCTTGGCTGACTTTCCATCTGCGTCATAAGATCGTCAATGATACGCAGATGCTTGACTGCGATTGGAAAGCGTTCCGAATACCTTTGGATAGCGAGTCTGCATTTATGATGAATCATAGTCAGTTTCACTCGGGCCGGCTGGGCGACAGCACAATGCTTACCTAAATACCTCAACTTCTGATCTGAAGACCGAAGCTGATACAGGATCACCCGCCTGCGATGCGGCTTCGATGAATCGAAGGAGTCCTCGCGCAGCAAGCGACCAAGTAAAGCAGGAATGCGGGCCGAAGAGGGTCACTGGACCCCGGGTCAGCTTAGTCACCATGTGTTTGAGAACGATCTTTGCAGCTCACAGTCATAGCTGGTAGCGGTGACTGTTCATCCGAACAGGTTGATCAGCATCGTACGCAAACAAACACAGAACTGTTGACTCACTGTCATATAATAGAGACAGAGCCGCCCGGATAGCGGCTAACGTCATTCGCGCTCCTTCATGCGTCCATGTGTCCTTGGTCACCAACGGTTCACCCAGGCAGATGCTTGCACTGCGAGAAAATCAGTTAGCAATACCTTGATGACGATGGCTACATTGTACCCACGTATGTAAGATCCAGAGTGCTTGAATCAAGTCTCTGTCGAACGCCTCGACTCCCTGACCTGCCTTGAAATGCGTGGGTCGTCTAAACTCTGGCGGGAAACTCATCCTGAATGTATTGATCTGCGAAAGCAATACTCTGAAAGTCGGGTGGGAAAGGTAGCCGCTAAGAAGACAATCGTAAGTCATGGACGTATATCCGAGACAGCAATGGAGACTAACGCGATGCTGTGGGTACCTCGGGAGTATCGACGGAAGAATATTTGCACTTCCGTGTACAATTTCAACGATTTCACTAGAAGGCAGAAACTCTATGATATCGTTAGTATCACAAATAATCGAAACACACAACGACTCACATCGCGATGACGAGGTGGATCTACGAAGACAACCCTGGTCAGCATGACGTGATGGCAATGGCTGGAGGACTTACGATTCGTATATATATCAGGAGACCTGTATCATTTGAAGAGGTCAGCTTGACTTGCAGGGATCAAGCGATCAGGACTCACAACAAAGTTTGCACTCCTGTCATTTCGCCAAATCCAATGTCGTACGTAGACTGTAATACCGGAAGTTCCACCGTGACCTCATCCTCACTCAGAGACTGCATCAAAAGGGCACGTCAGCATTGAAACCCAGCGAAAGGACTAGCTTACTCACAGAAGGCCAGGTAGTGCTTGCAGCGACACTTCTCTCCAAAAGGTACGCCATCCTGACAAGACGATCGACACTCAGCTGATGGGAAGAGCCTACTGACACACAACTAACGTACCACCATGTTCGATCCCTTTCCGCTTGTTCCGTATCACTAGTCGCCGGTGGTAGAAGTGAATTTGCCCCTCGAGACAGATTGTTTTCCGGTACATCTAGGTATGGTTCATAAGCTGTCTTTCATTGCCTACGTGTGCTTTGACTCACTTGGAGACTCATTGATACGCATGGGTGTGGCCATTCTGATGCATGATCCGGTCTCCATCCAAAGATCGGTCCACCTTCCCACCCCGTGTTAGCTCACAAAATGATGTCTTTTCGAGCAACTCACCAAGCGTTGTATTGGTCAACCGTGGTAGCTATGATATAGGCTGATCATATCACGGTAAGTTTAATTAATCAGACCACTTTTTGACAACCCAACGAGACTGTCTTACCTTGCATGCATGTTAGGAATCTATCACCTCGATCGATACATGCCGAGAACGTCTGAAATGCCTTGCGACGATGCCATAGCTGGAATCGGCTCAAAGGGGTCAATGATTCCGGCCGGCGGGCTGCTGACGAGCTGGTAAAGTTGAAATGTGGCTCTGAGGCCGATCCATCGAAATCTTTCGTTGGGTGGGTGTATTCATTCGTCGAGGCTCCGACGGGGAAATATGCTCGTGTTGCCAGGGAGGTTTCCGATATGAAATTCGAAGTCACAGCCAGAATGGCGTGGAGAAGAGGTTGTGTCTGGGTTGAAGATTTCAGTAAGATGATGGATCACGAGATTTATGCACAAGCTCACGGGAAAGTCACGATGAGACGGTGGTAGCATCAAATTCTGCAACAGTCGATTCTTGTTCAGCATCCTGGGTAGGGTAGGTACTTTCTCGAAGAACACTCGGGTCATATGCTGTGAGATGGTGTGAGCTGAGTGTACGCTTTGCAAACGACATGCACGTACCTCTACAACTTCATACTTGGGCAGATCTTTTGGCCAGCTAGATTACAACGTCAGTAGCCTTTGGTATCACGGGTTGGACTAGCTTACTCTGGCCATATGAGATCGAAGAAGCCTGCCAATGGATCTGCCTGAGATGGGTCATTATAGCTATGTAGAATGTTCTGATCATGCTTGATCTGACTCTCTCCTGATTCATTGCCCGGGGTTGCGACTTCAGTGGCCCCAACATAGAATGACGAAGTGTTCGGCCAACTTCCGTGATTGGAGTTATGCTGATTTTGCATTGGGTTCTCCGCTACCGATGTCGATGCTGACATGATTGATTGGGCGTTATATGGTGGGCCATTTTGCGAAAATTGTAGGTTGTTTGACGAGGGTATGTAAGCACTGGATGATCCATCATAGATCGTAGATGGTGCATTTCCATGAATATGGGCAGAGCTTCCGTTCATGCCGAAGGTCGAGTGACCGAGTCCTTGCTTCTGATCTTCAAGGGCAGTGTGACATGCAGCTTCACTCGCGAATAAGCACGTCTTCTGATCAGCAGGATAGGAACGGTACGGCTCACCGATACGACCTTCCAGCTCATTGAGTTTCGCCTTCTTCACACTGACTTCATGATCATCCTCGAATCTCCGCTCCTGCTCTGCTGCCAAGGCCTGTCGCTTTGCTGATTCTCTTCTTCGACGGGTTCTAGCACTGGGTTCTTTAGGTTCATCCCACGAACAAGCTTCGTTGTCGGATGGGTGGTCGTTCTTGTTCGTACCACGCTGTCTTGGCTTTTGACAGTTTGTACAAATCGGCTTCACGGCATCGCATTTCTAGGGAAAGAGTCATTAAGGTATTGTTCATTGCTGAGATCGGCGATACTTACTAGTTTTCGCTTACTGCCATAAGCCGTCAATGTCAGTGATGTCCATCAACAGACCAAGAAATCCAACTCACCGACACTGATGACATGCCGAATTCCGAGCTAGCACTTTTGGGATATCATTATCGATGAAACTCGCTGACGAAGCTGATTGTGCCGGATTACGATTAGGGCTTCCGGGTAAGCTTGCTGAAAGGATCGAATCGATATTATGGGATGAGTCCTGCCTTGACATGATGAGCTGTATGCAACGAGGGTGACGAGGGTGCGTTTAAATATGATGATGATGTTATGGAGGGGGAATGAGAGATCAAGGATGCCCATAGGATGAAAATAAGATGAAAAGGGAGATAGATGTAAATAACCATAACAGGTATAAACACGCTCTGTATGATCATGTTCCCCGACCTCGGCCATAGGCCATTACACCTTAAGAGTACCATGCGAATACAATCCATTACAAAGTCATCCTAATCGGAATCCTATTATTCATTCTAATACTGATGGATTCCTAATTAGTAAAGTCACGTGTCTGATGTCTGAGAGTAACGTCAATATATATATTACACGTCCAAAGAAGCGCTGCTTACAAGACTGATTTCTCATTTCTCCTTTCGCATTCTCATACATCGCCCACATTGACACCACCCTCCCAGCACTTCTTAATGCGTATCGAACAATGCCTTCTGCCCCATCTGCCCCATCTCCCATAATACCGGATTCTCTACCTAACCGACCTCCTTCACCAACACAGCTCGCCCCTCGGTCAATCACCCATCCCGATCAGATAGCAGCTCAGCTAGCTCTCCTCACCAAGAGAGAAGCTGAGTTATCACTATCACTCAATGCTCTCGTCGCAGATAGGGCGCAGATAGATGGTGCTCTCTCTCGCCTGAGGGAGCTGGGCTCAGAAGTAGGCACTCTAGCTGCGGAGGTTGATGGAAGTAGGAGTGTATATTCAAACTCGAAGGGATTGGGCTTACAGTCTAACGGACATGATATGTACGATGGACCGGATGAGGGGCTGGTGGAGAGAGTGACTAGAGTATGGGAGACGAGTGAACGAGTCGGAGGGAAGGTACGACGATTAGACGAAGAAGTGGGTAGAGTGAGGGAAGCTACAGATATCGTGACAGAGGTATTGGAGCTCAAGGTGAGTCATACGGTCCGTCTTCCTTTGAGCTATGCTTATATATATATCTCAGAACGCCCTGTACACACTCTCAGCCGCTATAGCCAAGTCAGACTGGGAGTCAGCTTCACGAGCCTGTCGAAGGGCCATGTCAGTGAGGCAAGAGGTGATAGAAGGAGGATTTGCAGGCGGTGTCGTGGTGAGCGGTGTTTGATGATCGAATGAAAAATATCCAAGCTAATCACGCTTCTCAGCCCACACCGCAGTATCCACTGCCTCCAGCTCAGACCTTGCAGGAACTTCGAGAGGTCTTGCTTCATACTTTCAGAACGGAATTTGATGCCGCAGCGGAACGAAAAGACGAACAGAATGTCAGTCGGTTCTTCAGACTTTGGCCAGGTATAGGAGCAGAAGAGGAAGGCTTGGAAGCGTACGGAGATTTCGTTGTCGGATTGGTCAAGGGAAGGAGCTCTACTGCCGGAAAATGTGAGTGCATGTCTATCAAAATCTCAGCGTCCATAGGTACAGCTGAATCTGAGCTTTTCTACTAGCATCCTCACCACTATATTACCTAACGTCACTTACCAATCTTCTCGAAGCTATTGCTCATATCATTGACCAACATCAGCCGGTGGTAGACAAATACTACGGGAAAGGCAGGATGAGGACCGTTGTGGGCAGATTAGTCGGCGAGAGCGATAGGGTTGTACGGAATCTCGTCGAAGGATGGGAGGAGGAACGGCGGGTTGGACGACTTGTGAGTCCGGAAATTCCTCATTATGACTTGAGCTTACGTGTCTATTACAGATCTCAGACACAAAACAATCAAGCTTCCCACTATTACACAACCCATCTCTACTTCCACCCTTATTTGCATCTCTCAACAATCCTGCGGTCCAGCAGCTGTCTCTCGCTTCGTTAGCCAACACGACGTCAGCTGCTCTGCCGAATCTCTCTTCCGCGTCCACTCTGCTGCAATCATACGCTCAAGGTGGTAAGAAAGGCGTTCCGCAGCCGGTGCAACCTGTGGCAATGGAGGAAGAAGAAACCGGACCAGACCCTCGAGATGTTGATAGGGTCTTAGGAGAATTGGTGGCTTTGGGCGGTCGATGGGCCTTGTTTAGACGATTTGTATGGAGTCGCATAGTGGTGAGTTCTATCCATACCACGCTGGTTTCGTTTCCTTCGCTAAAAATTCGCGATTAGGATGACGATGAAGACGATGATGACGGAGAGGCCAAAGATGAAGACACCATAGAAGACGGGAAACAACAAGAGCAGATGGATGTGATAGAACAATCCGGTAGTCAGAGAGCGATTGAGAATCTACTCAAGGTGTACTATGAGCCCTTGGAAATGTGGTTCCTTCGGATGAGTATAGAAAAGGTAGGTTGAGCTTGTCATCGCACCAGAGTATCTACTGACATCATACGGCCAGGCCCATCGACTAGACCTACCCGATATCTCATCACGCCCTCACTTATCCTCTATCCTCGACGACACGTTTTACCTCCTCAAGCTTGTGCTCGGCCGATTGCTCTCATGCGGATCGATAGCCACACTTCGGTCTATGCGTCAGAAACTTGCAGAGGTGATAGAGAGAGATTATACAGGAGTCATTAGGAAGAAAATGGATGCTGTCTACGTCGGTCAAGCACCTAGTTCACAGGATAGGGGAACGGAGAAAGATAAGAGGGAGAGGAATCAGAGGTCTGCGTTCATGGTGAGCCACTGCTTGATCTATTTTGCCCCAAATCCGAGAGCTGAAGTCTTCGATAGATACACTTGAACGATCTAGATGTCTCAGCAGATTATATGGAGAGACTATTGGACGAGACGCTAGCAAATCTACCTCAAGTCTTTCTGAAAACCGAGATACATCCTGTAAGAGACGAGATAGAGACGTTGAGAGATATCACAAATCGGTTCCGATCGACTGGCAAGGTGAGCATACATGTGTCTTTCGCATTCCGCCTCCTCTTGCTGACTTTGACCCTCGCAGGCTGGGCTCGAGCAATTGTTCAACCAGCTTACCAAACCAAGGCTACGAGGGCTACTGGATGATTGCTACAAAGACGTTACCTATTTACTAGATGAAGATAGCTTTGCGGAAGCTGACGAATCTGATCTCGTGCGGAAGAGGTTTATCCGAGCTTGGGAGAGCTTAGTCGATGGATACAAGGTATGTCGATGTTTTATCTTGACGAAGGGAATAGAGGCTAATATGCTTCGTGGTGTAGGACTCTTTCACCGACCATAATTACCAGACATTCTTCAACTTGACCGTGGAGGTGCTTGTCAGACCATGGGAGAAGATGATTCAGGGCATGCGATTCACTGAGGTATGTTTTGACTCAATGGTGGTATATTGCGTGCGCTGACTGTGCACTTGCTCAGCTTGGTGCCATTCGACTTGAGCGAGATGTTCGGGCGATAGCCAACTACCTTTCTGCTCAGACGTCGTTCGGTGGAGCTAGAGATAAATTCACAAGATTACAGCAGATTGCTACTGTTTTGAACCTTGATGCGGTGAATTCATCTCATTGAACAATGACAATTTGAAAAATGCTGATCAGTGTCGAGCTTCATAGGACGAAGACCCAGAAGAATTCTGGAGTAATTCGGGTGTACCTTGGAGATTGAGTAAGACGGAATACAACAGTATCATCGAGCAACGTCAGTAACGAAATTAGAATTGTAACATAATTGACAATGCATATGAGCTAGATCATCTCGCCTTGGTCTGTCTACACTACTAATTTACAGATCTATATACAACCTTACGACCCTATCCCGAACACAAGATTATTCATCTATATCTACAGTCATGCCCCACATCCTAGCTATATCTACCCAAAACTGCTCCTCTCCGCCTGAACCGCCAAGAGGCCATCTACCCCCTACCAGCTGTTTCACTTCCCCCTGATTGAGCGGGGCTGCACGAGATCCTTCACCTCTTGGACGAGCGTCGATGATATCCTTCAGCCTCGAATGAAGATGATAGGTATTATGATACAGCTGTCTCAGGATCAATCTTCCCCTTCTTATAGCTTCATCTTCAGGTTCTTCATCTATCTCATTCTCTTCCCCTGGAGGTATACTTATAATCTCATCCTCCTCATCCAAAAGCCTAGCATCTTCCTCACCCTCATCCAACCTTAGATGACCCTCTTCACCTACTCTTCCCCTACCTACAGCAAATTCACATACTCCCATACATAACTTCCAAGCTCGCTCAAATAGCTCAAAAGCCAATAACCACCATCCGCCGGTCTTGCTCACTCCTGCATGGACGGTAGGCGGAGATGAGGTCAGGAGCAGTAGGGATTTGTATAGAGGTAGGTCGGAGAAGGAGTAGGTGATGGGTATGGGTGTGTTCTTAGGTTGATGGTATGTCGAGAGTATATGAGGTGTAGGTGTAGAGGGATGAGCATCGTTCTCAGATTGGTGAGATGAAAGTGGGATGGAAGAGAGGTCGATGAACATGTCGTACGCGGTGTGATGGGATTTATAGATCGCGTCGGATGTAGCTAGAGTATATATAGGTGATATGAGCATCGATACTGAAGGTAAATAAAGATGGTGTCAACTCACTGGCGACCCAGCCGCCTGTCCGTTTCTTCAGATCGGACAGATCCATCAATCCCACGTTACCTAGCCATTTGGAGGGGGCTGCATCTGGAGTGGAGGGCGGTGAGAGAGACATGGACCATATGCACCATGCGAAAGCTGCTAGAGGTAGTAGCGGAGGGGTCGAGTAGAGTATCTGAAGGGAGGAGCAATCAGCACAGACTTTCATCTCTCGAACGGTCAGTCTCTGTAAAACGTGATGTCGGAACTCACTATTCTTTGACCCGAAAGAACAGCTTTGTACACTGGTACGATGGACGGTCCCAGCACACCCAGCAGTGATGGCAAGTACGCGATAGGATGCTCAATCTAGATAACGAAGTACATCGTCAGTCCCAATGATACACGAGTAATCATGACCATGGGCCTACTTACGGGTAAACTCGCACGTCCTTCCACCAGCTGCCTGATCCCCCTCACAGCCTCTTTCCCACTCATCTTGCTATTGTCATTGCTCAAAGATCCCGGATGGGAATCAGCTCGATTATCGTGCCATACTTTGGCGAGTATCGAGACTGCGTTGGAAGGTGAGGTCGAAGTGGAAGGTGCGAAAGGTGATGATTCGAGGCTCTCCAGCTGGTCAAATAACGTTGAGAGGGGATCATGGAGGGTGAATAGATCAGATGGAACGGCACGGTTGGCTAATCAGATTATCAGATAAATACCATGTCATAGATACACGTAGCAGCGGGGAGAGTGTAGATGTTAATAATCTCTCACCCAGTACAACACCCAAAGTACCCATCTTCCTCCCTCGACTGCTCTCATCGCTCAGCCTACTACGGAACACCCCCGCACCTGGCAACTCATGATGTATAAACAGCACAAGGTCAGAGTCAAGAGCATGTAGACCTGAGGGGAGGGTCGTATGCTCGATAGTCTCTGCTGGAAGATCTGACAAACAAAATACATTTCAGCGAGCAATTCGCTTGACAAGGGGAGTGGACGACTCACTCGGTAGAGAAGCGTAGAAGACGACTGATTGACCTTTGATATCGTCGAAATGGGTCAAGAAGATCGCTGCTAGGGGAGGCAGGGTGGTCATGATGTTCTTAGCCCAAAGATATACATACATGAAGAGATTGTGATTAATGATGAGCAAGTCAAAGTCATGATGAGAAGTCTTTGTTGTTGTTGTCGTTGTCCGGGTTCGGAATGGTACTCATATTTCAGGAACAAAGTGCTCGGATGATGACGAGGTGGATGGAGGTGTTACAGCTCAGCAAGTGTTATCAGATAAGTACCAGAAATGCAATTCAAATTGCGGGTTAATGATTCATATGCACACAGGATCATCTCAAGAGCATGATATACATCTACACATGATATGGAAGGAATAGGATCATAGTCATTATCATCTACATGTTTATGCAAAGTACTATAACACCAAAAACATATCGTCAGTTTCTCGCCCACTTTAGAGAGAATACGCTAGTGACTTACGTGGTGCTCCTTGGCTTTACGTGCTTGGACTTCAAGAATACCTCCATGGAAATGTTCGTGAGACAACTGGGTAGCATTTTGTCGTAATGCCAACTAGAAACATTGGATCATCAGCCGAGGTCTTGATAGACAGTAACGCTCAACTTACCATTCCCGCTTCTACACATACTGCCTTGAGCTGAGCACCATTCATATCTTCCGTTGATCGAGCCAATTCCTCGAAGCTATAGCAGGCACAGTCAGTTTCCTCCTACTTTTCTCGATTGCGCGACGGGCTTGCTTACTTGACACCGTGGTGATTGAGCTTTCTAGAGTGGATTTGCAAGATTCTTTCCCTGGCTGATTCGTTGGGCAAGGGGAATTCAATCTTTCGGTCCAATCGACCGGAACGAAGTAGAGCAGGATCAAGGATATCAATTCGGTTGGTAGCGGCGATAACCTAATCACGAAAGTTGAATCAGCTATAATTCTCCCCAAACAATGGAGGTAGCTGACCTTGATTCGACTGTCACTCGAGAAACCATCCAACTGGTTCAATAACTCCAACATGGTTCTCTGCACTTCTCGATCACCAGACTTATCACTGTCAAATCGCTTTGTACCGATGGCATCCAGCTCATCGATGAAGATGATCGCTGGGGCCTTCTCTTTGGCCAACTCGAAAGCATCTCGGACTAATTTCGCACCATCACCGATATACATCTACGTGAAAAGTCAGCCATACTTTCCTTTGAATACCTCAATTCCAGCTTACCTGAACAAGAGCTGGACCAGCTAATTTGAGGTAACAAGCGTTGGTCTGAGCAGCACAGGCTCGAGCAAGAAGAGTTTTACCGGTACCTGCGACGTTGTGAGCTTCCATCCATTCTATCTAAGGAAAACTTATTAGCTCACCTGGTGGACCATACATCAAACAACCCTTTGGTGGTGTAATACCGAGTGTCTTGAATTTATCAGCTTGCTGCATTGGTAATACACTGAAAGGGAAACAAGAATTAGCTTGAACTGCGAGCCAGATGAATATAGGCTTACATAGCTTCGATCAGTTCCTCAACCTGCTTATCCAAACCACCGATATCCGTGTATGTCTCCGTAGGTCTCTCATCCACTTCCATCGCTTTCACTCGCGCATCGTACTCGGCAGGTAATTTATCGAGAATGAGGTATGAATCCTTGTTGACACCGATCAAATCGCTTGGACGCAATTCTTCATGGGGTACAAGTCCGATTATTGGTAAGAATACGGTCTGAGGAAAGATCTTCTTCAGTGTGATTCTGGGATGTAGCTTTGAGCTTACCACTCACTTGTCTGGTAGATGTTTTGATAACAGCACATTTCGATTTCTTAGCATTTTGCTCATTATGAGCAGCACCTTCTTGTTCTTCCGCATCAACGTCTAGGATCTACGTTGACGAGGAAAAGAAGATCAGTGCAGGTCATGCAGATGTGCGAATATGGCCACCACTTACCTCTACCACCTTCGATACCAAGTAAGGTAATACCTTATTCTGCTTGATCTTGGTCATGTTATCACCGATCTTATCTGTCATCTGCTCTCTCTCGTGTCCTAATCTCAAGTTCTCCTGCCTCATCATCTTGATCTCGTTGTCAATCATACGTGTTTGCATTTTGATATCAGCCGTATCGGACTGATAAGTATGAGTCAACCTTGATCAGCAGATATCCTCCCTTATTCGCTTGGAACCACTTCTAAATTGCCTTCAAGTCCGCTGTACTCACGTTCAACACTCCTTCCGGTATATCCTCAAGATCATCTTCTTTCGTCACTTCCTCTTGCATCTGAACATCTTCGGCGGGTGAGTCGTTTGATTGGGCGGACTGTGGGGTCTCTCCATTTGACTGGGACACAGCTGCTACTTCCTCTGGCTTGTTGTCGCCATTATCATTGTTCTGAGGTGGAGGAGGGGGATCTGATGCTGGTGCTGACATGGTTGATGTGTGATGATGATATCAAATGAAGTGAAAGATGAGGATGAGCAGTGATAAGGTTGTATGGTTATATACAGTCAAGTGAATAAATCACGATTCGTCAGCGAGAGAGAGTGAGAGAGGTAGACAGTTGAACGCGATTCAATGCTACCAGTGATGATTTGATCCCGCTCTCATATAACTCATAGTAAAAATATGTGATGACGTGGAAAATTTCAACCTATGAGCTATGACTCATAGATAGCAAGTAGGTGTATGGTGTTGATCGTACTAGTAAGTTATGTAGTATATCCTATATCATGTATAGTTATATCCTATGTATACAATATACATTCTGGAAACAAGATCGAGATTCACTTTGATCTGCTACTCGCTGCGACTGCCTCGAGTTCTACTCCCTCTGAACTGGATACCGGTCCATCGAGATGCACTTCTCAACCCGAAATGCCTTCTACCTTCGGGCGTCAAACTATCGAGTAATCCCGTTGTTCCTATACCTGGACGAGCGACATGTGAGCTGTCGGGCTACTGCAAAGGAAAGATAATTGTGCTGACACTACTGATTGAAGGTCGACTGGATGTCTGATCGAGTTCTTCAGCTGGTCATAAGTGCACTGCAGCCCAAGTGCGGGTTATCCCTCACACGAACGTCCCCACATATACTGACTACATGTGACTCATCTTGCAGAATGTCCGAATTACTGTTCACCTCTCGAGGGCAGAAAAAGCACAAGGTGCATGTGGAACGTGGAGGTGAGCTATCGATGTCTAATCCTACCGTTTCGTCCGTAGCTTACGTACCATGTCGCGTTTTTTAGAGGGGTATCAATTCTGTTATTTCCTACGAACGACAACGAGAACAGAAGTAGTTTTGTTAAAGGTAATTCACGTCCCTCTCTACATTTGCTTGAGGTTCAAGCGCTAACATGCCAACAGGACAAATCATTCTCTCTCCGTCCGCCTACCCCTCCTCCAGAGATAACACCAGAACCATCCTCTTCCAAGCGTAAAGCCCCATCCTCCTCCTCTCGATCATCGAAAGCTCCCCGGCGAGCACGTACGCGATCTCGATCAGTCGCAACCCAGCTGGAAGAATTAGACGAGACCAACTCGCCATCTCTGCAAAATATGGACAACGCAACTCAAGATTACATTGACGAAGATGGTGTACGGATAAAGGCTGAGCCGGTCGAGTACGATGCTGATCGGACGGAATCGGTCGAAGAGACAAATATCAAGGATTGGAAACCTGATGTCGATGTTTCGTATAAAGGTGAATTTCCACCTCAAATCTGGATAATCTTCGTTAAAGCTGACGACAATAATCAGGCTTTGGTACCTCCTCTGTGCAGCTTGTTCTGATCATCGAGCCATACCCTCCTCTTCCACCTTCGCAATATGCTCCACCATCTTCTCGACTCTCCTCCCGTTCCGCATCGATCGCGTCTGCTCGATCTAGATCCCGTTCAAAGCAGGGTACAAATGCGATCCGGTATTCCTCTACCTCCTTATCACTGGATTCTGCTGGTCAGAGTCGTTCTCAAAGTGTTGCAGAGCCCAATATGAGGAATGCCAGTCGATCAGTATCGGCAGTCCCTAATTCCCGAAGAGGCGGTACATCTTCAGTGACTCCATTCGGACGAGAGGAAAGCTCAATACCTGGACCAAGTAGAAGTGCAGGTCGTAGACGGATGAGTCAGACGCCGTTGTTCATGCCTCGTGATACGCCGTTTGACGAGGACGAAGAGGATGAAGAGGCTCATGAAGCGTATGAGGAGGCTTTGCGAGAGGGTCGTCTGAGATTACCGTCGGTGAATCGTCCGGCGGGTGATTCAAGTGGTCTATCGAGGATGCAAGACGACGATGAGGATGATTTGGATGATGTACCGGAGAGTATAATGGATATAGGAGAGAGGTTAGTGAGGAACAGTCAGATCGAAGAAGGGGTGATACGTGTTCAAGGTGGATGGGAGGAGAGGGCTGAAGGTGAAGAAAGTGCTGTCATGGGTAAAGAGGAGCCTGGCGACTAGGGCATCAATGCGCTGCAAGGGATTACGGACATTGTATTCTTTCGTAACTACATGCACAGTCATCCTCTAAGACTCTACACAAATGGTATCACTTCGATGAATTAACTTCTGACTGAATAACGCGGCGCCGTGGAAAGGGGGATAACAGAAGGAAACTATGCTATGAGAATGCTACAATGAGGAAACGAGACAAAAAGGGAAGAAGACAGAAAGTCTTATTAAGGATCAAGAAGAGGGAAAAAAGAGGGAAACCCTAATGTTGGACGAGCGAAGAAGATGGATAACCATAGAGAAGTGAAACCAAAAGTGACGGATAAAGAAGAGGTGAGGGAAGCGGATATTCCACACAATGATGTTGCTTGAATTTAGCAAAGAGACATGCTGACACTGCCTAATTATCCTCCTCGTAGAGGTTCTCCATCCAGGTTTTGGCGACTTCATAATCCTTCTTACAAGCTGACAAGAGATCTTTGATCCTCTTCAATGCCTCGGGAGCTTCCAGACTGACACCGGCTTCTTCGTCTCTCAGATTACCGTAATGTTGCATCTTCTCGCAGGATGCTTGAACTTTGATTATACCCAGTGCGGCGGATGAACCTTTGAGAAAGTGACCGAGGGAGGAAAGTTTGGCGAGATCTTCGGCGACGCTGTGAGATGGAGGTGTAAGGGGGAGGGTGAGGGTGTTAGTGATGAAGGCAGGGTTGAGGTGTGAGGTGCGAGGGAGAATAAGGAAAACGGCCGGGTGTTGGGATGATTTGGTGCACGCAGTGGTGTACATATCAAACCAACAACCATATCAGATGGGATTGAGAGATCCAAGGGTGAAGGGTGGGAATCGATCAGAGGAACAGGTGATCGAGAAAAGGCACATTGTAGAAACATGATCAGCGATCACTCGACGGTGATGTTTGGTAACGTTGAATGAGTTGGAAGAATGATGAGGTGAGCTACCATCACTCACATAGCAGCCTCCATATCTCCAAAGGTAGCTTCAGCCTGTTCGAAATAACCCCAGACGATACCTTTTGAGAAAGCATGTTTCTCTCCGTCCTCATCCTCACCCTCATCTTCCTCGTCCATGTCCATGATTTGTTGGAATGTCTCCATGTCGATCACATCTTCCTCGAGCTGAGAGTGAGCAATTAGGGTCAAGCGATGTGATGAGGGATAAGAGATGAGGATGATGATACAGGGATGGAGTTGTTACGAGTTTTAGTCAGCTGACATGTATAACCCCTCATATTGAACAGCGCACTGACCTCTGGCTTCTCATCATCCTTCTTCACATCCGCAACAACTGGATCCTGCTTCGTCTCACTGGCTTCCGATGCAGCAGCAGCAGATGAAGACGAAGCTGCAGGTTTGTCATCGACCTTCTTAGCTGGTGATGTGGATAATGATTTCTGATCTCTTGTGTCCGACATGTTGTTGGGTGATGATGATTGATAGGGGCAAGGTGATCGAGGTCGGTTGATCGATGACGCGGTGACTCAGTTGCTGATGATGTTTATTCTGACGATGAGGTGAAGTGGTCAGGCGATGACTACTGTCGACAAGGAGTGAGAGCGATGCTAAGACTGTTCAAGTGAGAGAGTGTAAGAGTGTGAGAGGGTGATGTCTGGATGTAGGATATATAGTAGGAGTGTTATTTTTTGGATTGATGTTTGGTGGCGTTTGAAGGATAAAGGATAACTAGTACTGACTAATAAAAAGGAAAAGGGTCTTTTTATTCGGTTTGACGTCAATGCAAATAAATGGTTCGGACTAATCTGATTTCTTCTTCAACTACTTGCTTGCACCTTCTTATGGTGGTCGATACGGGCGATAGGTGTATGTATATACCTGTCCTATATAGTCGCTATAGGTCGATGTGCAACGAGGACAAGAGGCGTGCGTATATGCTACATATGCTAGTATTGACACTACTCATACTTTTTCCACGATGAAATTTCGGGTACTAGGATCTCACCCACAGTGATGAAATATGAAATGATGCAACACATGTATGTACACACGTACAGTGAGTGCAATCGGACCCACTTGACCATTCAGGGTTTAAACACAGTTAAATACATTTAGACAGCTTAAACCAGCTTTGCGGTACATACTACTGTACACACCGACACTACTCGACATGTATGAACCATTCCTCACACATGTGTGTATCTACCTATATGCATAGTCTCATCTATATACATCATTCTATATTTCTATATGCATTATCATCAGAAGAATCGACATCATCTAACCTCAGCACCCGAGCCATTGCAATCGCCGCATTACCATGATAGCACTAGGCAGTAGGAATAGGTCGCTTGAAAAGCTTCTCTTCTCTGCCAACTTGACGTTCTCCCAACGCCCTCCACCTCTGCTCTTCCTCCTCTCTGATCTTCACGCACGTCTCCAACAGAGCTGGCCAGTATGTGGCGTGATCGTATGGCAGCTATCGGTGCAGATCATCACTCAGCAGAGGCATCGAGCGAAGCCCTAGGCCTCAAAAGTATGACTCACATCAACGTTGCCACCAGCTTCCTTGAGAAGCTGGCTGGGATCAACCACACCTTCTTTGACAAGTTCTGCGCCTTCGAGGGATCCAAAACTGACTTTCTTCTTGGTGACTGGATCGACGAACGGCCACACGAGGTTTATGAGAGTCTTGAAGATCCAAGGCATACCTTGGAAAACGCTCAGTCCAAGAGTCTCAGGATAATAACTGGAGAGGATGTGATTTGTTGATTTGATGACCTATTGACAGATGATCAGCTTAATGAACGATATTCCGCAGTGGTAGACAGTCTCACTGATAAAGGTAGCGAAGGACCTGATTTCTTCCCTGCCCAATTGAAAATGACGAAAGTGTTTCTGCACACGCAAGTTTCAATTTCGCTCTCTTGGACGGAGATCTGTGGGAAAAGATTCAGAACATACGTTACACCGGCACACATGAGATCTTTTGCTCTTTCCAGCATGTAAACCTACATAACATAGGTAAATGAGTGACGCGTTGTCGAGTATCATATCTAGAACCTCACCATAGGATGAGCACGCCCCGAAAAGCGTTCAAGCTCTTTTGGGTCATCCCATGACATGACACTCCGATTCACGAAGAATGTGAGTATGGGTTGACCTTTATTCGAGAAACCCAAGGCGAGGTTTTTACCGGTTTTCGACTGCAGCGTGGTGTTATTGGGCGGACCCTACGGTCGTGAACAAGGAATGAACGCACCTCTTCAGAGCATTCTTCCGCCATACGTTTCAGATTGTCTATATCTTCTGTACGCCTCCACAACAGGCATTCCTCCAAACGAGTGATCGTAGCATGAAGGTCATTCTTGGTTGCTGAGGTTTGCATACGCTCAATGAGTACTGCTGTTCATGGGACAGAGCAGGCGTCGGAAAGCTCACCAACAAGGAATCTGCCGATTCAATGGTTGATTTGGTGAGCCCTTCCTATAATGTTCAGTCATTATGATAGCAATTACCTTACTAAAGTTTCCTTTGACTGATGAAACGCTATGATCAGCATTGGTATACCAAATATAATCAGTGTCTGTGAGCGAGAAACGTACCAGATAAATCATTTCCCTATCACCTATAGGGGTCTTCTCTTCTGCATGTTGCTTGACAGGTAGGGCATAGTCTGGTGAGCCAAAGTGATCTATCAGACATTTCAACTTTGCCTCCTGATCTTGTGTCAAGGGTGGTTTTGCTTCTGGTGTGACACTTGGTGGGGGAGAGAGAAGCGAGGTCCATGGTGACTGAGTGGCCATGTTGGGACTATACAGCTAGTGCGAGACGGAAGTCGTGCCAAGAGATAGAGATATGCGTGTGAGTATGAGTATGATAGTATGATCAGATTACAAGATTGGCCTTTACATTCCTTGAGATTGCTCTTCCGTTCACTGGTAGTAAAGTTGAGCATGTTACATGTTATATGTTCCCAATCTTACGAGTAATAAGCATACAAGTAATCAGGAACACTCATTACTACTCTAGTCCCGACGGAGAGTGAGCCATAGCATCCCGAACACGTGGTTCTCACCGGGATCACCGGAGTACATATAAATATAGAAATAAAGAGTTATGTAATCATACCCTGTTTTAATTATCTTATTTGATCCTCCTATATCCATCATATGGTGAGGAATAGAAAGTTCCAGTGATTCCTAGTACAATACAAGGTAATCAATCAAATCGACGCTGGACTGGACCATACCATCCGTCTCGCTCATCTTTTTAAACATATCTTACACCCCAACCTTTCCTTCTCTTTCTTCAGTTGCATTTCTTTCCTTTTCATCAGGATTCAACGATCACAATCATAAAAACTACTATCGCACAGTAGATATAGACATCTGTAACACTCTACTTCTCATCTTACCACTTTTCTACATCCATTTGTGAGTCCCTTGAACCATAGAATCCCACAAGGGGATTTGCGCTGCAAAGTGGTTGCTGACCGCTGTCTTCTTTCTCTCTTCATAGATACCTGTATTCAAAATGTCTGGCCAATCCGAGACCTTTGGTTTCCAAGCCGAGATCTCTCAACTTCTCGACTTGATCATCAACACCTTCTACTCCAACAAGGAAATCTTCCTTCGAGAATTGATCTCCAATTGTTCCGATGCTCTCGACAAGGTCAGATACGCCGCCCTCACCGACCCTTCTCAGCTCGACACTGAAAAGGATCTCTACATCCGAATCATCCCCAACAAGGAGGAAGGTACCCTCACCATCCGAGATACCGGTATTGGTATGACCAAGGCCGATCTCGTCAACAACCTCGGTACCATCGCCAAATCCGGTACCAAGGCTTTCATGGAAGCTCTTTCCTCTGGTGCTGATATCAGTATGATTGGTGAGTATCTCTCAGTCATCCTTATGACGCGAACAAAGGAATCTGACTGATGGTTATGTATAGGTCAATTCGGTGTCGGTTTCTACTCTTCATACCTTGTCGCCGAAAAGGTCCAAGTCACCACCAAGCACAACGATGACGAGCAATACATCTGGGAGTCTGCCGCTGGTGGTACTTTCACCATCACTGAAGACGTTGATGGGCCACGACTCGGTCGAGGTACCTCCATGAAGCTCTTCATCAAAGAGGACCTCAAGGAATACCTCGAAGAGAAGAGAATCAGAGAAATCGTTAAGAAACACGTAAGTGTCACGTTGGCTTATTTAGTTGACCACTGAGCTGACGTTTATACTCTCCAGTCTGAATTCATCTCCTACCCTATCCAACTCGTTGTTACCAAGGAGACCGAGAAGGAAGTAGAGGACGAGGAAGAAATCAAGGAAGGCGAGAACAAGATCGAGGAAGTCGAGGATGAGGATTCCGCCAAGAAGACTAAGAAGACCAAGAAGGTCAAGGAGACCACCACTGAAAACGAGGAATTGAACAAGCAGAAGCCTATCTGGACCAGGTGAGTCTTTTTGGTAAACTGAGTATGCGGACATCATCTGACTCCACGATCTGCAGAAACCCCTCCGAAGTTACCCAAGAGGAATACGCCAGTTTCTACAAGTCCATCTCCAACGACTGGGAAGACCACCTCGCCGTCAAGCACTTCTCCGTTGAAGGTCAACTCGAGTTCAAGGCCATGCTTTTCGTCCCCAAGCGAGCTCCCTTCGACCTCTTCGAGACCAAGAAGAAGAGACACAACATCAAACTCTACGTCCGAAGAGTGTTCATCTCCGAGGACAACGAGGACCTCATCCCTGAATACCTCAACTTCATGGTCGGTCTTGTCGACTCTGAGGATCTCCCTCTTAACATCTCCCGAGAAACTCTTCAACAAAACAAGATTCTCAAGGTTATCCGAAAGAACCTCGTGAAGAAAGCTCTCGATCTCATCTCCGAGGTTGCCGAGGACAAAGAGAACTTTGACAAATTCTACACCGCCTTCTCCAAGAACCTCAAGCTCGGTATCCACGAGGATGCTACCAACCGAAGCAAGATCGCCGAATTCCTCCGATTCCACTCCACCAAGTCCGTCGATGAGATGACCTCGTTCAAGGACTACATCACCCGAATGCCCGAGGTGCAAAAATCCATCTACTACCTTACTGGTGAATCTCTCGATGCCGTCAAGGACTCGCCCTTCCTCGAGGTCCTCAAGAAGAAGGGATTCGAAGTCTTGCTTCTCGTCGACCCTATCGACGAATACGCCGTCACTCAACTCAAGGAGTTTGACGGTAAGAAGCTTGTCTGTGTCTCCAAGGAAGGTCTTGAACTTGAAGAGACTCCTGAAGAGAAGGAAGCTAGAGAGAAGGAGGCCAAGGACTTTGAAGGACTCTGCTCAGCCATCAAAGAGAACCTCGGTGACAAGGTCGAGAAAGTCATCGTTTCCAACAGAATTACCGACTCTCCTTGTGTCCTCGTCACTGGTCAATTCGGTTGGTCTTCCAACATGGAACGAATCATGAAGGCTCAAGCTCTCCGAGATTCCTCCATGTCCTCTTACATGGCCAGCAAGAAGACCATGGAGCTCAACCCTACCCACCCTATCATCAAGGAGCTCAAATCCCGAGTTGCCGAAGACAAGTCCGACAAGACCGTCCGAGATCTCACCTACTTGCTCTTCGAGACTGCTCTCCTCACCTCCGGTTTCACTTTGACCGCTCCTCAAGATTTCGCTTCCCGAATCAACCGAATGATCGCTCTCGGTCTTTCCATTGATGCTGACGCTGAGCCTACCCCCGCCGCCTCAGCTGAAGCTGATGCCCCTGCTCTTGAGGAAGCCGCCGGATCAATGGAGGAAGTCGATTAAGTTGATGTGAACAAGGGAGTGTTCGGTGACGAAAAGAAGTAATGTATACAATAATATAGCATTTTCTATTAGTTTTTCGGTTTATTATTTCTATTCGTAGCATTTTATGCATGTGGTTCTATCTGGTCAATCTACAGGTCTACGCACCATCATACCAATACAACAGGCACAAATGTTCTTTCTACATGGTTACGAGTGACTTCTGAACAATCTGCCAAACGAGCTGGTACGCTTGGATGAATCTGCATGAACGGGTACAGGTTCTTTGGGTGGTAAGACAGGTGGTGGTGCGGAAGATACTGCAGAGGGAGGATGTTGTGATGTTTTGCTGCTAGTGCTGGCAACATACTTGAGGTGTTCTCGTCTCCCAGGTTTGAGATCTGGCAGCTCGATAGTGGACAAGTATATGGCTATATTGGGAAATGGGGTCCAGACCTTGCTTTTACCTGGTACAGGATTGGAAGGAGATATAGGTCTTTGATGATAATGTGCATCAGGACGACATTGTTCAGATCAGGCTTGTATCGATGTGGGAACTGTGAACTCACTTGGGCGGCTCGTCATCGAGCTTGATCACCTTTGGACCTGGCTTTCCGCCGTTCAATGAAGGTGGTGGTTTCGACACTACCTCTTCTTCGATCACATATTGATACAATTCCGCCAGGCCCTCATGGTGACGGAATCTGATTTAGACAAGTCAGTAATCCTGTGTCTTCTCCTTACCCCAACTGATTCTGACTCACCTTTTCACACCAAGCGATACCTCTAAAGCCCTTTGAGCCGCTTCGGCTGTCTTTGTCCGTATGACAACGAACAGCACATGCGGGTCCTAAGGACAGGCGGTTGAGTTAGATTCATGTGAGTCATCATAATTTCGTACCCGGGGAAAACGCTCACCTGAAACAGAGCAATGGCTCGAGCGATATGATTGTCAATACTGCTGGTCATAGTGACTACAATCTCATTAGGGTTTTCCTGAAGCACTAAATCAGCCACTCCGACATTGAACAATTAGCTTCAGCCAACTCACCGGCTCAAAGTCGTCTTCGCTTATCACTCTTTCGGGTCTAGCTGGCACTGGCGGAACGTCCTTGTCCCTGATAGGCAACATATTACCATCTTTGACAGATTTATTGCCACTTGAGGGCGACCGAGAGAGCGTATTTCGATCATTGGCCGCATCCAGAAGGCAGAGCAGACTTGTTCAAAAGTATAGCATGAGCTTCTGGCGCTATTTTTGGTCAATGATGTCTGAAGGGTCTCTCTCACCTTGCTACCAGAAGTGTCTCTAATCCTCTTAGATCTTTGATCTCGTTAGGGAATCTATCGATGTTATAATGCAATATCTGCAAGCGGGCTGGACCTTTACTGCTGACGTCTCTTGCTCTACATGGCATTTGCTACATCAGCCATGCCAATATTCGTTGTATCTGCAGTATTGTCTACGATAAGTAAACAGAACTCACAGGCATATCTCAACCTTTGGGTCGGGCTTTCTGTCGAGTGAACATATGTAGTCTTTTCCATAAACCTCACGGGTCCAGCGATATTTATTTCTGTCGATGGTATTAAGGAGATATCAGTACCGGTGAGCTGGATTTGACAGAAATGAAGCTCTGCTATTTGCCTCTCTTTCGATCTGCCGAAGCACAACTTACTCTTCAAAAGTAAAGGTCCATTCCTGTGATTAATCTCAGCGACGCTGCCATCAAGAGCTACTTTCACCCAGAACTCACGAAATTTCTGGATGACAGGAAGACATGTTATTGCATCAGAATACAGTCAACACATGATGATACGTCTATATTTTTACCACTCACATTCTTCCAGTAAACTCGAACGGCACATCTTCATCTGGCCCATGCAGCTGCAACCTTCTCTTCTTGGATTTCTCCATCTCGTAACCCGCAGATGCGAGTCTCGCACCTGTTAGTACATCTGAGGTCGTATCATCAGTGATAAGTTGTAATTTTCATACATGAGATACACACCGTATATAGCACTGGAGTAAGCTTCGTCGTCCCTCTTCTCCCTTACTCTGGCATACCTCGGTTCAACCTTGTTAGCGAGTTGACCGAATGATTCGGAGAGCTGGATGATGGATGGATCTGTGTTTGACTGGCTGAGAGTGAGGGTGTAGCAGTTGGCATCTCTCAGTGCCATGATGTGTTATTTGATTAATAGTTGTAACAGTTGTGGGATATGGATGAGTACATGTATACTACGAGTATGATGGTATGATGGTATGATGAAGGTGCACAGCTTATAACAAGACCAAACAATGAACATGAACATCCTCCACTCTGCCTCTGCCTGCACTCGCAGCTGCAACGATGGATGGATGGATGGTGTTACGTAAACATCAAGGGAAGGTCACCTGGAACAACACCTCGGTGACTGATAAGTGTAGTATCATAGATATCATGCTACTAGTACGAGTACTGTACAGTACAATCGAACGATCAATCGATCAATCGATCAATCAATCAATTATAAACAGCAAAGATCAACTCGAAAGGATCATCTACTCGAGTATCATAATCATCTTATACTACACATATACTAGACACATCATACTAGATACTAGATACTAGAGCATTCATTTCATTCACTCAACTATCTCTCTTTCTACATCGTTGACTATCCACTCATCTCACTCAATCACGCCCAACAGTATATATAGCCTAAGCCACTCGCTGGCATGGCTGATCTATCTCAGCACACAAATTACACAGCTGCTTATTCAGGTCTACTAGACAATTTTTATCTCACCCTCGCAATCGCAGGTGCTTGCTTGATAGGTTATGAGGTAGAAGTGCATATACCCAGAAGGAGGGGCAAGGACGGTCCCTTTCAGAGGGTACCAGTCAGATTGTATTATGCGGCTAAGAGAGGTTGGAGGAGATTACGAACGGGAAAGACACAGTCTCATCATCGAGAGGACGGCCGTCCGAGCAGCGAAGGGTTGGTGAGGGATCAAGATTCAGGAGATAGAGCTAGACGTCAGCTTGGGGACAGAGAAAGTTGGGAGTTCGGATAGTGAGTTACTATACTCGTACCGAGAGCCATAATCCAGACTGATGTCATGACAGCATATTTCAACCTAAAGCTTGGGCAGTGTGAGTCAACTTCGCAACGGTTCAGTGCTGACTTTCTAGAAACCCTTCACCACCCGTTCCACGATGGCCATTAATGTGGATCGTCTCATCCCTCAAGGTCCGCGAAAAAGACATGCCAGAAAAATGTGGTCTTGATCTGACTTTACACGCTAGATTCCTGCGTGGAGCATGTGAGTTGGTGACACTGATTCCGTTGTACGGGTCGTTGCTGATCACTTTGATTGCCATTTTAGTCTTCTACACATTATTACAAACAATCGTCATCATGCCGTGAGTTTGCATGTGCCAGGCCTTTGCTGACGGTGAACAGAATTCTCATGCCGTTGCATATCATCTATTCGCCTCGTGACATCGCAAGGACTTCGATGTTGAGGGCGTCTGCGTCTTCTCTCGTAAAATCATCCGGCTCTCGATGGCTGTGGGTGCATGCGCTGCTGATCTGGTGGATCACAATAACATGGACCGCGACGGTATTATGGATCACATGGGGAGCTTTGGCATATCGTCGCAGGCAGATCAAAGCTTTAGGTGCTCAAGTTGCAACCGCTAAGGAATTGAAACGCACTGCGACTCGCGGAGAAGACGGCCAGGATTCAAGCTCGATGGTGGAAGATTGTAAAGGTATCAAGCGATATAGAACGCTCATGGTGACCAATATACCCCCAGATAGTACGTACCCTCATCGGTAGTGACTTGACTGACCGGTCTGTAGTGCGAGATGAGACCATTTTAAAAGATTACTTCAACTACTATATACAACGACATCACGCACGAAAGCGTGCTCCCTCTCAGAATCGCCCAGAAGTGAAGAAACCGCGGTTGTCCTTGAATGCGCTCGAGCTACCTGATCATGATTGGACCAACGAGGACAGTGAAGTCGAAGAGGTTATTCTTGTTCGAAAGCTCAACACGATTGCCAGTCTCAGGGAGCGTAGGCAGGATGTACTCAGAAAATTGGAAATTGTGAGTCGAAAGTCACATAGCATGAGCTGATTTTAGGCCCATGTCAATCTCGCAAAACGAGTTATATCAGCAGCGTCACGCCATAAACGGACTGTGGGCGTCACACTGATATCTGAGAAAGATAAGAATCAACCGTTGCCGCCGAATGCAACAAAGCAAGATCGCATGGAGAGACTCGTACAAGTGCTGAATCCTTACCTCGATGACAACGGCTCTGCCGTGAAGGCTGGTGCAACCGTTTGGGATGTAAGTAATCTCGTCCAGATCGAAGCTGACTGACCAGGCCCTTCATTCTCTTCCCCGCGAATGCATCGACCCGTACCAATCGCTCACTCACCTTACTTCGATCTTTCGCGATCAAAATGCTCCCCTGGTCGATTATTTAACGACAAAACTGAGCTATCTAACGATGCTTCTCGACGAAAGTCGTTCACGACCTTTATCCTCCTACTCGCCATCATCCGCTGCTTTCGTCACCTTTAAGGATGCAAGAACGGCCCGTTTAGCTGCCAAGATCTTGGACAGCCATCCGAAACGGTCCCTTGCATGTCATGCTGTCCCAGCGCCTGATTGGACAGACATATTATGGCCCCGTTTGGGCAAAAACACCTACCGATCTGAATTTGTGAGGGGATGGGTTGTCTACCTCGGAGTCTGGGCATTTACCTTGGTATGGGTGAGTTGATTCGTGTACGATTAGCGCTGACATGTAGATTTTCCCGGTCTCTTTGCTTTGCGCACTTGCATCTTTAACGAACATCGCTGGCTTCATTAAACCTTTACAAGCATTTCTCAACGCCCATCCCAAAGTCGCGTCGGCTATCACATCATTAGCTCCTGTCATACTCGTCGCGCTGCTCACAATCGCCATCTGCCCGATCCTTCTTGTGATAGCCAACAAAGCGGAGACCATCGTCACAAGGCTGGGAATACATAATTCGGTGTTAGAGAGGTTCTGGAAATTTCGTATGTGAACCAGTCGCTGATCGTTTTCAAAGCTAATTTGCTTGCTCATCAGTCATGGTCAATGGGGTGGTCTTCTTCGCTGTAAGTGGAAGCTGCAGGAGCTCGGCTGACAATCAAGATCGGACAATCCACCATCGAGGCATATCTTACCGCTTTTCAGAATAAAAGTTTTGATCCGCTGCCAATCATCGCTTCTGCTTTTGTAAGTGGTACTGTGGTCGATCGCGCTGATGAATTTGTAGCCGACAGCCGCCCCATATTTCGCATCCTATATCTTGCTACAGACAGCGATCCAACCGTTCTTTGAGATTTTTCGTTTCGGGGTAGGTCTGATGTGTCCCCGATCGCGCTGACAGACAGCTTCCCACCATCGTCTACGTCTTTGGTACCAGGGTGTCGAGCATCCCCAGGCAAAGGTTCTCACGGACAGAACAGTAAGTCGAGTACATTTGTATATCGCTAATCAGCTTCAGTCCGACATTCAGTCACTTTTCACAGGTCCCACAACAACGTAAGTCCACCTAGACGTGTCCTCAGCTGATGAGGGATCAGTACTTGGTGGAGCTATCATGCACCTGTTCATGCTGTTAAAGTAAGTCTGACGGATAACACGAGAACAAGCGATAAACTGATTTAACGAGCAGTCCTTTGGTAATTCCCTTCAGTGAGTTGAACGAGGGAAACGTGGAGTGCTGATCACTTCAGCTCTTGTATATTACGGCGCCTGTTATGGTGAGTCACTTCACGTACGATATCTGCTGACGTGCAGTTGTCTGGAAACGACAATTCACCTATGTTTATGGGAGATTATATGAGACCAACGGCAAACGTACCAGCATTAGAGTACTGCGATACAGTCTAGATGCCTTAGCTTGTGAGTAAAGGACAGTATCCGAATGGACTGTAGCTGAACATTTGTGTCAGTGGCCCAATTCGTACTGTTTGCATTTTTCATCTTGAGTAAGTATGAGGTTGCGACACGCAGAGGAGACATGCTAAGCCGGAAACAGATAAAGCGAAAGGACATGCAATTGCCACAGGCATACTTTTTGCCATCACACTCATCGCTAAGCTCATGTAAGTTCATCGCGCGATGACTGCGCTGACACTTGGCAGAATCACCCGAGCTCTGAAGAGTCGGTTCAAGAGGTGAGTTTGCATTTTCGAAAATTGAGCTGACTCGCTAGCCTGGACATCCAAGAGGCCGATATACTATGTCCACCTATCATCACGACTACCGATGACGACGATAACGATGACGACGACGAGACTGCTTCAGAAGATTGGGATCCTGCCGATGTGCCAACCGCTGATGGCTTGCCTAGCTCCCACACGAATAGCCGGTTCAACACGCTGAGACGAAGTGTCGGTCGTTGGGCTGGCAGCTGGAAAAAAGCCGGTTCAAGTCATAAACCAATCCCGTTCGATCATGTCCTTTTCGCCACGCTTGACTCAAAGATCGCTTTTGACCAGCCTGCCGATAACGATCCATGCGGCATACCAATAGAAAGTCTCTCACACTCAATTCAAGAGAAAGATATTCAACGTATCGTGACTCCCCATCCTGGTTTAAAGCCGTGGGAAGACATCCCTCCTTACTATCGATCTCGAGGTTATGATGACCAACCGACTTACACGGATGAATACGATGACTTCCTGTGGCTCCCGCGTGATCCTCTATCGACGTTAGATCTTGATGATACCGTTGAAATGCGAGTGGCCCTCACCACTACTGCTGGAGGTTCAGGTCAGATCTGCGATCTCGCATCTGAATTTGCTGATTTAACCGTTCGAGACAAGAAGGACCAGGATACTTGGCAAGATGTTTTCATTCATGGACCGATGGACAACCGTTCAACATCCCCAGGTGCCAACAGCGAAACAAGACTGATGTCCACACCATCCCATATCGGCAGTGAGGTGAATGACACCTTCTCTGGAACTCATCTGTTCCGCAGACATACCCACAAGGCTGCAACGGCTCTGTCCGATGTTTTCCGCAGACCTCGAGCAAGCTCCAATACATCTAACCCAGGTATCGGAATGGACGCACTCTCGCTACGGTCTAGACCAGCCCCTCCTAGTCCACTCGAGCTCAACAGCATCGACGCCTTCTCCGCTATTCCCCGGGTACCAACTCCAAGTGCCATATCGGTACAGCAGGATATGGGTCATAACCAAGAAGCTAGTCCACCTGTGGAGGCACCCAGTGGATCACACATTTCCTTCCCTGCAACTCTCGGTAGATCACCTTCTGGCCGAAGACCTTCGAGAATGCGGTCCGGTCACAGCAATTTCAGCGAGGAGCTGGTTCGATCCCCCACAAGCACTCGGAAAAGGTCACTCAGTCATCTATCACCTTCCAAAAACCGTACTTCCAGCGCCATGTCTGCTCAGCAACAACGATTGTGGAACGAGGTTATGGAGGAAGAACGCTTAATGATGGATGAGGACCGGAAGGAAGAGAGAGCGGATCTGGAAAAGGAGAAAGAAGAGGTCATAAAGGAGCAACGGAAGGCGAGCGAAACTGGGGAGGGCGGCTTGAGGAGGAGACTGACAAGGGGGAACAGCGAAGCATCGAGACCTAGGATGGAACGTGCTGGTGGATCAGATCGTTCTAGAAATGGAAGTGTAGCATTAGTGGAAACACCAACAAGCATTGTATAACAGACAAGATCGACCAATATTTATATTATAATTAGGTATTTAAAAACATTAATGATTTATTACTACATATGCAAATCTGGTACTTTCTATATAATGCTGGGTATCGAATGGGTGTGTACAGTCCATGCGTATCTACCTTTCTTCCACGTCTTCTTTCGTCTCTCGTATGCTTGACCGCTTTCCTGCGCCTCCTCTCGCAGCTGAATCTGACGAGCTCCTGGTTCGCGCCATTTGATCTTGGGATACGGCTGATCATGTTCGACATTGTTGAGGCTTTCGTCGGTGACATCGGCTGTTTGTTGCTCATCCTGTCGGGCCTTCCTCTCACGTCGACGTGCGATGTTGTCTTTCTGCATCATGCTCTTCACGGTCTGACCAGCCGGTACCGTAAGGTGGTTCATCGCAAGTAAATCTTGCTGCAGACGATGAAGCCCACGTCGTGCTTTTTGCAAACCTTCCTCGTCGACATTATTATAAGAGACAATGTAGTGAACGGACCCTGTCACAGACGTGTCAGCATCAGCATAGAAGGTGCGCATGAAGACTTACAATTCTGACTTTGCCGGACCTTCTCGTCAACGGAAAATGTGACCGGACCGTGCATAGCTTCATCATCAAGTATATTCTTCATGGTCAAAGTGATAGCTCGAATCGGGCGATCACCTTTGGGACCGTCCCAATGTTTCGGTTCAACGTAAGCGGTCACGCTGTGAGCATGGACGGAGGGTGAATGTTTCAAGAGTATGTTTATTGCCTGCAGAGAAAAGTCAGTCTCGTGTGAATGGCCAGAGATATACACAATACTGACTGACCTGATCTGGGAATTCGGCTACAGCTTTTTGTAACAAGACCTCCAACAGGGAAACCGACAAGCGGAATGCCTGTTCGGCCATCTCAGTCGAACCGAATATACGTTCATCGATCTCTGACCTATAATTTGGAGTTGACTTATCAGAAGCTGGTTGAGGAAGGCAACTTTTCACTTACAATGAAATGTATTGGAATCCGAACAGACGAGATGTGTTGTGATATGCCAGAAATATACCATCCATACCACCGATGCGTACTTGAAGGCTAATCTGAATTCAGCGCGAGTACCAGAAAACGATAGTGAGTAGACAGACATACCTGAACTTGAGCATACCAGCGCGTAAAAGGTCATAGTACCTGTGAGTGCAGCAATCTCAGTAACCCATAGCTTTTGAGACTACGTAAAACCTGCTTACTCTCGTTCATAGGATTGGGTGTACCCTCGGTCTTTCCATATATCATAGACAGAATTTGCCTGATACATATCGTTAGCGCTATATCGCACCGCTTGGGCCGGTTGTGATACCCACTTGATAGTTCGCCCGATCATGTCTGACAGGTAGACAGGCCCGAGTCTTGATATCAAATACTCCGTTCCCGGGCAGCCTTGGATCGTGACAATCCAATTGAGAACGCATCAAAAGCGAGTTCATCTGAAGGCATCAGCACAAGCCTGACATCGACGCTACATACCCTCTGATAACGATAAGCCTCCTTTTCCGTCCGTTCATCCTCCGAAACTGCTGATTCTGGACTACTGAGAAGGAACCGCTTGAAGTCAGAGGTTTCGCAAGTGAGCATTTTCTCGAGGATACGACCCTGACACCTTGTCAGTTTCAACACACTTCGAATGAAGGATCACTCACGAAGTCGCTGATTACATTCTCCACATCCCATCGCTTGTCACTATCTACAGAGTAAATACCATTGGGCATTCTGTCCACAATGATGCTTGCTGGAAGCTCGGCGCCAGGGGTGAAATTGGTTCGCTAACATTTCAGCATACTTCAGATATTCACCAACTTACCTCGGAAGAGAAATCCTGACTCAATGTGGATAGATCGACACCTTTGCCACCTGATCTGACATGAGCGACCATCACAAAGAGGCATCATGTAGACTTACCGCTGATAGCGAAGTAAATCTGACTTAAGGCCTTGGTCAGAGTGGAAGTCGAACCAACGAACCGACAGCGATGTTGTTCTGCCAAATCGACGAGTTCCTACAGGCAATATGTCAGAAGGTAAATGTCGTAACAGGTGGTACGACATACCCTGTCTTGAGAGGGGGTGATGTACGGCGGACAACGATGAAAAGCGAATTTGTCAGGTTGAGGTATGTCATGTAAGCTGGGGTCAAAGTTCCAAACTCCCGTTCGCGAATCTCGAAGGGGCAAGGGTCCAGGACTGTGTGTAATCCTTCATCAGCTGTCATGCAACTTCCAGCGCTTCGAGACACTGACCTGAAAAGCACTCTGCCAAGAGACCGCCGTAGGGTAGCGATCTTCATATCTCGCAACGGCTGTACCTCTGTGAGAAGTCAGACTGTATCCAATACAACCGCTCAATCACCTACCATTAATCTCGATGTCCCGAGCAGAGATTGTACCGGCGTCGGCATGGTCTTCTGTGTCGTCTGCGCTCGGGTGATTTGTCGACTTCTGATTATCAAGTATTTCTGATTCCAACTTCAGCGTCGACCATACATTTTGGCCAGAAGAGACTCACCTTCGATATCTCTTTCGTCCATGGTCGAATTCAGTGTATCTGAGCGCCCGTCAGTGTGAGTCGATTGATTATGATCATCGGAGGGCCAAGGTGAGGCAATGAAATCCTTCTGATCCGATTCTGATGAGTGAGCTCGTCTCCGCCGAGTGATCGCATCGGCTGACCTGTTTAACTGCGGGAGATCTTCTCTAGTCGACGAGGATATCATCAAGGTGGGCGCGCCAGACTTGTGTCTCTGATTGAAAACATCGAGCGATCTTGCCATTGTAGCATCTTGCATCATATCGTTAGCAGCCTGCGATCCCAAGGATCTGCAGATCGCTTGACGCCGAGTTTTATGATGTCGACGACGGGATCGATGAGATTTCTGTGCGTCGGAAGGGCCATGATTGACATGGACCCCCTCCGCCAGAGTTTGCTGATCGTTTGATATGGTTGTCGAAGCAGTGGCGGAAGAGGTAGAGGATGAAGCGACAGATGAGACGAAATTTCTTGAGAAGATTGCATTGCAATTGAATGGAATTAAACGGATCGATGTTGCGTGCAAGGGCCGTAAAGACATAACTCAGTGACCGCTATCGTAGCTCTAATCCTCTGGATGGTCGAAATTATTATAGGATGATAGTGTGAACGAGTCAGTATGAGTATGAATATGATATGATATACAGTGAGATATACAGATAGATAAGATTCAACAAGGTTGTGCAGATCAGACCAGTTGCATCAATAATCAATACTATCATATTACGTAACGGCGCATACCATCTAAAGGGGGCAAAAAACAGGTGAAAAAAAAAAAACTGGAAAAAAAGAGAGGGAACGAGTGGGAACGTTGTTGGCAGAGAAAGGTTGGAGCTCCTTCCCATTTGTCTCTGTCTATTCACTTGACTTCTCTCTCTCATCTTATCACTCAAACATCACCTCTTTCATCTCACCCACCCGACCACATCCAAAAGAGCATCAGTAACAATGTTGATTTTCCAAGATATCATCACCGACGACGAATTGGTCTCTGACGCTTTCGACGTGTGAGTACTCGCTGTCTGCCGTGTTGTGCCCCTTGCCCTCGTCAATCCTATCCTTTTATCTGCCTTTTATTTATTCCTTGCTCCAATCTCATATCCTCATTGGCTGATCATCATCGTCATCGTCCATACAGCAAGGAGATCAACGACATCGCCTACGAAGTTGACTGTTCCATGATCATTGTCAAGGAAGGTGACGTTGACATTGGTGAGTCTTCTCAATTCAAAATGCCATCTCTTCTATTCTCTTGCCGTCGCGCGTACTTTGGAACAATCTGACCAAGCTTTCCCCCTTGCAGGTGCCAACCCCTCCGCCGAAGAGGCCGAGGAAGCTCTCGAAGCTGGTGCCTCTCAGGTCAACAACGTCGTCCACTCCTTCAGACTCCAATCTACCGCCTTTGACAAGAAGGTAAGTTTATCTTTCTCCTTACAACCTTGGGAATGCAGCTGATCGGACATGACATCACGCTAGTCCTACCTCACTTACCTCAAAGGTTACATGAAGGCCGTCAAAGCCAAGCTCCAAGAGACCAACCCTGAACGAGTCCCCATCTTCGAGAAGGGCGCTCAAGAGCTCGCCAAGAAGATCGTAGCCAACTTCAAAGATTACGAATTCTACGTTGGAGAAAGCATGAACCCAGATGGTATGGTTGCCTTGCTCGTGAGTATCGTATTTCGCGGTCGCTACCTTAACTCTGGCTAACAAGGATTGGCGCAGAACTACCGAGAGGACGGTACCACCCCTTACTTCACCTTCTGGAAAGATGGTCTCCGATCAGTGAGTGATGTACTCCTTTGTGTCCAATCGCCATCATGCTGACTTGTAGTTTGCAGCTCAAAATCTAAGCGTATTCCTCCCATACCTAGATATGCTGCTGTTTTCCGTGATTTGGTATTCCGTGATCCACCATAGCTGAATATGCATTCTGAATGAATCAGTTGTCTTTTGCTAGCATTTCTGTATATTTGATCACATTGCATCCGCTCACGATCACGGTCACTGAGTGATCTTGGGTGGTGGTGCATATGAAGCGTAGACTGATACGTGACATGCATACATACATGCCAGTCGAACTCGTACTGCACTCATACAGCGCAGGACAGTGAAATGCAAAAGTGAGATTGGGGAAATTCACTCAACTCAAACCAAACAATGATTTCTACTCTAGTCCTAGCCCCCATTCCACATCACATCATACGGTCTGCATATCATCATTCTGTCCCCCAGATCCAACAAACGATATGCCCTCTGTGCCAGATGTTATCACGAACCAGTATACCGCCTTCCGTTTGGCTGAGAAACATTTCAAGAATCGTGCAGTGAAGAACAAGTTTCCCTCGCTTCGAAAATATCAAGACTCACTCGTGGACCTTTCTCGTCCAGATCGTCAGGAAGACGATGAAGTCTGGAAAGCAGGGTGGTGGAGTCCTGACCATGAACCGAACATGACTTCGAGCGGGACCAGTTGGAAACCATGGAAGATGGGGAAAGGCAAGGAGAAAGAACAGGGTGTACGCCCAGATTTACCAATGTCGGACTTGGAAGCTATACAGCTTGAGGACGGACGAGAAGGATGGATAGTCGCACCTGGTATGTCCCAGGCATGATCAAGCTACATGGCTTACACATTTATAATAGGATGCATCCTGATACCCAACTACCTCTCAATCGACGATCAGCTCGAATTCCTTCATTCGTCTCTGACCGAATACACGCTCCCACCGAACCCTCTTTCATTGTCTACCCACTACGACCTTCCCCACAACCTATTCGAGCTGTACTCCAGGGATCCAGATCACATCGTTCAACCCAAACATCTGACCACTCCCGCTTCCCAACGACAATCCAATGATGCGACCGACATTCCGAAATCTCGAACACTGATAGAGACTGAACCAGCTTCCGTCATTGGGTATGACGAAATTGTAGCACGTAATAAGACCTGGACAGGCGATGCACCGAGTGAAAAATTGAAAGAGAAGACTGTCGGACAGCTGGTCACGGAGATGAGATGGGCTAATCTAGGCTGGGTGTATCAGGCGAGTTTGCACACGGATGACCCGATCGCAGCTAATGCTGTTACAGTGGTCGACCAAGTCCTACGATTTCAGTCGTGATGAGCCTATCCCTTTTCCCCCTCGACTCGCTGAACTCTGTCACCAAGTGGTCTCCTCGGTGCCTTGGCATCGAGTGTTTGCCCCAGGGGATGAGTCATATTCCTGTGGTTGGGAAAACTGGGTCAAAGATTATGGTAAGTGCATCTTCAGGTGGGCAAAAGGTTGCTGACACACTGTCTAGCTCCTGATACGGGTATCGTGAACTTCTATCAGGTCAAGGACACTCTAATGGGGCATGTGGATCGATCAGAGTAAGTCAGTCGACTCAAGTCAGAGTGTGAGCTGATGTACAACCTTTCGCCAGACTGGATCCCGCTCGGCCTCTTGTTTCCTTGTCGTAAGTGAAAGCCAGACGTCCCCTTGATCTGACCATCACTTCGAACGTATCCTAATCTTGTACTTTGCCAAATATCTTTGCAGTATTGGCCATTCTGCGATCCTCCTACTTGGTACTGCATCTCGTCATGATCCACCACGACCCATCATCTTACGATCAGGAGATTGCCTCATCATGAGCGGTAGAGGAAGACAAGCTTATCATGGTGAGTTTTTCCCGTGACCTTTTGCACAACAAAGTGAATTACCCAAGCTCATTGGCTTCTTTTATGATTGCCCAGGAGTTCCACGCATCCTCGAAGATACTCTTCCTGCTCATTTTGATTCTCAGGACACGGATGACGACACGATGAGAGCTGCCAAGAAGTTTATTTCGTCGGCAAGAATTAACATCAACGCTCGACAGGTGTTCCCGCCAGGCTTTGTGAGACCAGATAAAGCGTAACTATGGCACCATGAACTCGCATATTTCCTCAGTCTTGTATACCTGATAATAGCCATTATCATTATCATTATCATTATCATTATCATTATCATTGTCATCATCATTATCATCTTCATCATCATCATCATCATTGGCATTATAATCATCGTCATCATAACGATAACATAGCATCTTGTATGAGTAATAGTCTTTACTTGCTGCTACAGTAATGTAATTTGATTAGGACCCAAACCATGACAACGTAATGATGAATTACGATTGGGCTTGCGCTTGATTGTAATGATACGTGACTAGCATTACAAATCCATTACAAATCCAACACAAATCCATTACAAATCCATTACAAATCCATTACGACTTCACATTGTCAATCGTCAATCAACAATCGACTCGTTTGACGCGTTGACGGTACTCATCATCATATACGCGTCTTTTTCTTTTTCCACATTAACACTCGTGTCCTTAACCTAGTCATTTAAAAAGAAAAAGCATCCTCCATCATCTTACATCCTCGTCAACAAGTCATCTTCACGTCTCTTCCTTCCCTATATCTCACTTTCAACTGGTTCATCCTTCATTGTGCACCTCGTCATCTTCAAAGAGCCGCAATATGTCGGAATCGGAAGGTACTCTTCGCAAGGAATTGGGAGATCACTTTCATCAAGCGGTCCTAGAACATCCGGATGTCATGGTCGAGTGTAAGTCAATCGGTCATATTTCTGTCGTCCGTATCACTCGTTGTAGCCGCTTATCATGGCATCTTGTTTAAAGGCCTTTCGATTCTTCGTCTGTACAACCTCGCTCCTGCCGATCTCTTCTTCAAGTACGAAGCATTTCTCATGTCTCGCCCTTCTGGCCTCAGGGCCAAGCTCGGCAATCTCTCGCTCGACACCCTTCGTGAGCTGCGTTCCGAGATCCAGAGGGAACAGCAAGCGATAGCAGTAGCGGCCATGGCAGGTGGTACTGGTGCAACCCCCGGACGTTCAAACGATCAACCTAGCAAACAGGCAGTGGGCATGAGAAAAGGTAAAGGGAACATGGCAGACATAGGGGGTTTGTAAGTACTTTCAAATTGGTTCATGTCATCATTAGCTGATCGTATCACTCTCAATGCTACAGTCTGGAAGGCCTATCGACTCCGTCAAGACCGACCAAATCTCGGACGACCAACTCTGGCGCTCGCTCTTCCACTCATCCCACCCATGACCCTCCTGCAGGCTCCAGTTTCAGCCCTTCTGTGACAGGCACTACAAGCACACCTTATCGAGCATCGCCTGCTGTTCCAGCAGCTAGCAGCTACCGCCCTGATGCTCCAAAGCCGACAAACAATGCTTTTCTCGAAACACCATCAGGAAAAGGTACTCATGGTCTGTCTGTTCCCTCCAGCCCGACCAGTCCAGCTGGATCCCCTACAAGGCAAGTGCATATTCTCCTGATCGCAACGATGATCTCTGCTGACCTTTCAACAGTACACCTTCCCAGCTCACTCAACCATTCGACCTACGCCCTCAACCTCACTCTTTGGTGGAAACTCTCAATTCTCAGTTGCCCAAAGTCCGTGAAGGTGTCCCTTCGGGTTCTAAACCAAGAGTTGTATTGAGTTCTACCGCCGATCCGAAACAGTGGAACTACAGGTACATGTTCGAGAAGATATCCCAACGTAGTGAAGCACTGGATGACTCAATAGACGATTACGCGGAGAACATCAAGGACGCTTACGGGATCTCTGAACTTGGGGATCCGCACTTTGTTTCGGAAGAAAGCATATATACAGTAGGAAGGATCTTGTCTCCGCCCACCGACACTTCCAAAGCTACCACAACCTCCCTTTTTCTTGAATCCTCGCGGTTGCTCGGAGCGGGAAAACGCATCGCTCTTCGTTTCGCCCCTGCCCATAATCTCAAAGTCCGAGGGGGAGCACCAGGCGTAAAGGGTTTTGGCTTATTTCCTGGATGTCTGGCTTGTGTGAAAGGTCGAAATGGTGGGGGAGGGGCTTTTGTGGTTGAGGAGGTGCTCTTGGTGAGTCTGACCTGTCCATTCTAGCCGATCGTGACAACCTCCATGGAGGCTAACCGCGAGGTTCATTGCTGCAGCCGGCACCGAGTGCTTTGGCACAGAGCTCCGCATCCGAATTGCTCGATTTTCAATATGGCGACAAACTCAAAGGTCAGCCTATATCCATGATGACGGCGGCCGGTCCTTATACGTTGGAAGATGATTTGTCTTACGCCCCCCTTTCTGCTTTGGCAGAGGTGGTTTCTCGTGAGCGACCTGACGTGCTCCTTCTCGTAAGTATTCCGTCTTAGGGGTTTGAGAGGCGATGTCTCACTTCGCATCGTACATAGCTTGGTCCTTTCGTCGATTCGCAACACCCTTTCATCGTGTCGGGGGCAATCACTCAGACACCCAACGATATCTTCCGTGATCAAGTATCGCGCCGTCTGCAAAATATCCTGGACGCCTCTCCTGGCACAGTAATTATCCTGGTTCCTAGCGTACGCGATGTCATCTCCCGTCATATGGCTTTCCCGCAGTCCATGCTAGACAAGGAGGTCCTTGGCTTACCCAAGGTAAGGTCCACTCTGACTTTTTACACGCTTCTGCTGACAAGCCCCATCAAAACAATAGAGAGTCAAAGTCCTACCCAATCCCTGTACGTTCTCGATCAACGAGGTCATCGTAGCCCTATCCAGCGTTGATATCCTCTTCCATTTACGGCGGGAGGAACTGTATCAACGAGCCGAAGAAGCCGAACCAGATCCAGAGATGAAAGGAACAGAGGTTAAGGATGCTATGGCGAACTTGTTGAGACATGTCTTGGGACAGCGGAGCTTTTATCCCATTTTTCCACCTCCGGAAACATCGGCTGCCGATTTGAACCTGGATGTTACTCATTATCCACTGCTGAAGATGGATGGACCTGCGCCTGATGTTCTCATCTTGCCCAGCAAGTTGAAGCATTTCTCAAAGGTGAGTCATAGGCTGAAGATCGACATACAATGACAATCGCTGATAACCGAGTGCGTTCTCAGATTGTTGATTCAACGTTGGTCATCAATCCTGCTTACCTCGCTCGACCGCATACTGCAGGCACATTCGCGAAAGTATACATCCACCCCATTCCTAAGCCGGAGCTGGAACATGCCATTTCAAGCGCAGGCGAATTAGACGAATTTAGAGATCATCAGGTGTGGGATCGGGCCCGATCAGAGGTATGGAGAATCTAACATGGTTTTGGTCGTACGAAGGTGCTTGTCACGTATATGCATTCACATTCAGCTTTCCAATACTTTCTTTGCGTTGTTCTCCTCGCTCCCCTCGTCTCGCTTGTGCTTCTTTGCTTGGACACCGAAGCCTCCTGTAGAGCCAAACCCGCCAGCGCCTCTAACGGTAGCATCTAGGGACTGCGCATGATAGTTAGCTCAGATGTATAAGATTATAGACAGCTCACTTCGACTTGACGTAGACGGGGAATAGAGATTCTTTCCAGGATCAGCTGGGCCACTCGGTCTTTTGGAAGAACTACAGAAAACAGTGGCCATCAATTCGCAACAAAATCAGCACAGACAAACAACCAATGATTTGAGGTAAACACGCAACATACCTTCGAAATCGGCATCTGAGTGATTGAAGAGGAGTACCATCACCGGTCCTCGGTAGTCTGCGTCAATAACACCAGCACCGGTCTGTATACCGTGTTTCGAGGCTGGCAGGACGAAGTCGTCGAGATCATTCAGTGCACGAACAAGGCACAAGGGCTGCAATCGGGACTCACCTAATCCACTTCGAGGGGCGATACGACCGTAATGTCCTTTCGGAACGGCGATAGACATTTGTAGGTCCACCAAAGCTTTCCCACGAGCGGGTACTGTCTTGGCCTCGGCACTATACAAGTCCATACCAGCAGCGAAATCGGACCCCAGAGTGGGCATCGTGCCCCTTTCGGAGAGCAGCTGTACGTCCATGGGGACTGCAAGATCGTGAGGTGACTGGAAGCGACAATAAACTGTTAGGCGCTACCATTTGACCTCTGGTAACTCACCTCGCCGGCTGACATGGTGTAAAGCGCGGTAAGATCGGGTGAGGGATGATATGACATACACACGAATGTAGCAATGAGAGCAAAGATATTTCGAAACAAAACTTCCTCAAACGCAGTGCGGGGCGGCGCGTGTCACATTGTTTTTTCGAAACAAGACGCGTAGAATTGACGGAAGCAAATGCCAATATATGGCAAATGTCGTTGCTCACAGATACATGAGTCGCAGATTACGTGCTGACCAGCGACCGGCGGAATGCACATGTAAACAAAAAGGATTTCATGGATGACAACCATGGTGTCAGGAGCAAAATGAAGTGGTGAGATGTTCAACTTTCAGAAGGGTCGACTGAAAGTGTTCCTGCATTGGTGTACATGCATTGCATTTCAGTGTGACTGATCAATTTCAGTAGTTCCAGTCCTTAGCCATATGAATGGCTGTGCAACAAAGGTACCGGCTCAACCAGCCGTCAATACCGCTGACCTATAAAAGCAACGATTGAACATACCCGACCGCGTGGAATGTCCACTGATCATATAAGCGCGTGGCCAACATGACAGATTGTGTTGCTGTCACGTCGGCTACCTCCGTACCATTTATTTGATCCCGTCTTCGACAACGTCAACAATATCGCTCATAGTAGAAGGAGATGGATAAGAAGGATGGGTGGGATAGTAGATAGTATCATTCAACTTCGTTCATTCAACATCCACTTCGATTATGGACATTGGACATTACCTGGTTAGGCAGAGGTGTATATATATCTTCTCTCATTTTGTATTCATCTCTGTTTCGCTCATGAATTCTCAATTATTGTCTTGTCTTACTATTATTTGATATCACGATATCGCTCTGCACCTCAGCATCTCCTCAAGGCTACAACCTCTATTGTCCCCTTGACAGTCACTACCTTCTAGCTGAGTATTAGTTCCTTTTGCTACGATACCGTATAAGTCTCAACGGTATCGAGGTGTCCTCAACGATATCGTTCATTTTGTATCATCATTTTCTCTATATCATCAGTCTCCCTTAGATTTACTCTATCTCCCTCTCCCGCTCGCCTATCTTGGCTGTCCCCTATGTGGATAAGGATCCCTGCTGAGGTCGTTGCTAGATCATCGTGACAGTTGCACTGCCCTTGCCGTTGTAGCACAATGGATATCTCCCTATATGAGTACGTAATGGGTAGTAGATCCAAAGGGTGCTGGGTCGTTTGTGGGGAGGGTAAAAACCGAAGTAGGTTGATCGACGCTGTGTCAAAGTAACTTGGTTCTACCCTCTTGGTAGGCTGTATCAATTCTGTGTCAAAGTAACTTGGTTCTAGGTATATCTATGTGTTTGTGTATCTCTCTGTGGTTATATTGCTTGCTCTAGCTTCAATCGACTGCCGTAGTAGTCTTCTACAAGAATGGAGCAAAGTTCCTCTCATCTAAAGTATCATATCTTCATCCTCGAAGTAGCCTCGAGTGGACCTTGGCGGCGGTTATGTAAACCCTACTCAGAACTTATTTCGATCCCCGACCTATGGTCAATATTATTGCACCACATCGAGTTACTTGCAATGAGAGTATCATCCAAATGAACACTCAACATGAGCAGTTCCCCCTCACGTCTTCTAACATATAGACAGGGATCTGCCCTGGTTGGGATCAATCCTTGTTCCCTTAACTACTTGTCAAATTCTATGTTGAAGCATCGAGGTGATTGTTTTAGGCCATATAATGACTTTTACAGGAGGAGTACCATGTTTGCAGGAATACCACTTCCTTCAGGTGGTTCCAAATAAATCTCTTCCTCCAGTCCACCTTTCAAGAAAGCAGCAATGATGTCCGTTTGTATACAGTCGAGGTTGAAGTAATTGACCAAGGCAAGGAACACTCGATGTGAATCCTTATGAGCGACTGCAGCAAAGACCTCATTGTAATCTATTCCAGCAACTTGAGAGTATCCCTTAGCCACCCATCTAGCTTTATAAGCGGCTGGTTTACCCGTTGCACCATCTATCTTTCTAGTGTAGACCCATCTTGCTTTCAGAGTCCTACCTTTGGCTTTTTCTCTGGGTACAACTTTCCAAACTCGATATTTGTCCATCTTTGACAGCTCATCTTCCATAGCTTTCTTCCAATGCTCCCCCTCACCCGAGTGTACAGCTTCTTTCCAGGATTGAGGTAGGTTGGTAGCAGCAGCAGCATTGGCAAGGGCAAATTGTTCTGTTCCCCAGGATTCAGGATCATCGGTAATTTCCATTGGATCAATTGAGTCAATATTAGAATCAGGTAGCGATGATTGTTGAGATGCAGGTGAGTCAGTCACCATGAGCGGTGTGTCGAAGTATATGAGATGCATCAATATTATGTATAGCGCTATGTAAGAGAAAGAAGAGAAAGAGGAAGAAGGAGCCCGTTATATAATATAATATACAAGAGTGACACGTAGACACATATCCCTCACAACCAGCGCAATGGCCTCCTGCACTGACCCCTATAACAACCCCTATAACGACCCCTACAAGACCCCTACAATATACGCTATGATATATTGTATGAGCGTGGCAATAGATCATTTATTCTGTCACGGTGATGATGGTGTTGAGTAATATGATTGCATGTTAAGTAAAAAGTAAAAGAGAGAAGAGATAAAGAGATAAAAGCGAATTTTAGTTAGCTAATAGTGTATCTACAAGGTGCCTTTAACTGGGTATCATAAATAAGGGATAACCGACTTAATTAACCGGTAAATAGAGCACTCATTCCAACATGATCATCGTTTCCCCTATTATTTGCTTCATCAACATCAATGTTACCAATAGTGTCAAATCTCCTTTCCAAGATGCGCAGTGTAGTATCAAGTATCAAATCCGTTTGTCTGTCTCTCTGATCTGCCTCTGCCAGTTGTCTAAGCAGTACCCTAGGTGATTGACGAGGTTTAGGAGCACTGGTACACTCTTCATCAGAGATATTGATGGTTTGCTGCTTGTTGTTGGACACATTTGACACTTTTGACACATTTTGACACTTTTGACCAGTTTGACACTTTTGACACTTTTGACAATTTTTGATACTTTGACCGAGTTGGCTTGGTTTGTCAAACATGATATCCCTTGACACAACCATCTTTCTTAATTCCTCATCCCGTACCCTGTAAGTAGAAGTACTGACATTGTGTTCATATCCCACGAACAATCCCCCTTGATATCTTGAATCCAGTTTGGTTGTTTTGCTGTATTGCCTATACCAGATCCTTTCACCAAAAGCCCTCAGCCGATCAAACTTGAACTTCTTGTCAAACCATTCTTCAATTGGGATGGTTTTGCCATTACTAGATGGTGAACAGTTGCGAGTGAAGACAATGTACCTTGCAGCATCTGCCCAGAACGTCTTGTCAAGACCAGTTTCAGACAAGAGAGTTCTAACACCATTCAAGATTGTCAAATGTGCTCGTTCCACCCTTCCATTCTGCGCATGTGATCCAGGAGGGACAGTGATGTGAATGATCCCCTTTGACTTGAAGTAGTCTTATGCTTGACCAGATATGAACTCTCCCCCATTATCAGATCGAATCTGTTTGACCTTTCTACCCAGTTGATTCTCAGCCATGTTGATGAAATCCCTTAAACCATGAATTGCTTGTGATTTCTCTCTAAGCAGTGTTATGTGAATACGTCTGGTGTGATCATCATAAACTGTTAGGAAGTACCGATTACCACCCCTGGAAGCGACAGAGGCAGGTCCCCATATATCAACATGAAGCAGGTCAAGCGGAGCAGTAGCACGGGTGTCCTCAGGAGCGGGTGGTGAAGGTAATCGACCAGTTTTTCCTTTGACGCATGATTCGCAAGTGAAACTTGATACATCCTCAGGACTAGTATTTACAAGTACGTCTTTACCCAACCTTCCAGTTCTAGCCAACCTCATGACATCTCTAACACCTAGATGACCTAAACGGCAGTACCAAGTGTGGAGAGAATCAGCGGAGGCCTGGAAAGCAGTAGCGAGATGACTTGTCTTGAAGACATACAACCCATTGGAGAAGGGTGCGGTAATGACAGTGTTGTTGTGTTTATTGTACAAACAGCCAGTGAAGCAGTCAAATGTCCAGTTCATAGAGGGGGGTATCTTGTTGACAGCTGACAGCAATGAGATTGCAGGAGAGATCAGGGACAGAGAGGACATTGTTGAGAGTGAGTCTGCCAAGAATGAGAGTACCTTGACCAGCAGTGAGAAGCCAAGCACCATTGCCAATTTTGACACCTTTGACAGGAATTGCAGTGACATTTGCCAGTTTGACACCTGGACCAACCATGTGATGGGAGGCACCAGAGTCGATGATGAAGGGCTCTGAGGGGGCAGCGTTGGTAACATATGTCAAGTTTTAGCAATCTGGTGCATCAGTTCAGAGAAAAGAAGAAGAAGAAGAAAGATAGGTACAAAGCTATAAACGTGTAAAAAAGGCTAGAGGCGGCTAATTCCGACAGCATAGACATGGTAGGAGAAAGAATCACCATCAGAGTTGGTGTCAAATGTGATAGAGCAAGTAGACAGCGATTTTGACATCTCCATCCAGATTTGACACATTGGACAAATTTGACAGATTTGACACTTCACCATTTCTAACATCATTTGACACATGCGCTTGACCATTCCCACCATTCTTTGCCTTGTTGGCATTAGTAAGACGGCAATCCATAGTGTTGTGAGTCGAAGACTTGTGGATGCTACACCACTTCTCACTCCATTAACGTTTTCCGCCAGTTTGACCATTGTTTTTGTATTTACCATTTTGACCGTTTTTGAAGTTTTGACCAGTAGCTTTGTTGGCTGAAGCAATAGTACCTTTTCTAATAGCCTCTGCAGAGACAGCAGCTTGCACATTGGCCGAAGTAAGGTCATCCCTTAACCAGAGGTTCTGTTTGAACAGATCCCAAGGAGTCGGGTAAAGCAAAGGTCATGGCATAAGCCAATATAGTATCCTCTTTCCAATCACCACCAGCTTTGATTTGAGTGTGCGCAGATCTAATCTCTGACATCTTTCTGACACAGTTGTCACCTTCAGTAGCAGGGTTGTTCCACATTTGTTGGATAAGCTGAGCACGTCTAGCACCAACAGTAGCAGAGTAGGCTTTTTTCCAATTTGTCCCATAGACCTTTAGGATTGGAGTTGTCAAGATCAAGTGAAGCAGATGAGAGACCAGTTAAGACAGTAGGGGAGAGTGATTGGAGTATGATTGCACAAGCTTTGGCAGCTTGTTCAATGGCGGCAGGAGCAGGGGTATCAGATTTGACAAGTGTGAAGACTCAAAGCCCTTTGAGGATCAGACAAGTTTTGACCGAGATAGACCAAGCAGCATAGTTTTCAGAACCTTCCAAGATAACCAACCACCTTATACCTTCCACCTCCATCATTGGTGTCATCCGCCGTGTTGAATGTTGAGACCGAGTTTGACAATGTTTGACAATGTTTGACAGGTAGAGTGATAATCTGACAGAAAGGATGGGGATAAGATAGGGTGTGACTGATTTGACAAGTTGCGCTTTTGACAGGTTGGGTTTGGCAGAGTTATGTGCGATGACTATGAAGGCAGGTTCAAGCGAGTGTAGAGTTTGAAGCAAATACAGAATAGGATAAACACTCCTGTAGTAATCTGCTTGGGCTAGGCAAGTTTGCTTATTGCTTATGAAGCGCAGGGACTTGCCACTGGTGCGGACCAGATTTGTGCACCACTAGTTAAACAGCATCACATTGCTTTATGTACTCTGTCTCTCATTTGACATGCCTTGATATTGACGAAATAAATGATCTATCGCCACACTCATACAATATATCACAGCATATATTGTAGTGGTCGTTGTAGGGGTTGTTGTAGGGGTTGTTGTAGGGGTCACTGTAGGGGTCAGTGCAGGAGGTCACTGTGTTGGTTGTGAGGGATACTTGTCTACGTGTCACTCTTGTATATTATATAGTGGGCTCCATCTTCCTCTTCCCCTTTTCTCTTCCTTTACATAGCGCTATACATAATATAGATGCATCTCATACATATACTTTGTTAGATATGGTACAAGACCATCCACATAGCTGGCCTGAGGATGATAATCAAGATAAACTAATCAGGATGATGCAAATCTTCATCTTCCTGCTAGCTATTTCAAGTCAAGTAGAAATTCACCAATGTTGCAGAGAACACCATAGCTTTGATGATTTGTCTCAAATTGCCAAACTGATGACCTGAAACCTCCACAAAGCTCCATACACACAATCTCCTTCAAGCAATGGCTCCTTAGAACAATTTTGAAAATCAAGTCTATGGTGTTCTCGGTCATTACGTAATCACATACCCTGGCATTTGAAAGGGATAATCGCCAAACGGGGCGATCGCGTTGTTTCGAGCTTCGCACGCATAGGATTATCAGGGATAAATGGCATATCGATATAAGTAACTCTACTTCTTGAAGATACAAATGATACTGAATATATGAACAGCAGGGTACGTAATCGAGATTCGACGAAAGATGATCGAAAAAGCGGAGGGGGTTATCGAAATTTGGTACAAGAAAGAAGAGAAGAGTGGTGACAGAAGCGACCAGGCGACATCAAAAGTGAATGTGAAGGAAATTGGCAATAGAAGGATCACAGTGATTCACGAAAGGTGTGGGAAAGACAATCATGGTCAGTCATCTGAATGCTGAATGAGAGAGACGCTTCACTTACTCCTCGTCTTCCAACACATGCCTATAAGATGAGGGTTTTAGTCAGTCTTGAGGATACTCGTTTGAACATCAGACATCACTCACTCTAAACCGACTTTCTGGCCACGAGAGTGTTTCGCCGAGGTTCCCCATACCATCGCTGTGGAGAAGAACGTTTCAGCTGGGTTTCTGCGCGTCCCGTGGAATTAAATGCACTCACCGGTACGGAATTGCTTGACGATTTCCTTGTGAATAGCATTACAGAAATCTTCGACAGTACATTTACCTCTACGCAAGACGACGGGCGATGAATAGTCCGGTTGTTGCCCTCGAGGTTTGGTGTAGCTGCACAGCAAATCAGTTGAAGCGATCCCTTGTATATCAAGCGCGCTCAGTACTCACACTCGGACGAGGTTAAGCTTGTCCCACATGACTTCAAGCAGTTCATCGATATTCAACCATAGTTGCGAAGAGATGGGCACGGAGTCTGGGATCTACGAGAGCGGTAGTCAGTAAAACATAGCTTTGCAAAAGAAACGAGACCACTTGCTTTGTATAATAGGTCGAGCTCCTCTATACTGATCGCATCGATTTTGTTCAAAACGAAAATCGCAGGAACGTATACACTGAAGGGATGTCAGCGGAGTGAGACGTGTAGCAAATGACACTTACCGGTTGCCCTCAACGACATCAATGAAGTCTTCGATGGTAGCGTCAGGCTGATGAATTGACACGGCAGCGTTGCTCATTTTGTATTCGGACAAGACAGCCTTGATCTCTTGAGCGTCGATTTTTGTAAGCGGGACGGTATTGGTGATTGCGATCTGTGCTGGGTCAGCTCCGATTGCAAAGGTCGACACTCACCCCTCCGCTCTCCTTCTTCCTGACAGTGATAGCAGGAGGTTTTTTGTTTAGCCGGATGCCGAAACCCTCCAACTCGTTGGTAAGAATTGCCAAATCATTCAGTGGCTTCAGGACGTCTAACACGATGAAAATGAGGTTACAAGTTCGGGCTACAGCGATGACCTGTCGGCCTCGACCTTTACCGTCCTTGGCACCCTCAATAATACCTGGTCACTATATTAGCGCACAGCTCTCAACGCGTAGATTGATGAATAAGATCTACCAGGAAGATCAAGGACCTGTATACGAGCGCCATTGTGGGTCATTGTTCCTGGCACTGTGGTAAGGGTGGTGAATTCGTAGGAGGCTGCCTCGGAGTGCGTGCCACTGCGATCGCATGATCAGCGATAATGAGGGCTACGCTCATGGCTATGACTCACGTCAACTTGGACATCAAAGTTGATTTACCCTATATCGTGTCTTCGGTGAGCGGATAATCAACTGAACAAGTGATAGAGATGAACATACCACACTAGGGAAGCCAACGAATCCTACACTCGCAATACCTGTTCTAGCAACATCGAATCCTATACCTGGTCCTCCGCCACCACCTCCAGATGGAGTGATTAATTCTCTTCGGAGTTTAGCCAATTTGGCTGTCGTGGAGTCAGCACTGGGGTCTGATCAATGGAAAAGGAAGGGTGGAAGCGTACCTTTGAGTTGACCCAAGTGGTATCTTCATAGAAGGTCAGTATTTGATCAAGTCCAAGTAAGTAGAAGTAGGGTACATACTCTGTGTTTTTGTTTCGCTTGCCTTTGATATCAGCTTACATTCCAATGAGGCATGATAATAAAATGACTCTGAAGCTCACCTGCGTCTTCGCCATCTCCTCCTCGATATCTTTGATCTATATTGGCATACAAATCTATACATCAGCTTAGGTCTCCAAGGGTGTATAGGTCGGCTGGGTGAATGGCGATATACCTTTTGAGCCGTTGTCATTTTGCTCCAATATCCTCGTTGAGGGGTCGATCACTTTGAAATGACTGGTTTGTGGTCTTTGTCTTGGTCTTGAACAGCGATGTATGATGGACGTATTTCTGTCGTTGCTGTATCAGGCTTTATAAACTGATCCAGTTGGAGGAGGAAGCTTTGTGATAGGTAGAAGATACGAGTGATAGTATGATAGTATGATAGTATCAACTGTACTGTATGATTATAATCTTTTTCAATACTGCTACCATCTTATACTACGAATGAATGACGATGGACTGACTCTGGCAACGGAATCAAAATCACAATAATAGGTCATGGCTCAAAATTTGATGATATTGAATAATATAATATTACAGCTCTTTCGTAATCAAAGTGGCAAACAATCGTTCATTCCGATTACAAACGATCCTAATCACAATTGTAATGGGTCAAAGCTCTTTCAACCACCATGCATTCATTCATGCTCATTCGCTCAACTTGTCAATCATCCTACTCCTACTCCTTCTTCTTCTTCTTCATCATCATCTTGTTCTAACTGTCATTACTGACATTAGTACAAACTCATTCACATCTCGCCCCCTATCATGGCTCATCCTCTCACTCAGCAGCCTCCTTCTTCTCTTCCCTTCCCATTCGCTGCTCGTCCCTCACCTCTCTCCTTTGGCTTCGGTCACCCATCAACCCCAACAGGACTCACCACGCCCACCCGTGTAACAAATACTGGCTTCAACTGGTCATCTCCCGTCTATTCTCCAACCAAGACCTCTCTTGCCAGGCCGAGGTCGGACTCGAATCATATAGTTTCTTCGAGCACGCTCAAAAGGACACGTCGATCTAGGTCTCCTTCCTCCTCTCCTCCTCTTTCTCCCAACTCGCCCGCTTCGTCATCGTCTCAGGTCCGTGGTTCAACCTCCAAGGTTGACCTCTCAGCAGTCGCTGGTCTTGCTCTTCAGGATGGGCCATCCAAATCAGCCAAGAGATCCAGGTTCACCTCGTCGGAGAATCCGCAAACATCCTCATCAGACGGTATAGATGTGGGAATATTACTTGGTTCGTTCTTCCGTCCGCGTGTTTGACAGTCATCGTCACTGACACTCTTGAACAGCTACTCTACCATCTTCGGCTCATCTTCCAATACTCATGCAATTGCTCCGCACTCATCCAACGTTATCCGAGACAGTGCTCAATCAGATCCCGCAACCCGAAGTCAAGACCTGTGTCAGAGAGATCCAGACGGCTTTCGAAGCTGTACAAAAAGCTGCAGGGGGTAGTTTGGGCATGCGAGAAGCTTCAGAGCTGTTCGAATTGAGACGCTGGGAGCGAGTGCGGAACGAAGCAGAAATATTTTGTAGAACAGTAAGTGATTCGCCGAGAATCGCGATTCGAGCTTCGGGCTGACATCCGTTCCAGGCGTCCACCTACATCCAATTCTTCACTTCCAATGCCAAACCGCCCCTGGAAGCGGAGTCCATCTTTGCGTTCCTTCAGCCACTCACCACTTGTCTACAAACTTTGTTGTCTGTAGTACCGGTCACCTCCCCACCCACCAATCCCGTCCTCGAATTGGCAAAACTGGTATTGTCCATCTGGACCCTCTGGCTCACCTCGTTATCTGCGGAGGTGAATCAGCGAGGTGGAATGTATCCTCACTCAGTGGTCACGACTTGGGCAGATACGATGGATAGGTTGACAAGTAAAAGTACGACTGGTCAATGGGACGCAAATCACTCTGCACACTGGTCGCTTCCTTCGTCAAGGCCGGCAAACGAAGATCGCACTTCTTTCGATGAATCCTTTCGACAAGCTCTGATGCCATTACGGGAGCGATTTCTGACTGAAGTAGGGTGGATGATTGGCCGTCGAGCGGTGTAGCATCAATTCTTTTTTGTACGGATTGGAAATGTTGCTTGTTTGTATATATATTTGTTTATCCTTTTAAGTTCAGCCTTTTCACGATATGACGACCAATTTCACGAGTTATATGCATTTATTTGTTCATATCTATTTCTTATGTATATCTACATCCACCCATCACGCGAAAGCTCCAAAAACATTCCCCAACATGGTCCACCAGAAACCTCGGTACAGACTTTGCCACCCTTCCTCCTCAATCACCTTTCGACCGCAGTCGACCATGCCAAGGTAAGGGTCGGTGGTGGGGCGGAGACCAATGACATCTTCGTCGGTCCCACAGAATGATACGCCTTCAGGAGGACCTTGTTCCTCCTCTTCAGTCGCTACGGCGCCTAGGATGTTGGGTTGCACCGATAGTCGAGTACTGACAACTTCGAGAGGGGTGAGCCAGCCAGTGGCAAGTGCTTGCCAGATAATGAAGATCATCCATCGCCAGGGTGAGATGCTATCAGAGATGTCTTCGGGAGCGGAAGCGCCCAAAAAGAAAACTCGCATGGTTCGGGCGATGAGCGTGACACAGAGAGAATGGATGAAAGTCGTAGCGAGGAGACCAGGGGTGAGATATAGCATGTACGGTTTGGCCAATTCGTGTGGAGAAAGGAGCACTCGAAGCGAGGTGGCGGGGTTATTGGGGAGTTTGTAAGGGGTGATGATGGATCTAGCTGTTAGCGGTGGTCATGCAGACGTGCGAACTTACCGATTGATTATGATAGTCATGGGAAGAGCGATGATCGTAAGGACGATGGTGAAGAGACCCATACTGAGAAAGTATCAGCTGATGAGTCGGGGCGCTTGATGATACGTAACTCACCGTATACCACCTGCTTCTGGCACACTGTATGTATTCTTGGGACCTCTGGTAGAGGACCCACCGACGAAGATGATCGAGGCGATGGATAGGAGTGTTGTATATGCCAGAGTTGGGTATGTACCTATGGGGAAGCCGGGAATATTAGTTGGAACAGGTGACATTTGAGAAGAGATCTGACAGACCTTTCCACAGACCCCACCATCCTTCGAGCTGTTTCGTTCGTTTGAGAGTTCCAACAAGGGTAGAGAGAGTCGGTCCGACACTATACACGGTATCAGCGATAGCTCCGAGATGTGGGTGACCGTAAAACTGACCGAGTCTGCGCATCCAATCCTACAGCGTGAGGGTTATAATTGGCTCGCAGTCGAACCAAAGCACCGTGGAAAGGCATGGTGATAGCCACACCGACGGCCATGAAGGATATCATGATTGAGGTTGCGAGTAAGAGGGTGATGAGGAACTCGAACATGATGAGGTATAGTGTCAGTGTATGCTGAGTATGATGAAGAGATGAGGTATAAAGAGAGAAAGAGAGAGAGAAAGAAAGCAAGCTGTTGACATACAGTATGACGCTGACGTTATGAGTGGTTTGCTGCACAGCTGGCCGGTTAAGGGAAAGCGGAGATCGCCGCTGATTCCCTCATAAGTGGGAGGTATATTTATGGTTATGATTGACGGTCGAGTATGTTACGGTCTATTCGGGCCGATGTAGTTGATCTCAAATAGATGAATAGATGGATAGATGATAGATAACAAATCATCCTACTATACATCATTCATTCATTCACTTGTACATTCAATCATACACACTACGAGCTATTGCTAGACACACCAGCAACTTGTACAAGTCCTCCCCCTCATGTCAAAGATACTCATGTGAGTGTAGCGCAGTACCATCATCTTATCATACACCAGGTATCGAGCTCACCCAATACAGCACTCGTCACGTCGGCAATCATGCCATGGGCATTCTCGAAAATGCTGGCTACGAGCTTATCGTCAACCCGCACGATTCTGAGCCTTCGAGGGAGTGGGTGTTGAAGCACATAGCCGATCCCCAAGTCGGTGCCGCTTGTATCATGCACAGTCAGCCCAGTGACAAGGTGGATCAGGAGTTTATTGACACCTGCAATGAGAACCTCAAATGTGTCTCAACCTTCAGTGTTGGGCATGGTGAGTCTCATATCCCCATGGAAACGCTGACGGGTCAGATCACATCAACGTCAAGGCTGCTCATGCTCGAGGGATCAAGATTGGGCATACGCCAGGCGTACTGAACGATGCCGGTGAGTACGTAACCACGCAAGCGCAGTGCTGATGGGTAGTCGCCGACATCACCGTCATGTTGGTTCTGATGACACTGAGGAAAGTTGGATATGGAATTGATCTGGTCAAACGTGGAGAGGTAAGTTAATTTTGGAGAAAACTTATACGCTGACCCGCAGTGGCCGAAAATACCATGGGCACCGTTCGTCCTTTGTGGTCATTCACTGGGACATCCTGGGCTCAAGATAGGGTTCCTCGGTTTTGGACGGATCCCACAAGCGGCAGTCGATAGGCTTCTTGCGTTTACTAACAAGACGGAGCCACCTACTATCATATACAACTCTTCAAGGGAAAGGGCAAACCAGGCTGCCATCGATGCAGACTTCACAAAGAGATACGGTGTCGAGGTCAAGCGGGTGGAGAAGGACGAACTTGCATCACAAGCAGATGTTCTCATCGTTCTTTGCGACCTCAACCCGTCAACAAAGGATATAGTGAACAAAGAGTTTTTGGCGAAGATGAAACCTACGTCAATTTTGGTCAACGTTGCTAGGGTGAGTGGATCGATCGGAACCATAGCTAAAGTCTCGCTAGGGCCCCGTGGTCAACTCGGATGACCTGCATGAAGCGCTCAAATCAGGTCAAATCTTTGGCGCCGGTCTAGATGTGCTCACAGGGGAGCCGAACATCAAGCCGGATCATCCTCTGTTGCATCTCGATAATTGTAAGTGGTTGCGAAGGAAAGAGTCTTGTTGACATTCAGGTATCGTACTTCCTCACTTGGGCTCCGGCGACTTTGACACAAGAAACAAAATGGCAGAACTTTGCGTGCGAAATGCAATACAGAGCATGAAAGGGGAGCCTCTGCTCGCGGAGGTCAAGGGATAGAGAGTTACACATTCGATACATGCGCATTAAGGCTACAGTGTGTGGAACGGGGCTAGATTATAGGAATGTATATAGATCGACGAGTCTGTGATCGACGAGGACGACTTTAAAGAGCATTTCACGCGTTTACAGCGGTCGCCTCGGAAGTTCGGGGTTCGGCTACAGCATCACGGTGACCTTTTCGGCTGAAGAAACCGCCTTTAGCGGCACCTGCAGTGCCAGTTCCGGGAACTCCTACGGTTGCGGGGGCACCAGCAGCGGCGTGCTTCTCACGGTCGAAGACTCCGCCAGAAGTCGAGAATTTCCCGGAAGAGAGTTGGAGCAAGCTGAGATCAACCTTGGAAAGTCTGTAAAGATGATAGATGGTGAAGACAGGCTTGGCGAGTACATCCAAGACACCGTAAAAGACCATCTCTGAATCTGGGGTGATGACGTTACCACCATCGGCGAGCTGCGAGCGAGTCAGCGGGAGCAAACAAGTGAGAGTGAAGAATCACTCACACCCCAAGCGATTGGGTATAGTAGCCAGAGGAAAGATAGGATCGCAGCGGATGAGGTGAAGGCGCTCTTGTAATCGGCGCCAAGAGCTCCAGCACTGGCTCGAGCAGGTCCAGCGAGAACCCACCAGATCTACTGAAGGTCAGCGGGAAGTGTCGCACTTTGGTGAATAGAACTTACGTAGAACAAAGCAGCGCATCCGAAAGCGTAGAAACCTGATACGAAGCCACATGAGCGCGCATCCCCGTGGGCATCATAAAGTTGAACTTACCCCATTTGTAGCTGGTAGCGACGAGGGCACCAACGAGTCCGGTCACAATCATGACCAGGTCAAAGTAACAAAGTGCGATGATATCGGAGAGCGGGAGACCAGAAGCCAAGACCAAGGTCAAAAGGAGGGAGGGGGTGGTGATGACCCAATCGATGTATCGAACATACTGCATTATCAGCCCGAGTCCCCGTCTAGGTAAGACTCACCCAAATCTGTCTGGTAGTGTTGGCAGAGTATCCCATGTGGCCGAACTCGGTAAGGATGGAGGCATAGCCAAGATCCGACGCCATGGAGAAGTATGCGATGGCAGCGGTGGTGAGGATGAACTGAGAGAAGGATTCAGCGACGCCTTCTCGTCCTTTTGCGACTGAAAATGACTCACCATAGCCAACTGATGGAAGACTCTTTGACCTCGTGGGAGAGTAAATTGCCAGAAGAAGACGACGATATCGGTAAAGGTCATGATCGCGAACACCGCCCAGAGCCAGTCAGACCCATGGGTGGTGATGTGCTGGACTGATCCAGTAGGAGGGTTGGTGTCTAAAGCTTGGTTGGGCATCTTGTGATATAGTTAATTTGCTTTGTGATAGGTTGATGGGAGAAGAAAATTCTAGTACGGCTCTTCATATCCTCTATATATACATATGTTTGTGCATACGTATGAAAATGTCGACATCGTCTGCTCACAACAGAAATGCCCAGGTAAAGAGAAAAACCGAAATCATTTTGAACATGACGTCGATGTTTACGTATATTCTGCCTAAATGTTCTATTTTCGATCGCAGATTTCAAGAGGCAAGATCGGGAATTTCACTGATGTTCCAGCTAAAGACATTATCAAGCCGGAGTTCGGCAAAGCATGTCATGTCATATCGTGTCTCATATGATGATGATGATAGAGTAATCGTAACCAGATAGCCAGACTAGCGAACATGCAAACGCCGTCAGAGGCCTAATCAAGCCACTAACGCATTCCAGCGTCATGGTAACATACACAGTACCACGTCAACCTTTTTGTCCCAGTCTTCTTCTTCCATCTCAGCCAAGGGGTGGGTCAGAAACACATCTAATGCGCGCGCACGAGGGTATGCGGATTCAATCATCGGATCTGGCGTCGGCGTGATCCAGCTCTGGCTAGAGCTAGCCATCATATACCGGGCGATCTGTTCGGAGATAGCCTCGAAAGCATTACGAAGACCTAATGTACCTGGCGTGGTGGCTGCATACTTCAAAGTCAGTCGCCTGGAATCGGCAGCAGCGGTGACTCACCAGCTAGACCCTCCATCAGGGACGTGCATGCTTGGATGTCCAGGAATACGTCTACTGTTGCAGGTACGAGATTCCAGCGATTCTGTCTGGCTTGCACGAGCGCATGGAGATACGTCATTCCTTGGATGAACAAAGTGTGCATGGTGATCCAGTCTGAGACGTCAGCGAGAGAAGTTCGGTACCCCCCAGACTTACTGAAACTGATCAGGCCCATTCGGTACATATCTTTGCTTCTCTTGAGAACCTCCCTTGAACTGGTTAAAGCTGTGGTTGTCGCGTGTCGATCCGGGGTGGGACCTGCTTTGGAAGGTCGGTAAAGCATAGAAGTTGTTGCATGATATTGTAGCACTTGCCAATCGTCGTTGGCGAATCCTGCGCCTTCGGGGCACGTATCGCGCCATTGAACGAGTTTGCCGATCATGGTATCATACCAGAGAGCTGGCGGAGGGGCCTTTGTGGTATAAAGTCGTGTCAGGATTTCGCTTTGGATCCGACAGAGACGGTAGACCTGGAGCGATGCAGCTTTCAAAGGCGATATGTCTCCGGAGAGGACTGAAGTGTCGGTGATGAGTGCATCGTCGTAGACCGAGGGGAGCTTTGAAGTCAGCGAATTCGCGAGACATTTGTCACTCACATCTGTTGTAACCCAATGATCCGAAATGGCGGGTGGTCGGGTTGTTACTGCGCATGTCATCACGTCGATAGAGTATGTACTGGAGTCCGCTCGTGAGCGGAGTCGGCGGTAATTCAACTCACATCCAGAACAACCTCCGCATCATGTCCTGCTCTAGAGGCGTTCTCTCTTCCCCTTCGCTTTCGCAATGCAATCCCATTCCTGTTGCATGTCTGGCTGCAGATCCGGCAAGTTCCCAGGCGTTTCCACAGCTCGGTTTATAAAGGACGAAGATCAGATGAGCGACCTCCATCTGCAGACTGTCTAACCTTTTCATCTCCGGTCCACAGGGCGCATTGTCCACCGCCGCGTGAAACAAACTTTCTGCTCGAGACCCTAAAGTCGTGTATAAAGGGCTTATCTTGGACAACGAAGCAGCGCCAATGGCTAGAGCCAGAAGGACCGTCGCGATGTCATTCCTGGGCACAGGACCGTCGGAGAAGCAGACGGCATCGACTTGCCGTTGCAGGGTTGGGATGTGGAAAACGGGGAATGCGGCGTTGGTGTATAGGAAATAATGCGAAAGCAGTTCATGTATGTGCTGTGCGGAGGGAAGGATAGAGCGGTCGAAGGCGACGAGAGAGGAGTGATACGAAGGAGGTTCATTGATTATGACAGGTCGATTAGGTGCCGCGGACCCTCCGCTATCGAAACTAGCTGGAGGGAAGGGTGGTGGTGACGGCGTCGATTGAGGTGAGGTAGCGAGGCGTGGTCTCTTGGCTAGTCGACCTGATATCTCTGCTCCTCCATGTCGATTGATCCACTCGGCCTTCTCACTCTCTAATTGACGAACACGCTCCTCAAGAGTAGCAATATAACTTTGATAGGTCAGCTCGGCGATGGATTTTTGCAGCTCACCTCCATGAAGTCGTGGCATTCGCATATACACAATCCTTCCCTTGTTTCTGACACCTCGCGCAGATGGGCCTCTCTCCGGTGCACTAGATGAGAGGTATCAGCTGTGTTGGGCAGAGAAAAGAGAGATTACTTCACCTTGATCTTCCTTGTTCTACATGGCTCACAAGCGGATCTCGGAGTGATCCGTCCCATTGCTGGGGCTGCGATTGCTGGTCGTCTAGTGGGGGTTTTGACACCATTGGAAGTTTGGTTCACAGATGTAGAGGGGGCGCTGTCGTAGGTGGATGATGCCATGCTTTCTCGTGAACGATGTGGTCCAAGAGCATCACGCGGATCTCGTTGAGATGGAAAGAATAGGAAAAGGTTCAGGTCTTCAGAAGTCGTTGAACCGGTTAGCTAAAATCAGCGAGATAACAAATAATGAATTGGTCAGTGGTGATTGCAGCATCTTCGCACTTCACGCGTTGCAACGTTATGCATGGTGTCTTCGCCAACTACGCATATGGTATATACAAGTACTATCCATGATTCAGCGCTGTCCTTTCGGCCCACACATGTCTCTACGGTCGTGTTGGCGAGACCTGGGTCGGTCGTCCGAGCTAACCAACCCGATTTTTGATCCTCCCGCTTTCCATCGCATCAATCATATGTTCTACCATAGCCAGACAGGTAGCCTCTTGGACGTCAGCGGGGGCGGCACCGTAGTGAGGCCTGGACACATAGTCAGCTTGATCGATTTGCCAGATTTTAGGACAGAACATACGTGATGATGCACCCCGCTTTGCACAACCCTGCATACCTTTCTTTCGTCGGGGGTTCTACCACCGTCACATCCACTCCGGCACCTGCGATCTTCCCCTCATTGAGCGCGACTTCCAAGTCGTTCTCATCAACTATCCCACTCCTAGCTACGTTCACCAAGACCGCTGAACGTTTCATAATCTCGAATTGAGGAGCAGAGATCATCCCCTTTGTGTCTTTTGTGAGCGGACAATGGAGTGATACGACGTCTGACTGAGTGAGAAGATCGTTGAGGGATGAAATGAGGGTGAGGTGGGTAGGGGGAATGCCTCTTTCCCAGCGTTGCAGATCGTGAGGAGACAAGAAAGGGTCGTGAAGGATGATGTGACCTTGGAAAGCAGCCTGGAACATCCTGGCAAGGGCGAATCCGGTGTCTCCACCGCCTAGACAAGTCAGCGCTATCCTTCAAGCACAACATGCTCACCAATCACCCCAATGGTCTTCCCAGATAATGTTTGACCTCCCCATCCATCAGCTTTGTTGATGGTTTCTCCGGCGTAAAATCGAGCATGGGTTGTGCTGATTTTTCTTGCTACACTACTCGGCGGAAGATCAGCGAGATCCCTTCTGTGGATCATCCACACTTACTCTATGATCAATCCGAGTGCTAATTCAGCAACAGCTTGAGCCTGCATAAGTCAGCTCTGACCTCCATCCGAGGAACTCACATTGATCCCAGGAGTATTCATAACCACAATACCAGCATCCTTCAACGCTTTGAGGTCCAGCATGTCCACCCCTGTTCCTTGCTTGGCAATGTACTTGAGCATGCCATGTTTGTTGACGACGTCTACGTCCTCCTTGGTGACATTTGCCGATATCGTCAATGCACCTTGGGCGATCTGTCGCCAGTCATTGAACCTTTCTGACGAAGGAAGTATCAGATCGAAGTGATCCGAAGCGAGCGCGAGGGCCTGAGAGTGGAGGGTGTTGAGCGCGACCACGATGGGTTTGGACGATGAGGTCATCTTGAGTAGCATAGGGTGTATGATATCGATGAATCAAAATAGAATATGAACATGATGATGGACGTATGAATGTGAAGCAGATGTAGTACGCAGTGAGTGTAGGAAGAACAAAGCTCAAGAGAGAGAGTGGTACACAAAGGATCACCGGGAAAGCATCAGGTGAGGTTTCTTGGCACGGAACTTCACATTGTACTACAATCAAGATACAAAATTCAATTAGGAGTACGATCTATCACCAGTCTTGGTAGTGCCCGTAGCGAAACCCATCTGCCTCTCCATCTCCGCAGCGAGACAGGCATTGTCTACAGCGATTGAAACCATGTCGAAACCTTGATCCAGACGTTGCTTGGCGATTTGACCGTTAGAACCTAAAATTGTGTATTGTCAGTACCGCTCGTTGCATCAGCTGCCGGGTCACACTCACAGAAAATAGCAGCAACCTTGCCAGCATCGTGAGCAGCTTTGAGAGTCTTCGCGATAGCCGCTTCGTGTTCCTCACCGCCGAATTGTACGTTCATTTGTTTGGAAAGGTCGAATGGGCCTTAACGATCAGCTCCGTTCGAAAGGCTTCAAGCTCACCAATGAACAATACGTCCAGTCCTGGTACCTTCGCGATCTCCTCTACATTCTCAATACCCTGTCTAGACTCAATCTGAACGATAACCAACAGCTTGTCGTCCGCTTGCGCATCGTACTCCGAACCTTTACATCCGAACATAGGAGGACAGAACATGGGACCGTAGCCCCGAGAACCGGTGGGAGGGTATTTGGAAAACGACACAATCTTCTTAGCATCTTCGGCGTTGTGACACATCGGAGTCATGACACCATGCGCTCCCGAGTCGAGTGCCCGCTTGATCATCCATTCCTCGTTCCATGGGATTCTGATGATGGGACTTGCGCCGGCGGCAGTCGCGGCGAGGGAGAGCTAAACTTGATCAGCTCTGTACAATGACATTGTTGACTCACATCAAAGTAATCCTTGTCCGTAATAGCACCATGCTCAGCGTCGATCAATACCCAGTTGAAACCACCAGTAGCAAGAACGGTCGAAATGGTGCAAGCTCCGGGAAGACTATCATTATCAGCGTTGTCCACGATCGGTTCCACTCACGTGCACCAAAACCCGAGACCAGGTTGTTTGGCTTGAAGAGCGTTTCTGAGGTATGTCCTGGATTCCATGATGGCTATATCAACTATCGACCTTTCTGCTATGATAAGAAAGAGGTCAACAGTGAATTATAGTCCTGTTGAAGATGATATATCTATGCAAGCATGCTGTAGGCTATCACGGCGCGTGTTTGTCCCGAATACCCATCGGGATCGTTCGGTAAATTGGGCCGACTCCCCGCATCAACTCGGTCCGGAGCAAATCTTAGGCAGGGGTTGGCAGGGGTTGCATGCTCAGGAGGATATGTATATCTATTCTAGTTCTGTATAACTTCTTTTCCCTCGCTGGATCAACAGATGGTCGCTAGTGGCTGCAGCGGTCCATTCTCTGAAAGAAATCGGTCAGCTCGGTACACGCTGGTACGGAATGTGATCTGAGAACCCACATGTTCACAAATATCGTCTGCGTCTCATCGATGATTAACGCAGGACCTTTCACCTGGTCACCTGTGCGGAGTGAGCCCAGCTCGAAGACTGGCACATCCTGTCTTTTACCCTCTTGGCCATACCATACGTACGCTTCCTGGTGAAAGTCGGCCTTGCTTTCGTCTATGCTGCTCAGCTTCAACGATTTATACTCCGCAAACGCGGATGGGCCGAGCGAGTCAAACGTTTTTCCAATGCCTCGGACCTGGGGTCATTCATTTCAGCATTGATCCCTTATTCCTCCCACTCACCTTGATATCGTCCACGATTATATTCTTGTTCAGCAAGAACCCGAATTCCTCTTTGTATGCCCTCTTAAACTCCTCCTCGAAGTCGCCTTTGTCTGACGCCGTTTCCAATACCATCAAAGACGTGTCAGATCCGTCAAATCGCATGTTCAGTAGCCGCTCGACCTGTATCTTACTGTCCTCAAAGCCGGACTCCTTCAGCACTTTGGTAACCTTCGTTGCTAGCTCGTCAAGCCTGGACGACAGAGATATTTTGGTGGAACCATTGTATGTGTCAGATGCGGGTTCTTGCTGCTCGTACACTCTGGCAACGTTGTCAGCGGATGACACCGTGATTACTTACTCACCGATCAGCGAGAGCTAAACCATAAGCTGAAAGAATTGAGGAGTAATTGTGAATCAAAACCCGCTCTATGCCCAGCAGCTGCTCAATGCGTTAGCTCACACGTTACCACACAATTGTTGTGCCCGCTCACCTCGGCAATCTCGCAAGCATGCTGACCTCCAGCTCCCCCGAAAGACGCGAGGACATGCTCATCCGTCTTAAACCCTCTCGCTTCGGTCAGTGTCCGAATAGGCCTGGCCATAGTCTCGTTGGCCACCTTCACAAATCCGTAGACCTGACCAGCCTTCGTCAGTGGTGCCATCCTCAGGTAACACTCACAATTTCATCAATTGATTTCTCCGTTCCGGTCTCTGAACGAATCTCCTTCGCAAGCTCCTCAAATTTCGTCCGGGATGCTTCCGGATCCAGATCTTGATCTTCATTGGGTCCGAAGCATTTTGGGAAGCTGGGTAACCGGGTGTAAGCGTGTCAATCCAGAAATCAGGCAAGCCAAAACTTACTATTTCGGCACGAGCCGACCCAAAAACAGGTTCCCGTCTGTCAAAGCAAGTGGCCCGCCCTTCCTACAGATCCAAGAAGATGAGTTGCCTGAATTGCATCTGCGATGCTGAAGGCAAAGGCTCACCTGTAGCAAGCCGGACCGGGATGAGCTCCTGCAGATTCTGGCCCAGCACGGAAGAGCCCATTTTTGTACGTCAAGCAGCTACCTCCACCAGCGGCGACCTAGGATAGATCTTGTGAGTCTAGAGGACACGAAGACGGTGGACAAACACCCACCGTGTTGATGTCTAATTGCGGAGTAAACATAGATATCCCCGCAGTTGTCGTTTCCCAGACCGATTCATACCTCCCGGCATACCGGGATACATCGGTGGATGTGCCTCCCACGTCAAGACTAATAGGTGGTCAGCCAGAACGTATGGCGGAAATTCTTGACCACCCACCCGATCACAGGAGATCTCTCTTCTTCGTCCCAACTCGTTAGAGCGCAGCCGACAACTCCACCGGCTGGTCCTGACAGGATCGACTTGAGTCCTGAAAAGTTCTGCGCACATGTCAGCGAGCTCGGGAAAGAGGTCCACTCACATTTAGATCCACCAATCCCCCGTCCGATCCCATAAACTCCACATGTAAATCACCATCCTCTCCTCCCTCAAATCCAGAATAAAAGCCTTTCAGATAATCTTGTAGGACCGGTGTGAGGTAAGCGTCGCAGGTGGTAGATTGCCCACGATTGGTCATCTTAATCATAGGCAGGAGCTGAGACGATAATGAGATGTGAGGGAATCCCACTTCCGATGCGACTTTACCAATCGCGATCTCGTGATCGGGAAAGGTATACCTGGAATGTTTGAGTTAGTCTGAGGTGAGCTGATAAAACAAGACACCCACGAGTGCGCTAGACAGACAGCTATCGAGCGATAGTCCTCGTCGTATAACGACTGCAGGTCCTTTTTAACCGTGTCCAAGTCTGAATCGAACTCAGCTCAACACTTCCTCCATAAAAACTCACCTGGCTCGCGAATCACTTTGACCGCTTCTCCACTTAGTCCCTTGACTATTCTACCAGGTATTATGCTGTCCTGCTCTTCTGCGCCCACACCAGAATATGCTTTCTTCACCGAGCCATCGTCATTGAACACCAGAGCGTTTTGTTCGGCTTTCGGATCAGAGGAGAAGCCGACTGCAAAATGGTCTTGGATGAGTATCACGAAAGTACCAGTTCCGTCAACAGCTTACCCAACGTAACCCTCTCATCCACTTCCACTGCTTTCGAGTACAGAGGCTTTGCTCGCTTGATGTTCAGGTCAAAGATCCTAGGTCTGGCTTGATTGCCGATCTCAAGCAGATCTTTGAAACCCTTGGTGATGATCAAAGCATGCTTTTGGCCTTTCCTCTCCAGAAGTGCGTTCGTAGCGACCGTCGTGGAGAGTCTGACATACTCTGATACAAGTCAGCTCGGTCTGCGGCTACCAAAACTCACCAAGCTTGTTGACTGGCAGTGGCTTTCCTCTTTCAAATTTCTGCCCTAGCACCTTCTCCAACGCTCTTCGTACACCCTCAGTAGGCGCATCGCGGTAATTCCCTGGATCTTGGGAGAGCAGCTTCAAAACAAACTCTTCTCGTTTGGATTCGTCTTGTCGAGCGGAATCTGGGTTGGAGAGGGGGAGAGTAGATACGTGAACATCGGTAAACGTTCCTCCCTATGAACGGAAGATAAGCAGCGAGCGATTTCTTTGGTAGAGCTTACTCACTCGATCGATGGATATCCGGATAGAGCGGTCGGGGATTGATGACATATTGGAGACAAATTGAGACGAAGCTGAACAACACGAGATAAGGGTTATCCCTACGGGGCGGGATTTCGATGTGAAGCGTGAGTATACGAGTCGAACGAGCAGATCACTTGGTCTAGTACGCTAGGTATCTTGCCAACTTATGGGGTATGAATGCTGAATCAAGAAGAGATGGGAATGATGATGATGATAAGAGTAGGCATCTCGGCTGAGTGCGGTGGAGGACCAAGGATGGAGGGATGTCGTTATCTTTGATTCCACTCATGTTTTATCACCATTCTTATCACTTTCCCGTATCTTGCATATGGTCAATGGTAAATCACTCCTTGATCAATCCCGCTATACTTCACCACTCGACGAGACAAAGCGAGAGCAGCTACGACCTCGTCTATCCTATCATCCCAGCTGAGTTTGACCGCTCGACCCCTGTCACCTCGGCTATCTTCCCCACTGTCAACACCGCCAAATCATCATGGTCAACGAGTCGCAATCCCAAGCGCAGGTCAAGGCTGATTATGATCCTATCACGCTGTCTTTGTTGTAGGTGCTTTGTCTTTTACGGGAGACGTCGAGCTGCTCGCTGACCTCGCACCAGCTCAAACCGGTTCATGTGCATCGCCGAAGCCATGGGCCGGTCACTCAAGCAGACAGCCATCAGTACCAACATCAAAGAGAGACTCGACTTCTCCTGCGCCGTCTTCTCTCCTACGGGTGACCTGGTCGCCAACGCACCCTTTGTCCCCGTTCATCTTGGGTCAATGAGCTGGTCGGTCAAATATCAATTGAAATTACACGGGAAAGACTTGAAAGATGGGGATGTACTTCTGACAAACTCTCCTATGGCTGGTGGAAGGTGAGTGCAGCTCATGCGATTCGAGAACTAATTCGCCGTCCAGTCACCTACCCGATTTGACTGTCATCACGCCTTGTTTCGATCAGCATGATCCTACCAAGATTATCTTCTTCACCGCGTCTCGGGGTCGTGAGTCTGGTCATACCCTCTTCCGATCAACGTTTATTGATCTCAACTCGAAATGACAGACCACAGCGACATCGGTGGGATCCTTCCCGGATCCATGCCTCCAACCTCCACTCAGCTGTACGAAGAAGGAGCTAACATACACTCCCTCAAAATCGTTTCAAACGGCTACTACGATCACGACGCATTACACAAGGTCATGGTGGAAGATCCAGCTCAGTATCCCGGATGTTCCGGTTCCAGATCTTTCAGAGACGTGGAGAGTGATGTCAAGGCTCAGATTGCTGCGAACAACAAGGGTACCAACCTGTTAAAGGCTTTGGTCGGGGAGTATGATCTACAGACGGTGCACAGCTACATGAACCATATTAAGAAGTGAGCCGTACTCTTGAAAAGACCTAGACAATCCCCTTAACTTCTCCTCTTCTAGCAATGCCGAACAATCCGTACGGAACATGTTGCGAAAGGCAGCGGAGAATGCTGGAACCAACGTGTTGCATGTGAGTTGGCCATACTCAGCTCGCTATGCTGCTAATCCTTTCTTTAGGCGGTCGACTATCTGGACGACGGATCACCTATCTCCTTGAAGATAACCATTGATACTGAGTCCGGCTCGGCAGTCTTCGACTTTGAGGGGACTGGTCCAGAGCTCAGAGGAAATCTCAACGCCCCAATATGTGTGGTGCATGCGGCGGTCATCTACTGGTGAGTATGTGAGCGTGCAAACGTGAAGCTTATCACCATGATAGTATGCGATCTATGATAGGTGAAGATATTCCACTCAACGCGGGGTGTTTGGTACCCATTGAAATCCGAATACCCGAGGGATGTCTGCTATCACCATCACCTGAGAGTGCGGTATGCGGTGGCAACGTGATGACATCGCAGCGAATCACGGATACGGTGTTGCTCGCATTCAGAGCCTGTGCTGCGAGTCAGGGGTGCTGCAACAAGTGAGCAAATACCTCATCTCTCCCCAAAGCTGATCTATCACCCTTTCCAGCTTGTCATTCGGTGCGGGCGGTAAGAATCAGGAGACCGGAGAAGTCGTAGATGGTTGGGGATACTACGAGGTGAGTCCATACCGCCATAGCCCAATGCTCACAAACACCCCAGACCATAGCAGGTGGTAGCGGAGCAGGAGATGGGTGGCACGGAACTTCCGGGGTACACTGCCATATGACAAACACGGTGAGGTAATCCGCTCATTATTCGTGATTTCGGGCTGACCTGTCAAACAGCGTATCACTGATCCGGAAATCCTCGAGCGTCGTTATCGTGAGTCTCACCCGCCCATCCTCTGGCGGATTGTGCTAATCCTCTTCACAGCGGTTATACTGCACGAGTTCGGGTTCAGACCATCTTCCGGAGGTGTTGGCAAGTTCCACGGCGGGGAAGGATGTATCCGTTCACTACAGTTCCTCCAACCTTTATCCGTGTCGATTTTGTCAGAGCGACGGTCTCGAGCGCCTTACGGCCTTGCAGGAGGTGGTCCCGGTGCTACCGGCTTAAATCTCTGGGTGAAACAGCCCAAGGAGAAAGACGGGAAAGTCAGGACGATCAACGTCGGGGGTAAAGGTACCATGCAGTTTGGTACAGGAGATCGGTTGATACTGCATACTCCCGGTGGTGGAGGGTGGGGCAAGCCGGAAAGCGAGGGAGAGATCGAGAAGGAGGAAGGGGAGAGGTTACTCCACGAAGCGAGAGAATGGGAACCAAGGGGATCGTGGGCGGATAAGGCTCAGCCAGACTTCTAGCAGCTATATATGTAGGGAATTATCGATTGAAGCAAATTATAAATTACATGTAGACACCACTGGACACAAAATGATTACGCTTCACCTTCAGCTCTAGCTTTCGACTCCTGAAAATCTCTGAACTTCTTCATCTCCGGTCCTTCGAATATGGATCCATCGATCATCTTGTAGACCGCCAATACCATGACATAGAGCCAATTGATCATCACCTGAATGGATACAACAGCGCCGATGATTCGAAATGCTTCAGAGTTGAGCTCGACCGCAATGGCATTGGTAGCAGACTGCATATCATTAGCGAAGTTACTTCTGCAAGTATCGCGAAACAACTTACCGCCCACACTCCAATCGGAAATGTCAACGCTGTGAAGGAGATGTTGAATGATTGATGGCGCAGATAAGATCGATCGTTGTTCCATATATGATCGACCATGAGCACCGTCGCAAGGAGATACCAATACAAAGCCAAGCCCCATAAAATCAAACCGGTGACAGAACCTCCTGCATACACGGCTTCGGCTATCTGCAATGTACCTCTTCCTTTGTCTGGCATCAGAACGCCCACGCCGGAATCGTAGGCAAGCGCTCGAGTTACACTGCCCAACGTCACGAAGCCGAAACTGCCCTGACCACATGGCCCAACTAGAAGGAAAAGACTTGGCAAAGCTCGCGGGGCGGGTATCCCATGAACAATGAGTCGGTAGAGGTAGATGGTGGTGATAAATAGGGCCAAAGGTAGACCCGTGCCCAATATGATATACGAAGCTATGAGGATCGATCGCGCTACAGTAGGGTTGAACGGGGAAACGGCTCGGGCTACTACGCCTCCGGATGCTCCAGCGACGACTGAAGATACGATCGGGAGAAGCCAGCTTGCTGATAACGATTCGATCGTGTGTATCTGTCGAGTGACCCTGAAGGAGTTTAGTCTAATTCTCCTCAATTGTACTTACATCATGAATAGGACTCCGATGTTAATCAAGACGGCAAAAGTAGCGTCGACACACCACAATGCTACTACTGCTGTGCCCCAACGCTCACCCCATTTGTCAACACACACAAGAGCCGTCATGTTCTGACAAAATGTCAGCACTATTCTCGACACAATGAGAACTTACGACTATCGTAACAAAGCCCATTGGAAACGTTCCCCAAGGAAGAGCGGCGGCAGGATGCTTGAGAGTTGCACAGAAGAGTCCGTTGAATCGTATGTATCGGATCACGTTGCCAACGCCGAGCAGGAGAAAGAGGAAGATGTTGAAGATGAAGACGATTATGCCAATCGCTCTTAGCCATCTTGCTGGGTATGGGAATGTGTATAGCAAAATCGACACGATACCAGTACCCATATTCAGTGCTGACAATCATCAGCACGGCTCTGGCACCACATGGACTCACAGAAGAACGCAGGCGAAAGGTTGGCCACACAGTGTTTCAAGCGGGCTGCAGCGCCAGTTTTTCTCCGAGAAAAAACTACTCGATCGAACAAGGTCTCATTTGAGGTTCCAGCTGCTTCGCGGTCGATTTGATCCTGCGGGTAGGACGATGAGTTTATTGGAATATCAAAGGCCATGTTGGCTCTAGCGGCTCGATGATGTGATAGTAATAAAAATGTCTGGGAATCGTTTGGTTGTCACATAGGCTCGATCGACTCAGAATATATACAAAACGATCCACAAAGACTTCTCACGACCGCTCAATGTTATTCCTAATGGCTTTACGAACATGATCATCGCATCATCTTCTGAGCGGCAAATTCGTAGAGGATAGGATCATGATACAAATGACTCGTAATGAAAGCCGATTAGATTGGATGGATGGGTGGATGACATGATCTCCATTCGTAAAATCAACGTCGACGTGATTTTCCATGGATTCGGAATTGGGGGGATTTAGCAGTAGCTTGAGAGGGAATTTACGGATTATGTAATTAATTGGTTGTTTATTTTCGGAATTGACCGATGAGAAATTAATCACGTTGGGTGGAGATGCCCACCTCAGCATTAATATCAATATGATCCAGAGATAAGCATTCATTCGGATCTCATTCGAAAGTAGCGATATATCTTCCTCCTCACTTCTCCTCGCTCGAATCGCTTTGGAATATAGCAAAACCCAAAATGACCACAGACGAAAGGAGACCTCTACTCAACACCGACACCGCCGCCGAACCCGACTACAGCTCTGCTCCCAAGGCAGATGCGCATGAGGATGAGAATAGATTGTCGTACAACAAAGTCGGCCTCAGCGTCAATAGGTTCTGGCTTTTGGTGAGTGCTATTGACATGACTCAGAGCTGACCCGCAGTGTGCTTCCATGTGGGTCTGTGGCTTCCTGAATGCGTTCGATGGGACTGTTGGTGAGTATGGGTACCAACGCCGATTCCTTTATTTCCACTGACCACGGCCTCAGTCGCTACCCTTCTCGGGCCAATCTCTTCCTCCTTCAATGCAACGAACATGGCTTCTTGGCTCGGGACTTCTTAGTGAGTTGGCATGGTCTGAGCCGGGCTGACATCCAGTATGCTTTCGGTATGCTGCTTAACGCCGATTTATGGGCGACTATGTAACATCATTGGACGTCAAGCTTCCATGCTCCTCGCTTTGGCCATCTTCAGTGAGTTACTGTGCTCATGAAACTTATGCTGACCGATTAGCCACCGGAAACTTCCTCTGCGCTATCGCCCCCTCCATGGAGTTTCTGATCGCTGCAAGAGCTTTGGCGGGGATGGGTGGAGGCGGTCTGAGTACAGGTGAGTGGGTGATTAGCAACATGCCGAATCTGACATCGTTTCAGTCGGAAGCACGATCATGAGTGACATTGTACCAATGTGAGTATTTGATGTGACAATCATGCTGCCAGTTCTGAGCTTGCATTTGTCTCAGCACGCACCGAGGGATCTATCAAGGTTTTGGAAATCTGGCATTCGTGAGTGGAAATCTGTTCTTACTGTTGATATGAGCTGATGATGGCCTTCGATAGGGCGGCGGGATGGGGTGAGTGAATCGCAAGGCTGTGATTTTGCTGACCTTCGCAAGCCTTGGTGCTCCTCTGGGTGGTATCATCAATGACTATCTCCATTGGCGTTGGGCTTTTGGCATTCAGGTGAGCTTCACGTTTGTTCAAACCAAGGCTAATTGTCAGATCCCCGTACTTCTGCTGGGAAGTCTGCTCGTATACACGAACGTTCGCTACACGATACCTTCCGATCCCACTTCTGGTGTATCCACCCCGGTGACCAAACAAACCCCCATGCAATTGTTCCGGCGTATAGACTTTTTAGGATGTTTCCTGCTCGCTGGATGGGTCGGTGCCGCGCTCATCGCTGTGTCACTGAAAACAAACTCGACATCTCTGGATGCGTATGATTGGTCGTCCCCTTTGATCTTATCACTCTTCGCTACAAGTGCGGTTCTCCTCGCTCTCTTCTTGCTGGTAGAGCTCAAATGGGCTGCCGAACCCGTCATGCCATTCGAGTTGCTCAATAGGAGGACAGCGGTCAGCGTCGCAATCAACAACTTTTCAATCTCAATGGCGCAATTCGCTTTGGTAAGTCCCGAATTAAGCGGACATTGCTGACTTGTAGATCTACACCATCCCGCTCTTCTTCACCGTTGTCCGAGGCATGTCATCGTCCCAAGCTGGCGCTCACCTGATACCCAACTCCATCGCTGGTATGGTCGGATCTTTGGGCTGCGGGTTCGTCGTTCGTCATACCAAGAAATACTACTGGTTGAACTTCTGGTCTGGCCTTATGGGCCTTGTCGGCGCAATACTGATTTTCACTTGGAATCGGGAATCATCCGAGTAAGTTAAAGTCGAAATGAATCACGCTGACCTGCTAGATGGATGCTATGGACCAATCTGTCATTCACAAGTTTCGCCATGGGTGCCGTCACCACTTTGACTATTGTTGCTTTGATCGCGGATGTCGGACATGAACATGTCGCAATCGCTACCAGCTGTGAGTGCGCTCGTGATGTCACTGGGTTCCGCTGACTCTCGATACAGTGTCGTATGTCTTCCGTACAATCGGTCAAGTTCTGGGAGTCGCCTTGTCTGGTGCTCTAGCCCAGGCCATCTTGCAGAAGGAATTGAGTAAAAGAATCACCGGACCTGGGGCCGAAGAGGTGAGTCTCATGGTTGTAAATATCGCTAATATCCCAGACCATCGCCTCCATTCGAGAATCCTCCGCGTCTATCAAATACCTTGTGGAACCCCTCAAATCCATCGCTATCAACTCGTATCAAAAAGCATTACACGCCGTCTTCTTATGCGCTGTCATCCTGAGTGTTGTGTATCTCTTGGCAGGGCTGGGAATCAGGGAGATCGATATGCACAGGGCGATGATCAAGCCCGCGAATGGTCAAGGCGACGACGAGGAGGAAGATATCGTCGGAGAGGTTTCAGAAGTCCCGTAGGCATGGACAGAAAGCATACTATCTCTTCATATAGACAGGCTCTTATCCAATTGTCACCAATAGTACGCCTAAATGCATGCATCCATAATTTAGTCGGTGTATATCAGAAGCATCCTTACCACCACGTCTGCCGCCCTTCATGCGAATTTACAGGTGGCTGACTGGAAGAATCTCCACCAGTACCCAGCAGAGGGTTCAGATCGTTGTCTATGTGCAAAGTCCGATCAAGACAAAGCTGCGGTCGGTCAACACAGGACACTCACCTAAAGGAGGAAAAGGGAACCAAGCGTCCAGACTGAATCCTTGATCTTGGTTAGCAAGACCATTGGTCGGGTTCGGCTGCGGATCGATTGACTGATAGATTAGCTAAGCACTAGGTAGCACCAAACTCACCAAGAATTGGCTAGGGGTGTTTGCCGTGCCTGTGTTCGCAAACAGCTGCTCCGCGTACAAGAAGTCCATGTGAGAAGATAACCCTTGATCGGGTGCCGGGTTGATGGAGATATCTGGACCACCTGAAAGAGACGGCACGAATGTTGTGCTTGGGGTGAGACCGGATGACCAGGAGTTTTGGTCGGACATGGGGAGATTGACGTGATTTCTGGTAGGAGATGGAACTCGAGAAGGTGCACGAGAAGCGGGAGGTAGCACTTGATCCCGTCGAGCCTTCTTCACCACGTCCGAGAGGATATGGGCGAAGAGGAAGCCGGGCACTGGAAGGTCAGCGGGACTTCATGACCGCTTCTACTCACCCTTTGTCAACATTATCGCGACCTGTTCTACATCCTTCCCAATTTGCCTCAAATTGCATGATTCGGGAACTAGCGTAGCCATACGGATGAGGAACCGAGCGGCGTAGATGATGTTGTAATCTGATGAACTGTTAGCGAGGTCGACTTTCGTTGAAAAAGCAGACTTACGGGTAAGCAGATTGGCTAGTACGTGAATAACGTGTTAGCTGTTTGTTGTGATTGCCCTGACACCGCAACTTACCATACTGAATCGAGTTGGCGTACTTATTTTCGATTATTAGCTGGATGAACCAAATGACATGCGATTTACTCACCTGCTGGCCCCTCAGACAGATGGTCACCAGCTGCTGCGCCTTTCGCCCAGCCTCTTGCAGCCATTGTCGTCTTTCATCCGACAAGAATGCCACGTCTCTGCGGCTCCGTATCTCGTGCAGAACGTACGAGTTGGAGGAGAGGCTACTCAAGTCAGCAGAGAATCCTATCGAAGACAACGCAATAACTCACAAAGACCCAGCACCACCGGTTATCACTGCGAGCTTGTCAGCACAGGCCGAGATATAAGGATTTGGACTACTCACATGTCTCTCGCAAAAAGTGTTCTTTGGGAACCCCGTTCCGCGCTGCCATTTCATCAGCACATGACCACAGATGCATTGACTCACCATAATAGCCATCCCAATAATTATACCAATCTGTGATAGCTCGATTCGCCTCCCTAAGCTTTCCATCCATATTCGGGTAGGGTTGCGCCGCATTGCTTGGTGCAAGAGCCAGGGGTTGATGCAAAGGCACTGAACGAACATCAGCTAGGAAACGCGCAGGCTTAAACTCACTTCTTAGCATCAGCGATTCACACGATGAGACCAATCTAGCATCGGTTGGCAGTGAAAGCGGGTGCCGAAGGAAATCACGGGCATCCTTGATGGTGATCTCTGAGCAGAAGAGACCAGGTCGACCGTACGCGAAGGACATCCTGAACAGTCGAGTTAGGACGTGAACGCTATACTAGATGCATGTCCACTCACTCATATTCCATCTTGAAGAGCTGGACGGTGATTTCAGCGTAACATTCTCAGAAATTGGACTTGAACACCTACCGTGAGCCAGACCCTCGCTCCAGCAACAACCAGTCTATCGCCTTCGATCTGCTCGGGTGTTTTCCCAGCACCCATACCAGCTTCCACCAGGTATGCCAGAGATTTATGCAGACCCATATCCATAGCCATCCGGATAGCGTGGCCTATGAACGAATGTCAGCTGTATTCCGTAGCTTCATGACTCACCTCCTGGTCTCCAAAACGTTTCTCCCCAGGAAGCGAGCAGGACTGGCAAGGTCAGCAACAATTGCGATACAATTTGAGACTCACTCATAGCCTGTACGATTTCGATCCTTGAGACTGGGGTGAAGAGGGAGTTCATAGCTGCGATTTAGTCAGCGAGATGCCGCTGAGATGTTGAACGCAACAACTCACCCATTTTCTCTGCATGCTCTCGACTCTTCAGCTGAAGCTCGCTAGGTGGACCTACAAATGACATTTAGCTATATGGTTCGACACCGACGACACTCACCAGCTGCATCCTCGCACTTCGTGACTACCGCGATGATTGTGGTTATGGCGAAAGGTGATCGCCTCCGAAGGCTTGGTGGAATTGATCAGCTGTGTTACTTGTTGAGTACCAGGGAGCAACTCACCTGTCCCAAGTGTCATACTCTGGATCGAAGCAAGGCATGTAGCATCCACATCGTTCGAAGAATCTGGACCGTTAGCACCCTTCAGAGTTGTGCGTCAACTCACGTATCGAACAATTGCTTCCCCTTTTCCAGTGTACACCACCCCAGATCGACCGGATCTGGTGAGCCATTTGGTCCTCTCTCATTCAGACTGATATGGATGGAAGAAGGATCGTCCCCAATCATACTCATGGTCCTCTGTCGTTTTCTTGCTCTCTGTGGGTCATCCAGTATATCATACCGAGGTGAAATCACTTTTGGTCGGAATCCCTGGTCATCATCCCCGCCAATATGAGAATCCGCTTTCAATCTGGCAGCCTCGGCCAGATGAAGCATGTTTGCCCATGGTGCAGCTGCATATGCCGATTTGAGAGGGTCAATAGGTTCATCCTCGTCGGACGGACCTGGTGATGGGCGATGCGGGTGGTGTGGTGGTGCACCCCAAGGTGGAGGACCGAGAGGTCCTTGAGCGGTTTGCGAGGTGTGACGCTGGAGAGGAGGCATGGAGTCTGGCTCATTGATCGGGACTGGGCGAGCTGAGCACGATTAGCGAGAGATCTTGACATCATTTGACTCACCGTTCCCCGCAGACGCTGCAGCACCCCTCTGCAGCTGCAACAGCTCCACAAGATTACCTTGCATTGCCCCGATCTGAGCTTCCACCAGACGCAATCGGCTGAGCGAGGTCAGCGAGTTGTACATCCTCATCTCGCACTCACTCTTCCACCTTGGATGATTTTGACTTTCTCGGTCCGTCAAAGGTACATGGATGCTTGCTCTGTCTACATCGATTACAAGGTGGGTTCTCTTTGCCGATACATTTCATCTTCATCCGGTGACAGTAATCCTATACAGGAGGTGAGCGGAAGGAGGTCTTCATCGAACCTGAAGTTACACTTACACATGCACCTGTGATCGTCAACAGCATCAGCACATTGTATCAGCTCATTGAACGGAGGACGTAGCCATTTGATGGGAGGTATCACCAGATCAGCATGAGGACATGATGCAACTCACGATTACTTGGAGCGGCCGTCCCATTAGCTTTCGATGGAGCAGCCTCCCTATCGTCATCTCCATCGTCCTCTGAGGCAACTGATCTTTCACTGGGTACACTTGGCAAGTGTTTCCCTGATTGATTCGGGTAGGATTGGAAAGCTGACATGGTATGGTGTGTATGTATGTCGTGATGAAAAGTGAATTGGAATGAATGAAGAGAGATGGATGATGTATATGGTATGTTGACAACAACTCCGTCTCATCGTTCACTCAACATCATTCATTCATTAAGATTACTACTACCACTGAGTAGATCAGATCTGCTGCACCGGACTCCGTCGGTCCGTTTGATTACGTAAGTGTGCTGTTGCTACAGTTTATACGAGTATAAGTAGTAGCCTGTTGTTGCTGATGTTGCTGCAGTCGTGTGTTTAGCACAATCTTACTCGTTGTATCTCATGCTTTGGCACTCTCATCATCAACACCGGCAAGCATAGACTACCTAACAATGCAAGCATGCAGGGCCCCGATCACCGAGATAAAGGGTCGGAGACCGGTAGTATAGGATCGTATGACGGAGGTTTTGAGCAGATCTCACATGTACCCGCTACTCCCGAAAGGATAGCTCAGCATAGACAGCTGAACGACGAATTTGAACGGTGAGTGGTACGCAACATCAAGAAGTGGAAGCTACTCGGGTTTATCCGAGTGTACGACTGCTGACTCACACACCCAGCGCCGGACCATCCAAACATTGGAGTCTAACGAATTTCGATATCGGCAGGCCTCTTGGCAAAGGTGAGCTGTTCGGGATGATACTATTATCGAGTGGCTCTCACTGATGATACATGTCAAGGCCACTTTGGTAAAGTCTATTTGGCTCGGGTCAAGTCGACGACAGACCCGTTCATCTTGGTTCTCAAGTGTCTGAGCAAAGATGAGGTCATCACCAAAGAGGTTCAGACACAGGTGCGAAGGGAGATTGAAGTAATGCAGCAGCTCAGGTGAGTGATCTTCGCACTCGACTCCCAGAATATCATCTGATAGTCTAAGCCATCTTCAGACACCCGAACATCATTCGACTGTATGGATGGTTTCATGATTCCACAAGGATATTCCTCATGCTTGAGTTAGCAGGTCGGTTGGTCCCCCCTATCCAGTATGATTCGGCTGATTTTGGTTACACATCAGGTAGAGGAGAGCTGTTCAAGCAACTCGCTAAGAAAGGTAGATTCTCGGAGAGGAGAAGCAGTCAGGTGGGTCCTCTGATGCTATTCTAACATCCTTATCGATGTTGCTGACATGGTTTGCAGTATATACGCCAAGTCGCCTCCGGATTAGCATATCTCCATTCCAATCAGATCATTCATCGAGACATCAAACCTGAGAATTTGTTGCTTGGTGAGCCATTGTAAAAGTCTGTCTCAATCATATGAACGCTAATGTACGCCCGCTTTGGAAGGGATGAACGGGGAAATAAAGATCGGCGATTTCGGTTGGTCGGTATATTCACCTGAAGAGAACAGGTGAGTGATCACTGTCATCTCTTCTGGAAGAACAACCAATTGACTTTCATGTCGTGTCACAGTCAACGTACTTTGGCAGGGACGTTGTCATACGTATCGCCGGAAATGGTCTTGGGACAGCCATACGGGAAAGCCGTGGATATCTGGGTGAGCTTAGTCGTCGGCTCTCAAATGTTCAGCTGCTGATATACGATACTTCGCCAGGCACTGGGAGTCCTCGCATACGAATTGACATGCGGTGCAGAACCTTTCGGGGCAGATACAACGAGCGGGCCACGATGTGAGTGGTTCTCTGTACGGATATCCAATCCAAGCGAGAAGGCTCGATTGCTGATGCATTCGTACTGTGTAAACAGTGGTGCACCAAAGGATATGCCGATGTGACCTGGTATTTCCTTCATTCCTATCAACAGAAGCCAGAGAGTTCATCCAATCTGTACGTATGTCGAACATGTCGTCAACGTCAAGCTGACATATCCTCCAACCAGCTCCTTCGCCTCAGGCCCGAAGAGAGATTATCTCTCGGTCAAGTGGAGCATCAACCTTGGATAATGAATCATCTGTAGTTCGCCCTTCCTCTCTGTATCAAGATTTCTGTTGTACCTTAGTACTTATTCGATTTTGTTCCCCTGACGCTTATGTCATTACGATCGAAAGAATGCATGTAGACTATTATGTACAACCAAATATATATTACAAATCAATGTTCTATCCCTCAATCACATATATTCAGTCAATACCTTTCATTTCCTCGCAATCATTTCTTCGACTTCTTCAGCGTACGTTTCTTTATTTTATCGTCCTTCTCAGGCTTCTTGCTACCTCCAACTACAGTCCACCCCAACTCTTCAGATTTCGGACTGATATTCTCTGATCTTGCCTCTTTCTTCTCTTTGACCCTTTCCTTTGGTCTTTCAGGCATCGCCTTCTTGAACCCAGAACTGAGATTCTCCACAGGGAGGGACTGTCTACCTCCTGAGCCAGGGATGAGTCGGGGCATATCCTCCTCTGTCTGAGAACCACCGAGGCTCTTGCGAGCGATCCCATGCCAGCTTCTGGTAGAACCTCGACGAGTCGAGCTGGAGGGTGATTTTGGATCGGTGGGTCGGGGCGAGACCGGTTGACTGCTTCTTGCCGAAGGGAGGGAAGTGCCTTGGCCACGTCCGCATCTGTTAGGAGAGCTGGGAGAATTAAGTGATATCGGTTTGGAAGGTCGCGAAGATTGTAAGACTTTGGGCGTTCCCAAGATTGTTTTCGACGCGATTAGCGGAATGTCCGGTACTAGTTCGTCGTCCAGAGGAGTTTCCTTGAGGTCAGAATCCACATCTGCCAAGCTTGATTTTCGAGTGCTCGGGGTCTTGATCAACGTGTCTGTATCAACTGTGGGTATCCTCCAAAGGACCGAGTCATTGACAGCTGGTGTGGCGGGCACCGAGGGTATCTCGAGAGATACACCTACACTGGGATTCTCCATGACATCGCCCCACGAAGGTGGGGAAGAATCTTGACATTGTTCCCATATCTCCCGTGTCGTGATTGCCAAATGGGTAAAGTCGATGTTGATCATACTTGATTGAGCGGATTTGTGTTCGAAGCGCCATTCTCCTCGACCACCTTTCCCCACCCACGCTAAGCTTTGCAGTTTAGGTAGTCGCCGCGCGAGCTTCTTCAGATCACGGGGATCCAGTAGGCTATTATCGGATTCAGATATTCTATCTCGAAGGAATGTCGGAAGGCCGTCAGGAACGGCAACACAATCAACCTTGAGTTTCCCATTGAAGTTGGCCGGATATACCGCAGGATCGCTCGTAAGGATTAAACGTTCTAGCGGAAGCTTGGCGAAGGAGGTGGGAACGTTGAGCTGCAAAGGGTTTACATCGTTATTCTATGCCACTGATCGGATACTTACAACCTGAGAAATCGGTGCCGACAGAGCCACTTCCAGCGTCTTCAGCGTCGTGCAGTTCTTCATGATAGCTGCAAAACCCTCTTGATCAACCTCCCACCAATCCAGAGATAGTCTCTCCAGTTGATGTCCGTTGTCGATAATAGCTTGCACGAGAACACTGGGAATGGGCTGAAGTGCCATATCACTTCGGCAAGTAGCGATCGTAGGTGCGTCAGCTGGAGGGAAAGGCAGAAGATTGATGGGATGGATGTTTCGGCGTATGGCGAAGTGCCGAAGTTGAGCTATGGGAACGTGATGGATGCTGTCGAGATGGTCAAGGATCCAGCTATCAAAGGTTCAGCATAGCACTGGAACATTTAAGGAATAAGCTCACGAGAACCGTTTCGAGTATTCGGGAATGACGATCTCAAGTGAGACGAAAGTCGCTGGCCAATCTTGTATCATCGACCAGGTATCTTTGCTCAGATGACCTAAAGCACACTTGTCAGTCTTGTTTGTTACAATCAGCTACTCACCATCAACACCACTGAGTTTCAAACTTTCGAGCGAAACACAACCAGTAATGATTGTATTGAGGCATTCGGCGGTCAATCTAGTGCCAGTCGTGGATAGTTCGACGTGGGTCAACATGCCGAGGGATCCCACTCTGCTGATCGAGTTGCACAGGAGGATATCAAGGAACTGGGTTTCTAGCGAGATGCTGGTGAGAGAACAGGGGCGCATTGACAATAGGGTGAGGTGGTTTGCAACCGTCTTGGCCTGATGACACATTGAGCATAATAGATTGACCAGAAGAGAGCATTCACAACTCACGCCTGTCTCGCTCAATGGCCCTACCTTCATAACTTCCAAGCTTTCCCATCCTGCTCCTAGACCCCATCCACCATTCCCAAGTATCGATCCTCTCGTCAGCAGTTTGTTAGTGTTCTGCATCTCCATGCCCGGCTGTAAAGATAGATCTGGAGTTACCAGTAGCTGCAGCCGAGGGGTTATCCGAGAAAAGGGGGTAGTAGCAGGTCTATTTGGATCTTGAGCGGGGTGGATGGGAGGATGACCGATCAAGAGGTGTGTTAGATTCGTCAAGGGAGAGATAGCCTAGATCTTGAGATTCAGCGACAAGCTGCATGTACCAGCCAAGTGAAGAACCGCTCACATCCCATAACGCCCCGCCTATTCCAAAGGTCGTATCCCATTCCAGTATCTGAATGTTGGGACAACAGGCAATGATATCAGCTGCCATAGTCCAGGCAGCGATTCTCATCTCCGCATCGCCACCAGGTAGATGACCAGTCAGTATAGTAGGGATGTCCGTCCTGGAAGAAGATGAATGACGGAATCGGATTGCCTTGGTCCCTGCACCCAGCCGAGGATTCCTGTCAACATGATCAGCTGATATCACCTATGCTCTCGTTAGCGTCAGAATAACAACTTACTGGAGAACAGCGTTGACTTTGTTGGACACCAGCAGAGGGGAAGATTCTAAATTGGTCGGTAGAACGACTAGAAGTGTTCCGTAAAGGTGTTTGATCACTTCCTGATAGATCGAGTGGTTTTGCAAGTCGATCAATGAAGAGAGCAGTGTCGGATCCCGTTGTAAGAGGTTGGGAATGAGGACTTGAGTAGAGTCAACACTGTTCCCTGGTCTGAACAGCTGAGGAGAGTGTACTCACCTCGCAGCAGACTGGATGTATTCACCATTTTGTTATCCTTTCCCAAATATTGAGCGGACCCCAACGGAGGGTGATATCCCAGACCAAAGGAATGGTGGTGATTTGACTGTAACTCGAGGTGAGCTTTCGCCGGGAAGTTGAAGGGTGAGTACGAGGTGTGAGTGGATGTTGAGTGGATGTGAATGTATGTAATCGAGTTGGGAATAGAAGTGATATAGGGGAGAGTGAACAGAAGGAAAGGAAAGAAGAGAAAAGAAAAGATCAATGAGGTGACTGTGTTGAGTGATTGTCCGTGCGTAGTGTAATGTAATCATTGATACGAATCAACTTTGGGATTCAACTACTCAGTACTTGGCCATTCTTGCTGTACTCTCTTGATGATTGATGATATATCGTTCACATGCATATATGATAATGTACCTATGTATGTATACATATACATATACATATACATATACATATACATATACATATACATACATATCATACTGGTGATCCTGTCGACCAACACCATCAGATTCTTGTTCGAGTTGCGAGAGAGCGACTGAGTCTGCGGGTGACATAACATCAGCGCCATCCTTTGGTGTCAGAGCAAGAGATGGAAACATCGAGCATCGACGACTCACATTCACATAACATACACAGAACATTCACATGAACACTACTCTGTGCCATATCATCATCACCTGCTCTGTCACCGTCCTTGATAGCGTCAAGGGTTTAACATCATTAATTCGTTGATTCGTTATATCGTTATAGCCATTCTACTTCCCCTCCTCACACGAGCCCTTTACTTCTCGCCCTCTGTTTTTCGAGCTGCTTCCATGGATCTTCCATGAAACTATCCTTCCAGAACCCCCTTTCACCTCCATGTCCGTGATCATGCTGTGTTCGAGGTCCACCGCCTCTGCCTCTGCCTCCCCTTCCCCCATTTGAGAACGATTGATCTTGTCGAAAGTTGGGAGGGATATTTCGATTGGATGAGAAAGACGAGTCGTTGGGAGAAGGAGGATGTGGTCTCTGTGTAGTGGTTTGAGCACTTTCTTACTCATGTGGCAGTAGGAGAGGAACTCATAACAACTCACCTTGGTTCCGCCGTGGAACCCCGCTTGTCCAATTCCGGTGCCATCTCCAGGCATATACCCCTGATCGCCTCCGCCATTACCCATACCTCCTCCCCCTCCACGCCCCCTATTGTTCCGTTTCCCACCTCCTACTACACCCCTGGGCCCTCGACCTGAATGACCACCTCGAGATGTGGATTGAGCGGGAGGAGGTTTGGTCGGAAGGGAGGGAGCTTGCTTGCCGAACGATACTGGAAGACCGCTGCCGCTAAGATCCATTCTGATAGAGTAGTTTGTTGACGTGACTGGCTGAAGTACTTAAGGTGACAGCTCTACATGCATACGATAGCTGATATAGCTGATGAGCTGATGGGTATGGTCGGTTGGTTGATTGACTGATGATTGATCTTGATAACTAGCTACAGTACGAATGAATGAATGATCGAGTGAGTGACGTGGCATTGATGTGAATGTGATAGTGTGAGATAAGGGGAACGGAGAAAGAGAGGCAAGGGGTTAAAGGGGCACCGTGGAGGTGAATACTGAAGTAGTACATAACTCCGAGTCATTTGTAGTTAGATCGGAACAACCGGGCTGGAAAACACCCTCACCTGTACAGTAACACCACGTACGGTGACATTATTCACTCACTACTTGGTTCAATCATTCATTTCATATCATATCATATCATATCATATCACGCACAGTGTATCACTCGCATATCACCCCTCCCCTCCTACCCTCAGTTGTTACTCTCCCCTTCCCTTCCACTTCCTCTCTTGTATTACCATTCCATCGTGTACAGTACACCACCATGTCCGACTCTCAGGGTGCCATCACCTCGAGGTTATCTTCAACCATAAAATCAACAGCTGATTCACTCGCTTCGTCGGTCAAACCTGCCGAGAACGAATTGGCGAGATGGAGAAGGACATTTGATAGGTTTGCGAAAGAGGAGGTAGAGGGAAAGAAGTGCGTGATATTCGAATCTGCGCTTGGCGAATCAGTGTTTCCGAAGCTGACACATGGTCTCTATAGATATCTAAACCCTTCCCAATTTATCGATGCTATCGCCCCTACTGATGAAGGTTTCAGCAAGATCAAAAGGGAACAATATACAAACTGTTCGTTATGCTTGATATCAAGACCTGGCAATACCTGATTAACAGCTAATCGCTAAATGATGGCATATCATAGTGTTCAAGGTAGCCGACAACGCTGGGCGGGGATTAGTATCATGGGAGGACTTTGTGGTATTTGAGACTTGTAAGTGATATCGGACTGATACTAAGAATCTCCACGAAGTTGTGAGCTGATTATCTCGTATAGTGCTAAAACGAGTAAGCAACCGCATGCACCTTGCCCGTTGCTACTTGGTCTAACGTTTCTTAGCCTGATGCGGATTATCAACTTGCTTTCCTTGTTTTCGATACGTGAGTGCACTTGGTAGTCAAGCTTGGGAGGATTGAGCTGACGCCATTACAAATAGTGACGCTTCCGGGACTATCGAATTTGACGAATTCAAAGCTGTGCTCTCAGCCAACACCGCTGCAAGTGGTATACGTGAGCTTCCTTCTTGTGAACTCCCAGACAGGCTAGCTGAACGATTTGATAGCCTTCGACTTTGACTGTGATTGGATGAAGCTCTACGTGGGTAAACGAGGTGGACGACATGTCCTGGGCTGTGAGTACGATGCTTCTTGTACAATCAGGAGCATCACCCAACTGATTACACGTTCGAGCTAGACCACGAATTCACTCAACTCATAAAAGGATACCAAGGTGAAAGACTTCGACAAGCTTTCCACCATTTCGACCAAGACGGCGATGGATATATCAGTCCGGAAGAGTTCCAGAGGATCATTGTGGAAATTGCTGGACACAAATTATCTGATTCAGTTCTTGAGAGATTACCTACGCTTTGTACGATGAATCCTGGTAGGAAGATCAGTTATTCTGAAGTCATTGCTTTCCATAATAGTGAGTTTGACGCGGGCTGAATCGTGTTCATACTCAAACAGGAACTCAGCTAACAGATGAACTATGTCTATAGTCATCAGAGGTACGAGACAGCACTTTACCTCGGGAACAGCTATACTAACCACACTTTGCAGAAATGGACGCCGTTGAACGTATCATTGAACACGCAGTCAGGAAATCGAAAGATGGTAGAATCGATGTGTCGGACTTCTTGGATGAAGCTGCTTCCAGTATGCGATATGGCATGTTCACTCCTATGGAGGTGAGTAGGCTTCGTGCTGCAAACTGAAACGATGCTAACATGTCTCAGGCCCAAATCATTTGGCACTTCGCTACCCGTGGAAGTGCTTCCACAAGCGCTAGACTTGGTTTGGCCGACTTCCAAGCTCTGCTCGATGCCAAGGTTAGTAGAATCTTGATCTTTGCATACCGAGTCGTGCCAAGCTGATTGTATATCTTGTCCAGTGGCAACCACCTGAAGCCGCTATAAAACCAGAGGTCACAGCTACTAGAAGTGTTTTATCGCAACTAGGTCAATCCGCTTACGGTTTTGTCTTGGGTGGTATCGCAGGAGGTATTGGTGCTTATGTGAGTGAAACGTATGCTACTGAACAGTGACCATTACTAACGCAGTCACGATAGGTTGTATACCCCATCGATCTCGTGAAAACTCGGTATGCTATATCAATCACCCCCAGATGTCCCTCAGCTGACGCATGAGAATCACTGTAGATTACAGAACCAGCGATCCACCGTGGTTGGTGAAGTGCTCTATCGAAATGCCGCAGACTGCGTGAGGAAGGTATACGCCAACGAAGGGGGTGTGAGAGCTTTCTACCGAGGTGTATTGCCTCAGCTTGTCGGTGTGGCCCCTGAAAAGGCTATCAAGTTGACCGTAAACGACTTTGTGAGGAAGAAGGCGACTGATCCTGAGACTGGGAGAATACCATTGTACATGGAGATCTTCGCGGGTGGTATGGCTGGTGGATGTCAAGTGGTACGTGATACTCTGGTCCTGTCAGCAATGATATCGCGGTTAATCAATTGGTACAGGCCGTGACGAATCCTCTTGGTAGGTACAAATGTTTACGAGGTACTGCTTTTATACTGATTTGACCTGCAGAAATCACGAAAATTCGTCTGCAAATGGTATGTCAATAATCCATCTCGTTTATTACAACCTGCTGATACTCCCTGTCTAGGCCGGTGAGATAACGAGAGCGGAAGGAGGTGGTGCCGTACCGCGAGGAGCGTTACATATCGTGAAACAACTTGGTCTCGTAGGGTTATACAAGGTGCGTGGAAGATTACCATACTTCAACGGTCAACACTGATGATGTTTCGATCGTGTAGGGTGCTATTGCTTGTTTCTGGAGGTGAGTCTCTGGGAGTTTGCTGATTGCGTGGACTGGAAGCTGATGGGTTGCTTCGCAGAGATATTCCTTTCGTGAGTTGATATTTCCTGAGTGGTTGACGAGATGATAGGTGGAAGCGCAAATGGTTGCGAGGGGAACAAACAGGGTGGGAGAAAGAAGAGAAGGATGCGCAGGAGGGGGAAAAGGGGGAGAGAGGGAGAAGCAAGGTGGATGGGAGGAGGGAATGGTGGGAGGAGGGCAGGAGGGGAGGGGGATGGGAGGAGGGCCGGGCAAGGTCAATATGGACAAAAGGGCGACCAACAGGGAGAAAGGAGGCGAGACGAGGGAGACGAAGGAGGATCGGGTCAGAGACAGGACGGGCGAAGGGAGAGAGAAAGTGGGATAGGGAAGTGGTATGGCGGAGGCTACGAATGAGTTTGGCTGGGGTGAAGGCGCTTGAGCATATTGAGGATTGTGACTGACTGCAACTTCCAACCAGTCAATGATTTACTTTACAGCGTAAGTCAACCTGGCCATCCGCGTCGCGTATGATTCCCGACTGATTTGCTTCTTCTATTCTGCATACAGATACGCACACCTGAAGGTAAGTTATCTACGTCACCATACCGTCACCACTCGCGCTAACCCCCTGAGCAGAAAGACGTATTCCATGAGGGTAGACGAGGTAAAGTTCTCAGTTTCGGAGAACTTCTCACTGCTGCTGGTATCGCTGGTATGCCTGCTGCTTATCTGTGAGTCGAGTAGGCATCATTACTTAGCGAGGGGCTGCCATTGATGCTGATAAATCCCTTGAATCGCTAGGACGACACCCGCCGATGTTGTCAAGACCCGACTTCAATCGCAAGCTCGAGCTGGTCAGACGGTGTACAAAGGTGTTGTTGATGGGTTTAACAAGATCTTGCAGGAAGAAGGTGTGAAAGGTGGGTCAGGACAATTCAAGACTTGATGCTCACTTCACTGACCTGCATTTATGATAAACAGCCTTGTACAAGGGAGGTCTTGCTCGGTGGGTACAGAAGTCTTGTGAGATCTGCTGCAAGCGCCATTTGCTAAATACGTCATCCTTCGCAGAGTCATTCGATCATCCCCTCAATTTGCCGTGACATTAGCGATGTACGAAGTGCTATCAAAGACTTTCCCTTACCCATTCGCTCCTGCTGTTCCCCTCGCCCCCACAACTTCCCGACCTTCGTTATCATCGTCTCAAGATATCTCAAGAGTAAGAGCCAGGAACGCGCTCAGGATCCTGTTAGACTGCAGTTCAAGATTCGGTATGGTCAGCTCGCAAGCGGCTTCGAAGAACGTCGCGGGTCTGCCCAAGGTGTTTAGATCATCGTAGGGGGATGGAAGCAGGGCTATCTGATAGACGTGCTTTGAGGTATGAATTATGAAGGTCAGTGGAGAAGCAGTGCGGAAGAGATGGACGGTGAATGGCTGGCTTGAAGAAGGCATGAATGGATGCGATCAAACATCTAAATACGAACAGAACTACGTTTATACATTGGATCGATTTCGCTCACAGAGGGGATACAAAATAGCATATCTATCATATGCATCATATCATATATCGTTGTGCAAAACTATAGATGGTCAGCGGAATTAGGCATCTGTTAGACCCAGGTCGAGAGTCGTAACAAGGCTGGGTGGTGTGCCCAATTCGCTCTCAGATATCAGAGTAACCCGAATGCATTGTCCGCCGCCGTCTATGAAATGGATTATACGAAACTATATATGGTAAGGTATGGAGAAAATTGGTATATAAAAGATACTCTTATCCCACATACGCCTACGCCATGTGGGCACCGCCCGCTCCTCCCTTGGTAAGCATGTTGTGGTTTCTAATAAATGCACCGAAGATCAACGCAAGGATACAAGCAGCGATAATTGGGATGAACGACTTGGTGATACTGATGATGTATGCCTCGATGACGGGAGGTTGTTCGGCCACGGGAAGTTGATAGATGGCTGAGACGGATTGTCTGACAGTTTCAAAATCGACATTAGGGGCCAGTCGTTTGATCTCAGTGTTCAAGAAGACGGATTGGACGGTGTTGATGATACCTGGAGGAAAAAATTAGCTTCCTGTACAAATCGCGTGCGAACCGTTGCACCACTCACCAATACCGATAGCAGCACCGGTGAGTTGGAAGAAAGACACCACACCAGTAGCTTGGGGTAAAAGAGCTGGTTGATCGTGGTACTCGGCTTGAACGGCGATCAGAACATTTTGGAAACTGAGACCGATACCGAAACCAGCCAAGATTTGGTATCCGATGATTCTAGCGTTGGACATTTCGGCGTCGATGGTGTAGAGAAGACCGAAACCGATGGCGGAGATGGGTGGACTAGGTTGGAGATCGGATTAGTGCAGATAGCGAAAAGGCGAATTGAACACTTACCCGATAAGGAGGAAAGGATAGTATCTTCCGAACTTGGTGGTGATACCACCGGAGATGAAGATAGCAACACAGATTGACAACATGAAAGCGATGATATCGATACCAGATTTCTCAGGTGAGTGTGCTCGACCCTGTATGAGAGCAATCAGCTTGATCGCGGAGTGTTGGATCGAAAATCACTCACAGCTTGGTAGAAGAGAGGGAGTTGGTAAGTACCACCCAACATAGCCAACATGAAGAAGAACATGGCTCCGGCACAAGCGATGACAGATCGGTTCTTGAGCAAAGACAGGGGAATGAGGGCATGTTTGTCGTAATACCATTGCCAAGCGCCGAAAGCGATGACGAGCAGACCACCGAGGATGAACAGGAGGATGATTCGCCAGTCTAAGTTTGGGATCAGCATGTGTTTAGGGGAAAGGGGGATGAGGTAAAGCGACAACGAATTTGGACTTACTGCCCCAGGCGTATTCGTTACCTCCCCAAGCCAAGGCCAAGAGAAGACAAGTAACGGTCAAGAAAATCAGAGCGGTACCGAGCCAGTCCATTCGTCTGAGCTTTCCGAGTAATGTTCGATCGTGAGGCGTATTTTCGTTAACCTCGGGGTCACGAGCGGGAAGAAGGAAGACCACGGCGGCAGCGGCTACACCACCGAAGGGAAGGTTGATCCAGAAACACCATCTCCAGCTGACTCGTTCGGTGAATACCTGAGAAAATGGATGTGGTCAGTCGAGAACAAATTGATTATGTTTTGATGGACCACTTACACCTCCTAAGAGAGGGCCGACCACGGATGAAATGACGAAGACGATACCAAAGGAAGCCATGAAGGCAGCTCGTTGATCCACCCGGGTGACAACGGCGATAACGGCAAGGATGGAGACGAACATTCCGGAGGCACCTAAGAATGGTGTTAGACAAGGGACCAGATCGGGATGGTTAGGTACACTCACCGATACCTTGGACTGCTCGTCCACCGATCAAAGTGGTCATGTCTTTGGCGACGGCGCAGATGAGCGACCCAAGCTCAAAGAAGAAGACGGCACCAAGAAGCATCCATTTAGCTTTGAGAATGGTGAGGAGTTGACCGACGAGAAGAATGAGACCACATTGGGTGACTAGGGGAGGTGGGTTAGCATTAAACCTTGGCGGTGATGTAGCGTGAACTCACGGAAATAACCAGTAATGATCCAAGATACCTGATCGAAGCTATACCAAAGGGTCAGTGAATGGATCAAGGTGCATCGAGTGACGACCCAACTTACGCTTGAAATTCGGACACGATCTGAGGGATGGCGGTGGAAACGATGGATTGATCTGAATCACAAAGTCAGTGACGTGCGGCTACCCGTACAGAGACGAGACCTACCAAGGGCGAACATCTAAAAATATCTACCGTCAGTAAAAGATGACAGTCAAAAGTCTTGGCGTTCCGTCAACTCACAAATACACTCAACATGAGCGACAAGAACACGAGATACAGACGGATACCAGTCAACAGACCAGAGGTGTCTTGAGTCGGTTCTGCTTTCTCGATATCTTTACCATCTGATTTGTCGTTTGAGTGGTTGGTCTCATTGAGGGTGAGTTCCTGACTGGCTGTGCGGCTGAGCATTGGTGATTGACCGTACTCTACAGCTTCAGAGGCGAGACCCTTTTCGACGCTCTCCAGTACTGTGGGTTGGTGTTCTGATGGGTTGAGGTGGTGATCTGCACCGTTGTGAGCGGTGCTGGTGGTCATTTTGTGATTTGGTCTGCTGGTGTTTGTATTATAGTGATGTTGTGTTATATAACAAAGGGGGGAAGTGTAAAGAAAGGATTATAAGTCGAATGAAGAATTGATTGTTATAATTGTTATATATATACTCTCATAGTATGGCATCGGTGCCGATGTGATTTGTATGTATCCTGTATAGGAGGGTGAGTGGGGATGACTCAACCAAACCCAATTAACAAAAATAAAATAAAAACACGGGTCAGTGCACCACGCTAGTGTATATATCCAACACCGACGGTCATCGATCACTTTTTAATGGTCAGTCAGGCACAACAACCTATTTCCACTTCTCCGTGTTGGTAGTTAAGATCTGAATTAGTGATTACCCGATCTCACTTTCAACCCACTCAATTGACGCACGTACCCTCAGCCACCACATGTTGCATTATCCCATTCATTCTCGGTCATATTCATATGTACGATGCCATACCCATCGACAGGACCATCGTACCCACGAAGGTCATGACTTTACTCAAAGCCTCTCCTTGCCCATGTTGACTGGACAGGACGGATTGAACCAAAGCGTCCCCCAAAGAGATGATCGCGGGCCCTGGGCACAACCCGGCGCCGCCCCAGCCAATTCCAAAGATCGCCGAACCCACCAACAATCTCCAGTCTATATCCTTTCTTGTCGGGACGTGCCAGCTTTCCCAAGGGAAGTTTGCCTTTGCAGTGTATTTGATTCTTGCGTAGTGTATCGCGTTGGGTAAAACACCGCTAAGCATGATCATACCGAGTGAAGGGTCAAAGTGTTTGAGATTGAACAAGCGTAAGAATCCAGACACCTTTGAGGGGTCGGTCATCCCTGAGATGGACAGGCCGAGCGAAAATATAGCGCCAAGAACAAAATAAGGCGCCAGACGGGTGGACCTGGTTGACGACGCGAGTAGGTATCGCCGGAGGGATGAGTAAGCGATTTGAGTGCCGAAAATCACACTCGCAAGCGCGAATGTAGTCGAGGCAGGTGGCATTTCAAGGGTATAGGCAGGGATGGCCGACGGGCTCAAAGGGGGTGTAAACAAGTTTGTAGTGAGGACAGCCGTGGTGAAGAATGTCGCGGTGGCTATGATTGATCGAGGGGAGAGTCTGGATACACCGCAAAGCATATGTCCACTTGTACATCCTGAGCCGAGCTGAACCATAACACTTGAGTAGAATACTTTGATGATAGACACTGACACACTCACTCGACTACCAAATCCGACCAGTGCCCCGGCAAGGGCTAATCTCCCAAAACCCAGCTGAGCGATGGTGTCTAAGCCATGTCCTGGAAAATATGATTGTAACCCCGTAACGAAGCCTATGAGCGGTCCAGCAAGGAGTCCACCAAGGGTGGCCAATTGCCATTCGTCGCGAGTACCGAAGATAGCGCCATTGAGAATACCTGATATTCCAAAGACGCGGCCGGTATCTTCAAGTAACGATGAAGTCGAGAAATGAAGTAGCAAACCTCCCAAGAATGTTTGCACAGGGGTGAAAGGCATTATATACACGAGAGTGGGTGAGGGGGTACAGTATGTTGATATATATACACAGAAAAATACTGCTTGGTAATGATCCTCGACACGAATCGACCACGAATGCATGCTTATGAATTACTCTTTTATATAATAGGGAGCCGGGGATTGACCTCCCTGAACTTTCACTGTCCACGTCTTCAAAGGGAGATAACCGGAGGTATCTGAGGTTTCTTTATCTCGACAACATTATTTTGTCTGCATTTCGCAGAAAACACTTGTCCTCGACGTCAAAGAGGTCTTCGTTGCTGTCTGGCTATACATATTCGCAAATATCCATGCGTGCTCTGCGCTGGCTATTTATAACAACAACTACTCACGGCATGTCGGTTCCGCATGACCGGCAGATGTGGAGGCAGGTCATGCGGTTGATGTCTATATAAAGCGACGAAGGAGTGATTGATTGGTGCATCCACAGTCTCTCAATCGTTGACAGATAAGCTATGTCGTCTAAGCTTACTCTCCAAAGCACTGTGAAGTTCCACACCGGGCGTGAGATGCCCAGGTTGGGGTTCGGCTCAGGAGGATTGAAAGATGAAGTAGGGGTTGAAGCTGTCGCATACGCCATGAAGACAGGTTATCTCATGGGTGAGTGTGCGTTTACACCGAAGCTGGATGGGACGCTGACTCAACTTCAGTCGACACCGCTCAAATGTATGGGAACGAGGAAGGTAAGTTCTCTGTCGACGGCCGACGTAATTCACACTGACTCCCTTACAGAGGTTGGACAGGGTATCGCTCAGTCCGGAATCCCTCGAAACGGACTGTTCATCTGTACCAAATGGCAACCGCCAGTAGAGGGTTCCGATGCCAGGCCTACCCCCGAACAGGTCCGGGACGAAGCTCGTCAATCAGTGGCTAGACTTGATAAGAGCAGATTCGACAAGGAATATCTAGATCTGATGATCATTCATCACCCAAGGCCTGATCCGGAGGGAAGGGCCAATCATTGGAAAGGACTTGCTATGGCTCAGAAAGAAGGATGGATCAAGGATATAGGTGTTTCCAATTTGTAAGCAATCCAACATCTAGAGTCCTTACCCCTGGACTAATCGAATGTTAGCAATATCAAACACCTCGAAGCACTTCCTGAGCCTTTACCCGCCGTAAATCAAATCGAGCTACACCCGTGGTGTCAGCAACGCGAAGTGGTCGACTATTGCAATTCTAAAGGTATTGTGCTCCAAGCCTTCTGCCCTCTGGTGAGGATAAGAAAGGACAAATTCGAGGATCCCGTCGTAGTGAAGATAGCAGAGAAGCACAACAAGGGGGTAGCACATGTCTTGCTTCGATGGAGTTTGCAAAAAGGGTAAGCTCGTTCAAGCAGAGACCCTCATTGTCCTATCTGACCGATATGATTAGCTTTGTTCCGATCCCCAAAGCTTCCTCTCCTGCTAGAATCGACGCCAACAAGGATCTGTACGACTTCGAGCTCGATGAGCAAGACATGAAAGAGCTAGATGGACTGGATCAAGGTGCTGCTGGCAGAGTCTCGGGCATCGATCCTGCTCATCTCCCCGACTAGGCTTCATAAGCAACTAAATGTAATGCATGTAAGATGGTAATAAATGTGATACGACTATATGGCAACTCGCTCTTGAGCTTTGAAAGCTACCCTCATAGCTAGAACCGCGGCCAAGCAAGTCGCAGCAAGTACGAAAAAGATGTTCCCTTCCCGCTCGTCCTTGCCTCCACTCATCCATCTTTGAAGGGGTAAGAAGATCGCTCCCATGCAGAAGTTGAGGGTCCAGTTCAAAGCTAAACCTATACTTCCTGCAGCGGTCACAGCGTGCTTGGGCATGACTTCGGGTAGTACCACCCATGTGACCGGGCCGAGACCGATAGAAAATGCGATGACGAAGGAGAACACTCCGATGACGGACAAAGCTTGAGCATCGTAGTTGATGCCAAATGCCAGTAGGATCGCAGCGATCGACATGAAGATGGTGGGAATGAGGAGAAGTCGACGTGTCCCCAAACGCTACGACCGGATTAGCTTGGTTAAGGACTGGTGCGCATGAGGAACTTACTTCGATGAGGAACGCCGGAAGCATTGTGATTGGGACTTTGGTTATGATGATGAAAAGAGCGATCAGGCGGGAGTTGGATTGGAATACAGGAGTAAGTATTCCGGTGGAGAAATACATGACTGTAAGGCAGATTATCAGTGAATGAAAGTGGGCTCTCAAAGCGGAACATACCTGGCGAAACTCCGCAGAACTGCTGAGACATCTGAGTGACGAGTACCACCCAAACTGCAAGATGAAAATCAGCATCTGCGACCAGAGACGATTGTTTTTTTTTTCCACTTACGACCTCGAACGACCAGTGGGTCTTTAGACAATATCAATTCCTTAATGGTCAGAGGCTTTTCACTTTCAGCGGGTAGCAAGCTGGTCTCCTCGTCGCTCTCTTCATCCCCTCGTGTCTCCTGATCCTTCTCCGGCGTTCGAATGAAAAGACTTCCCACCAGCTGTATTATTGCTAAGCCAAAGGATACCGTAAGGACATATCGCCAAGCGAAAGGTTTGGCGAATGGGAATGAGAGACTCTGAGCGGTCAACATCCCCAGGACGATGAAGATTTGGTTCATGATTCCCAGAGCCCTCTTGATGGATGATGGAGCGATTTCCGACAGTACCAATGGCACAGTAACCGTCGCTAGACCACACCCAATACCGATGATGATCCTGCGTGCATGATTAGCGATAGATCATCCGAAATGAAGGTGTCACTTACCGGCCAGCGATCATCACTCCCATACTATTAGCCAATCCAATGATCAGAGAACCTATCAAGATATGCAATGCAGACAGCTGGAGTGTCCCGATCCGACCCAAGTGATGATTGATATTCGTCGCGGCCAGAGATCCGAGTAGACCTCCAAGCGTGAAGATAGCAGTGACGATGCCGAAAGCACTTGGCTGCCGCACCGCTGTCAGCCAATTTCGTCTAAGAATACAGCTACATACTCACAGTCATATATATACAGTCCTTCAAGCCTTTCGCGTCCACCGAATGAGGTGTAATTCTCCCGGCACCTCCACAAGTGAGAGGTCCCTGTACTCCATTGAGACTACTAATCGCAAAACCATACTGAGTGGTGTGGAGAGCAGCCCAAGCTGCTGTGAGCGCTGTCCTCATTGACATAGTGTTGTATGGGTCGATACGAATAGGGCGTCAGATGTATGCTGCAAATGCGAATCTCAAATGCAGGTCATCGATCTTATCTGCGAGCACCAAAATGTCATGACATGGCTCAACGCGGGAATGACAATATAGTCCACCAATACAACACACCGGCACCGGTCCGGCCGAGCGTTACTATTTTTTCATACCGCCTGTCCTCAGGACTTACCGGCACCGGATTTGGACGCATGCAAGGAATGACGTTTGGACAGTGCAAATTCTTTATAAAGCTGGCTGAGCATAACGTACGTTCTTCATGTGATAATCTTTCCTCCAGACCTTTTGGACCATGTGGGCAAAATCACTACTTGCAGGCTCCGTACTCTCTACTGCTCTCGCCGGGGTCATTGACCTCTCCATCCCCTCAGCTGGCGAGCTCATCTCGGATGTGGAGGCTTGGATACATCCTTCCTCCGCCCTCGACTTCCAAGAGGACTACTATGATCCTCAGGCTCAGGTGAAAAGGAAATTATGCACTCTACATGCCTTAGGGGATGAAAAGGATGACTCGAACAATCTCGTCGCGGCTTTTGAGAAGTGTGGGAAGGGTGGTATCATCAGATTACCTGATGCCAACTAGTGCGTAGTATCCACGTTATCAAGCACAATAGCTGATAAATTTGCCGCTAGTACCATTGGCAGACCCCTCGACCTTCACCTTGAAAACGCCGTGCTAGATCTTCACGGCTGGCTGTCGTTCACCGCCGATGTTCCCTACTGGCTTGAGAACCACTTCGACTTCCCATTTCAAAAGCAGTCACTCGCATTCATCATCCGAGGTAACGATTATATCCTAGATGGGAATGATAAGGGTGGGATAGATGGTAATGGTCAAGTGTGGTACAATTATGCGAAAGATTTCGGAAACAAGTATGGTCGGTAAGTATAACTCCCCACTTCCCGGAAAAAACGTAATCTGACCTGCTTTTACAGACCCATGTCTCTCACGATCAAAGACTCAAAGAACGTTCTAGTGAAAAACTTCAGTATCATCCAGCCTCAATTCTGGGCATCGTTGGTCTGGGGCTCTGAGAACGTCTACTTCAAGGACTTCTACGTCAACGCTACAAGTTTCAACCCTGAATCCTCATCCGACGAGAAAAACTGGCTTCAGAACACCGACGGCTCGGACACTTATCAAAGCCACAACGTCACGTACGAGAATTTCGTGTATCAAGGTGGTGATGATTGTATCGCTCTCAAGCCAAATAGTACCCTTATTACCGCTAGAAATGTCACTTGTTTCGGGGGAACTGGTATCGCCTTTGGTTCAATCGCTCAATACGCCGGTGTCAAAGATATCATCGAGGATGTCCTTCTCGAAGACATCGGTCTCTATCCCTCCGACCAATGCCCAGGATACCAAGGTGTCTACTTCAAGTCTTGGCTCGGGTGAGTGCCACCTGCACGCACGAGTTCCCTGCTGACGATGAGATAGATACTCCGTCGGTATTCCTCCCAACGGTGGTGGAGGTGGTTATGGGTACGCCAAGAACATTACCGTAAGAGACGTCTATATGGAGGATATCTGGCATCCTCTGGTAGTACAGTCAGAGTGAGTATATCTCCTCTCGTCTTGGGACCGAGCTGACTGAGATTTAGCTTGACATACCTCGAATTCAACCGAAAACAATACGCCGACTCCGGCCTCTTCGAATGGAGCGATATCCACCTCAAGAACTTCACTGGTACTGCTCTCGCCAATCGTGTTGCCTGGATGTCTTGCTCAAAGATCACACCATGCCATGATTGGACTTTCGAGGATATTAACATCAAACCAGGTAAAAAGGACCATCCTGAAATTCATTATACCTGTAACAATTTCGTGCTGGGCGGCAATGACGGTCTGAGCCAATGTCATCCAAGCAATTCGACTTTTGAGACGGATAATGGAGGAACTTTGTAAAGGAGGTAGTCATACTTCCTGAAAGGGAAACGAACTATATAGACTATTCCATGCATAGAAACTACTACTATTGTAACAGTTTGCAGATGCACGTCACGTGATTTGAGAACTCCGTAGATAAGCAGAATGAGATGGGAGATAAGGACAGAGTTCACATTCACATACGCTCTATGTTAGGTGTACCACATCTTGTCCTTGACTCGCTATAGCCATGACACTGCATACAAGCCTTGACCACCGGAATCGATTGTGTGTAGACGGAAGATGAGCGACCTTACGAAGCTGTCCGATCAATTACTCAAGTCCGACTTCGATACCATACCTCTTATGTGAGTCGGAGTCTATCATTTGGCTCGCGTCGCTGAAGCTCTGCTAAAACATTGGTATAGTGATCTGACTGACGCTCAATCTCCGAACCTGGAAAAGAGGCAGGCTTTGGCAGAGTCGATAAGAGATGCATGTCTAAGCGCGGGCTTCTTCTACGGTAAGTCAGAGGTCCTCCTTCACTCAGACGTACCGCCTATTGACTAGTTGGCCCCGATGCAGTCAAGAACCACGGTGTACCCCTCGAAGTGGTCAACGAGACATTTAAGCAGAGTCATTCGTTCTTTGATCTACCCTCTGAAGTCAAAATGACTGTGAGTTCGCATCACCGATTGTCAGATGAATAAGTTGGTGTTCAACACACACTTCCTCAGGTTGATATCAACAAATCCGACAACTTCCGGGGATATATGAGATTATTGACTTCAAACACCAATCCGTGAGTCTGCTTCACACCTCGCAATTCAGACACTTCATTATAATCCTGTGTGCAGCGCGAACAAAGGTGACAGGCATGAGGCATTCAATATGGGCTTGGATCCGCTTGTACACCCGGAATCATTCCACCAGGATGAGAAGGAAGGTGAATTGAAGCATTCGGATAATCTGTGGCCGATTCAGGAGGACTGGGAAGGAGCAGTCGGATTTGTGAGTCGCTTCGGATGGATGAAGAGTACCTGCTGAAATGAGGTCGGTCAATGCAGAAGGAGGCCGCTCTGAACTACTAGTAAGCTACATCATGTCCATGAATGCGTTAGTCCGGGCTGACCCTTCCATAAAGCAAACAGGTGCTCGCTCTTGGTTACAAGCTGTTCCCGCTCTTTGCCCTTGCCTTGAATCTACCCGAAGACTTCTTCGAAGCCAAAGTCAGTCAAACTTGTCCAATCCTAAAGTTTGGCTCTGATCCTTCGTCTATAGACCCAACATCCTGCAGCGATCATGCGATTACTATTTTACCCTGCTTTAGGCGAACAAGAAGTAGACGAACTTATGCCTGGAATCGGAGTGAGTGACGTCTCATGTTCGATGGATCAAGCTGATCAGACCAACAGGCGCACACGGATTTTGAATGCTTCACTATACTCAGGCAGGATGAGGTATCCGGGCTACAAGTGCAGAACAGAAAGGGGGAATGTGAGTTGACGGTTGAGTTCCGCCCCAGTGTAGGGAGACGAGCTGATTCAGCTGTTACAGGGATCGATGCGGTACCCTCTCCAGATACTTTCATTGTGAACATCGGTGATCAGCTTTCGAGGTGGACGAGTGAGTCAGAGATTGCTCTGAAACTCTGCGATCGCTAAAGAACACAATGCCAGACGACATCTTTGTCTCCACGCGGCATAGAGTCCTACCCACTATCGCCAAAGATCGATACTCCATTCCGTTCTTCTTCGGATGCGATCATGAAGTGCCGCTCCTCCCACCAACGACATGTGTGACTGAAGATAGACCAGCGAGGTATGACGTTATGACCGCAGGAGCTTATGTACATATGAGACTGTCCGAAATCTACGCCCCAGCAAAGGACCAGTAGAGCGTGTTGTTATACAACAGTTGTAAGAGATATCCTGGGTTATGCATGATCGTAAGAAAAACTAGAATTGACCGCTTTCCATGACTTCTTCTCCTTCTGCTTCTAACACCCTTCTTTTGTTCTTGTCCAGTGACTTGGAATCATCGGACGCTTCGGGTGCATATAGAGCACACACTAAAGTTCCGGCTGCCATAGCGGCTAGGACAATCCAAGCGAGATAGCCTTTGAGAATCTGCTTCGATACGGAGATGGCGAAGATGCTGTTGATGACGGCTGGGAAGATACTCTTGACTATACCACAGATAGCTACGGCGATACCGTTGACCGTGGCGATAGCGGCCGGAGGGGCACAGGAGTTTAGGAGAAGTTGGACCGAAGCTACATAAACACGTTAATGAGTGACCGAGTATAGAGTATCTGACACAGCAATAACTCACTGAAAGTCATGTTACCAGACGACCCAAGGGTCACGAAAGCTCCCAGACTCAACTGGGATAATAACCAATGATCTGATCTCGCAAAAGCGTTGGCCAGAGCAGGTAGGAGCATGAAGAGAGGGAAGATGGAAGACACGATGATGAAAGTCCGCTTGGTTCCCAGCCATCTGTCGAATCTTGGTAAAGCGATCAACAGCCATAGACCTTGACATAGACCATTTGCGGCACCCAACGAAGCGATCTGAGGTGGATTCTTGCTTTGACCTCCGATGGAGACAGGGGTGAATAGGTACAAGGGGAATAAGGCGTAGATACAGAAGACGACTGTTACGGCCCATCCGTAGATCCCTAACATGCCGACCATCTTTCGTGTGAGAACTGATTTGACGGATGGCGGGTTATCACATTCTTTGGGTCGAGTCTGGAAATACTGTCAGCCAAGCAGCATTATTATGGGGATTCAGAACTGAACTTACCTCTTTCAAGTACAACGAGCAGAGTATCATTGAGGCTAAGATGTATATCGCACAAACGATACATGGAAGAGCGTAGGGGAACTGGACAAATAGGTGGATGTTGCCGAACACCTTGGGCCATTGTTTGGCTGGTTCTGCGAAATATCCTCCTAGAGTGGGACCTATGCGTGAAGGTGTTTCAACGACGATTAAACTCTTCAGTATATTAAGAAGTAAACTTACCTAGTACCGCTCCCATGTTAGCAGCAAAAGCAAAGTATGCGAATCTACACAAATGGAATTCAGCTAATGCTCAACAAGCAGAAGGGGGCTCAAACTCACGCTGTAGCTTGATTCGAGGAATCGCAATTCTCGGTAAACAACGTTCTAATGACCATTGCATTTCCACCAAAGACACCAGCCAAGAATCTGCACGCGTACATTTGCCAGACATGTTTGCAGAAACCAAACAATGCGGTTGAGGATAGCGCACCGAAGAGCGATGCGATGAGTACTGGTTTACGTCCGAATTTGTCCGCTGCTCTCGCCCAGTAGAGTACTTGAATCGAAGCGAGTTTATCAGCTAAAGCGAACATCGTCGCGATCTTCGGAGCTACAAACTTACAAGAAAGACACTGGGTGATAGAGAAGGCCACCTCGATAAATCCTACACTGTATCCTACATTTTCAATTGACACCTCTCCAGTTTCCACTATCATTTGTTGCACGAATGGGAACAGGATACCGAAAGTGAGCTTTGCGATTATCCACAGAATCAGCATAATAGCGCAAAGCTTGTAAACCAGCCAGAACACTCACAGGCTCCGAAATCCTTGCCATACTCAAGAGCATGATTTGTCCCATATCCAGAGGATTGGGCTCAGTGTTCTTGGCGAGTCTTGCGTCCTCCAGGTCATCGTTGAGGGATTCTGTGGCGCCATAGTTGGGTTCCTGGGTCCTTATCCCACGTATAGTCGACGTTTCGTCGTTGCTTGACCTTGTTGAACCCATCCTGTCTGTTTTGATCAATTGTATGTCAATCTCGGAAGAGCAAGTACTTAAACACAAGTGAAAAATACCAAACGTACTTATGCATCGGGTTATTTGTTTCATTCTCATCTCACCTTGCCGGCGGTGCGTTCTCGTTTAGTGCTGAAACTAGAAAAAATAACAATCCCCCAAACCGGATCAACCGGTTCTCGGACTCCTTTTCGCCGGACCAGCGTCATGCAAATAGATCTCACCTCGTTCAACCCTTCGGACCGGTACTGGCGGTCCGCCTTATCGTGTTGAGTGGTCATTCAGAATATTTAGAATGGTGATGCTTAGCTGTAGTCTATCTTGATGTCTGCCCACGGTCTACAAGGTCCATATAGCTTAGCGACAAATTCTCCAGAATGTTACTCGGAACGAACGACTTTCTAGACAATCCATACAAGACCAGAGAGGATGTCCTAAAGGGATGCATTGCTCGTGGGTCTTCAGATCGGTTTAATTTGACAATCCCGCTAACAATTGACTCATAGTCTTGGATCCACTGGCATCTCATACCTCTCCGGGAGGAGCCTTGCTCGACATCGGAAGTACAGCTACTCACTACGACGTGAAGGCAGTCGCGCTCGAAGCATTTGCTCGTCCCCTATGGGGTTTAGCTTCGCTATTGGCAGGAGGAGCGAAGTATGATGGAGCGGAAAGATGGGTCAGAGGGTTTGATTCTGGTACGGAACCCAAAGGAGAGGAGTACTGGGGAGAGTCTATGGACAAGGATCAGAGAATGGTGGAAATGAGTCCATTGAGTTTCGCTGTCGCCATGGCTCCTGATGTGTTCTACGACGTGAGTGTCGGATCTTGAGCTGGTTAAGCCTTCAGAGCTGATTGAGCTGTCCAGAACCAAACTCCTCAGGCGAAGAAGAACATCTGCGCTTTCCTACAATCGTGCATAGGTAAACGAATGCCAGACAGTGAGTATATGCACGATCTCAAGACAGAATTGTTCGCTCATGCTGACATCTCTCTAGCCAATTGGCTATGGTTTAGAGTCTTCGCCAACTTGGCTTTACGAACCGTAGGCTCGGAGTTTCATAACCCCGAACAGATGGAGAAGGATCTGCAAAGACTTGAAGAGTTCCAGCTTCCACCTCATGATGGTGAGGGCAACCACTCGGCGTCCGCAGGATGGAGCAGAGATGGGCCCGAGGACGTCAAGCAGCTAGATTACTATAGTTCCAGTTTTGCCATTCAGCCTGCTCAGATGATATATGCTAAGGTATGTGTATTTCAACCAAGAAGTCTTGAAGCATAAACTGATCAGGTCCGTAGCTCGCTGCCAAGACCGATCCTGAAAGAGCAGAGAAGTACAGACTGAGAGCTCGTGACTTCATGAACGACTTTGTGTACTACTTCTCGGATGAGGGTGAGTCGCCTTTAGGGGTGCAGCAGAATTCTGTCTGACCACTTGTGATAGGCGCTGCGATACCCTTCGGTCGATCTATGGTGTACAGATTTGCGGTCATCGCTACTGCCTCTTCTATGGCTCTTGCTGATATCGAACCTGCCGCACCATTGACCTGGGGCCACATCAAGGGACTGGTCCTGAGGCATTTAAGATATTGGAATGATGCGAAGGACATCTTCAGAAGTGACAGCACTTTGAATATCGGGTACCGATTTGATAACATGAACATGACCGAGAACTATAACGCTCCAGGTAAATGATCCTATCGATCTCTATTGTAATTGAGCTAACATCTACTTTGTCTAGGTTCCCCATATTGGTGTATGAAGGCATTTTTATGTCTCGCTGCGCCTTCATCTCACCCCTTCTGGACGTCTGAGGAACTGCCTTGGCCCAAAGACTCCTTCGCTTTGACGAAGTCGCTCCCTGACCCTTCCCATATAATGTGTCGACAAGGCGATCATACCTTCCTGCTATCCTCCGGCCAAGCACCCCATTATGCCATGCGACATGGACCGGCGAAGTACTGTAAATTCTCCTACTCATCCACTTTTGGGTTCTGCTGTCCTACTGGTGACATGGATCTGGGTCAACTTGCGCCGGACTCGATGTTAGCTCTTCGAGATGCTTCGGATGGTGTGGAATCTTGTGATGGTGAAACTTGGCGAGTTAGAAGACATCCCATCGATGCTCAAATCGTAGGACGTGGGACTGAGAAGGTTCATCTCAAGTCAAAATGGAGGCCATGGAAGGATGTTGAGGTCGAGACATACCTCGTGCCACCTCAAGATGCTCAATCCAGCTATTACCTTAGAATACATAAGATCACTTCTGGTAGGAAGCTGGAATCTGCCGAAGGAGGTTGGACAAATTACGGACAAGGTGCAGATGGTAGGGCTTTGATACAGTCTTTCTCTGGGCTGATGAGCAAAGGTGGTGATCAAGAAGTCGGATGGTCAAGAGCTGTAACTGCTGGTGGAGCTGTAGGTTTAGTGGACGTAGCTTACAAGGGATCAAGTGGCAAAAGACAAGGTCAATTGGTCCAAATCGATCCCAACGCAAATGTCATCTTCTCCAGAGGTATCCTACCTAGTTTGGTGGGTACCATTGAAGAAGGTGAATCCTGGTTGGTAACAGCGATCTTCGGAAAACCAGCAAAGGGAGGCAAGACAGAAGGATGGGAAGAAGCTTGGAAGAATGTGCCTAAAGTGCCGTCGTGGGTATAACAGAGTGCTTGGTTAAGCCTCGATGTAGTGATAGCCATGATGTCTCGTAAATGCATAATCTTCTTACAGTTTAAACTCCAGGCATCTTGGCGAATTCGGTATGGTATTTACCTTTCTCATGACCCTTCTCGGTCTTACCTTTGATATCATAGTTGTGATGTCCGAAGTCTGCGATAGGACGTATACTTCAGCAAAAAGTTGCCAACCGTCAACAGTGTCACTTACAATCGAGCTCCAGTTCCATGAAGTTGGTATCAAGATCTCGACAGTTGATCGCTTTAATGTATTCAAGTGATGCCCCGAGCGCAGGAGCGACCGCGTCTGTTTCAATGGCGATAGAGTAGAGCTTCTTTTGAGCGTCATAGGTCTTGGCCAATTCTTTGGCTATCTCCGGGATACTCTTGAGAAGGTTGATTGGCTCCGAAGGTGGGAACTTTTCAAACAATGGAAGGAGGAACTCGGCGATAGCGTCTGTCGATGGATCAGCAGCATATTCCGGCGAAAGGGAAAAACATACCCGACTGAATGATACATCCTTGTCTCCAAATCTTGATACAAGTTGCTAGGGAGATGTTCCATCTCTGCGCAGAAACAGGACTAATCAGTATCGAGGCACAACGACTGCCAGACTGGAGGTCTCACCTGGTCTTGAGAGGCTTTGGTGATGATCTGCAAGACTATCAGCGAGCTATCTCCTTTCACCACTCAAAATGACCTACGTCCAAGCCTTGAATGAACGCCCCGAGAATAGCTCCATAGACAGCGGTCTGTACTGTCTCCAACAACTTGCCTTTCTCTGCTTCATCAAGCTTAGCTTCTTTGGCTTTTGAAGGCTGAGGAAGATTGAGGTTATCGGCAACCTTGATCCTCTCAAATTTATCCGAAGATATTATACGGAGTTGGTGGGCCGCTGCGATGGCGGGTGCAGCTACATGTCTTTCCGCGATTTCCTGGGGGGATTATCAGCTTTGCATCCCATAGCGGATGTAACTCACCTTGGCTGACCAAGTACCGGTGCCCTATATATAAACCGAAATCAGTATGACATCAACCAGTATTTGGAGGTGTTTTGACATACCTCAGACAAATCGACATCCTGAGTGACCTTGTCCTCAATCTTCTCCACAATACCATCTTTAGCATGTTCTATACCACCTCCTTCCTTGAACCTGAGTCCTTTAAAACCTATTCCCACCAGGAAATTGCCTCGAAGTGGTCCAGACTTCCACCAAGACTCGAAGAGGTTCGCGATCTCATCATTGGACAGACCGAGTTGATAGTGTAGTAACGCCCGCACTTCACAGAGGATCGAGAGATGGGCGTGTTCTGAAGTTAACACGATTAGCGTCATTTCGGCGAGAAGGTTACCGTACTCACCGATACCGTTATGGATCATCTTGACATCTGGGTGGGATACTCGCAGTCGGCTGAGGCTCATACCATACTAAAACAGGAAACTTACAGTGCCCTGATCCACCGGGTCCTATGTGCATAACGCAAGGCTCTCCCTCTGGCGTCTTCGCAGCCCATTTCTCCAAATAAGGCTTGAGAAACTCCCAAGCTTCCTTCGTGCATCCTGGGGACATGGATGGACCGTGTCGAGCAGATTGATCTGCTCGTTGGTGAGCGACAGGATTGACAGGAGAAGGGAGGTTATCACTCACATCCACCGCTTACACCCATTCCTACCCACTCAATCCCCTTCTCCTTCGCTATAGCTTGTCTCCTCTCCGTCTCTTCCCACCACTCATTCCCTCCGTCTATGACTATATCACCCTCGTCTAACAGTGGAAGCAGATCCTTCTGGATACCATCAACAGGCTTACCATGAGGCATACTGAGTACCACGATTCTGGGTTGTTTCTTATCGCCCGATCCTTTCGGGAAAGCTTTCATCATTTTCTCGAGTGATGTGAATCCATGAACCAATTTTTCATCCACATTCTCGTCCTCCTTCGCTTCGTCCATCAGCTTTCGGACGGCGTCTTTGTCATAATCGTAACATCCTATTCTTGAGCCATTTTGCGAGAAGAGTAAAGTCATACCCTGGATCGCTTAATCAGTATGATGTCTCTGAATAAATGTTGTCGACTCACCCCTCCCATGCTCCCACTTCCCACAATACCAATCTCGATGTCATTGACCTTGTCGTTGTCAATGTCTGCCATTTTGTTAGTTTCTTGTGATGTTAAAGCACGAGAAAACTTGAGTTACATTCAGTTAGATGCATGATATTAATCCTACGTATGTGCTATCAAAAGCAAGGTGATATCATATCTAACACACATGTATGTACGGTGACTGAAAATAGACTCTCTCACCGCTGGTTCATCGACGTCACTCGTTGACTGAATTGCAAACATTTTGGTGCGTGCCTGAAAGATCCTCGGAAACGATTCTTAATGCCTAACACGCGAAATGTTGGGCAATCTCTTTCTGCCTTCTGCTTTTGCCTTCATGGGCTCTTTTACCCAATGTATAGCCATACAATTGATTATATCTCCTGAGGCGAATACATACCCACACCTGAACTCACGCTGTAGCAGCGAATCATGAACAATGTCTCACTCGGAGCTGGAACGGCTGGCATGGCGTTCAGCCTGGATCTTGACGATTTCCGTTGACTTTTGAAAAATCAATATTAGCATGTTTGCTTTTCGATTTTGTGATCGACCTTTTGGATGGACGGATCTTCAATCATGCAACAGATCACCAAATTATTATCGAGATGTCATTCGACAACCCAGGACTTCGACGTCGTTCCCCAAACCCGAACTCACCTCTCCCGCAGCTGGAGATCCCTTACTCGCCAGCGTTACTATCGCCTTACATCAATGTATCGGGAAATGGAGAGGGTAGAAATCTTGGACTTGGGTACAATGATGTTCTGGAGAGCTATCAGAGGCCGTCCCCGCTGGTTGATCCCAGAGAATACCCACATCCTACGATCCGCTTGATACCATCGAATAGCAATCTGCCTCACAGTCCGATCCAAGCGACTCGTCATGCTGCGCCCACTATCAGATCACAATCCAATGATGAGATTAGAAGTGTCTCGGCGGAATCTGCAGCGTCCATAGCAGCTCTGAGAAGACATCGTACAGATCCAAAATGCTACTCTAACGGTGAAAGGGCGAGTAGGGGCAGCTCGTACGAATCTACCTTATTTCCTAGAGACAGCAGAGATAGACCGGTACCTCCATTACCACTCAATATCAGAAGATCGAAAGGTGGACCGCCAAGCATCATCTCCTCAAGATCTACATCGACCTCTAGAGGTACAGGGGAAAGCACCATCGGGTCGTCCAGTCCCGCAACGCCGCATGATAATCGACCGAATAGTGTTTTGTCAAGTCTGAAATCGCTCAAAAACCCTTTCTTCCGACGACCTCCTTCAATAAACGCCCCCTCTTCACCTGCCATGTCGACTCGATCCATGACCTCTTTCGCTACATCCCGAAGCTCGACCTCCTCCACTTCTACGTTGGCCGTACCTTTCTACCCATCGGCATTCTGGAAAGAAGGCGGCAAGCTGGGTAACGTCTCGAGTAAAGACGTTAGCGAGAAACTCACGAATAAGTTTCCAGCACCGCGACCGGTCATAGATGCCGAAAAGGGTAGAAAAGAAAGGTGGACGGGGTATAAATGGGTTTTGCTCCTTTCGGTAATGACGGTGAGTCGCTGAACTGATTGACTGGGTAGAAAGCTGATGTGTTGATAGGTCTTCGCGTACGGAGTTGCTGGTTTGACATGGGCACTTCTGATATTGGGCCGAGGTGAGTTCCATCAAATACTCCAAGAGCTGATATGACAGTCAATCTACATAGCGATGTGACCATGGTAGCGGACCCGGATATAGTGATTTGTAAGTCGATAGCATCTGTGCTCAAAGCTGACTTCTAGTCCTCACTCTCGCTTCACTTCTTTGCATTTTCACCGGATTAATCGGTTTCACTGGGGTACTGCTAAATTCAAGACCTATACTGGCGTTTTACAACTTGCTTCTTTGGCCGATAGTGCTATCAATGTGTTTGGTGGGATACACATCATACAAGCGAGGTTCGTTGCAGCTAGAAAGGAAGTTGAATCAGTCTTGGAGTCAATTTCTGGACGATGGCGAACGGTTGACTATTCAAAACTCTCTGAAGTGTTGTGGCTACTATAACCCTCTTCGTGAGTCCCCTTTGAACTATAGACCTACACATCGCTAAGTTTACCACAGATGACGCGACATACTCCAAACGCTGTTATCCTCGAACAACTTTACCGGGCTGCAAATCCAAGTGGATCCAATTCGAGAGGCAGAACCTGCATGACTTTGCTACAGCCGCTTTCAGTGTGCTAGGATTTCACTTCTTCAACATTGTTATCGCGTTACTCTGCTCAAGTCATGTGAATCGGACGTTTGGGAAAGGTTTAACACCTCCAGCGTATCGACTCAGGTGAGCATTTGATTCCAGGTTACATTGACGCGCAGACTAATCGTGTTATCTGGAACCTTCAGGATGGCCGACGTCCGAGCCAACGCATTAGCAGTCCTATCGACTCTACCGAAACCGAACCCGCACAAATCCACTCTCACACGTCAACCAGCCATGAGTCATAAACGCCGACTAGAATCACCTTATTCCAGATCAAGCTCGAGGATGAGTATGTCAAGTTCTGATTCGGGGACAGTCTGGACCGAGGTCATGCATGAAGCTGGGCCTAGGGGAAGAGCATTGAGGGAAGCTAGGGAAAGGGGTCTGTTGTAAGGTTAATTATAGATGTTTCATGCATGTTTCGCCGAATGTCCTGCCACCTTAAAATCGATTTGCCACCCAGTCACGATTTGATGCCGTTGTTGATTTCCGATGTTCGTGCAATGATGATAGGGGTCGACTTTCTACCTGCTGATAATCTCGCTGTCAACCTTCAGCGGCACATAGCATACATTTATAGATATCATAGACATACAAAGAGCGGGACAGTGAGCTGAAATGAGCTCAATCAATCCGTCAAGCTTGAACCTCAAGCTACTGCTGATAGGTAATTCGAGTGTTGGTAAGTGTATCTCGCACAGGCTTTCGCACTTTGCGCTAATATCACAATTCACTTAGGTAAATCATCATTGCTGCTTCGATTCACGGATAATGAGTTTTTATCGGATGAAGAAACAGCAGCTACTATAGGTGTAGACTTCAAAGTGAAGAGTATAGAACTAGATGGGAAGAAATATAAACTATCTGTTTGGGTAAGCTACCATGATGGATGCAGATATCGCTTTGACCTTTACCTATAATGGTATATTAGGATACCGCCGGCCAGGAAAGGTTTAGAACGTTGACTTCAAGCTATTATAGAGGTGCTCAGGGGGTTGTCCTTGGTGAGTCTGGACTCTTATGGGCTTGAACTGATAGCAATAGTCTACGACGTCTCATCCAGGCAAACATTCGATGAATTGCTCAAATGGTTCAAGGAGATTGATACGTATTGTGGAGAAGGCGTGGTGAAGATGATAGTAGGGAACAAAGTGGATAAGGTGAGTTTTTACTGGTTATCAAGCATAGCTGAAAATCTTCCAGGAGTTCTCAAGGCAGGTCACAACGGATGAAGGAAGGGCATTTGCGCAACGGATGGGTGCTTTGTTTGTTGGTGAGTAATATCTCGCTTCTGCCGTACCTCGAGGCTGACATGTTTCGCAGAATGTTCAGCAAAGACTAGACTAGGAGTACCCGAGGCGTTTGAGGAACTGGTGAGAAGGGTGAGTGGAATCATGCGTTTATGTGCGTTTTGAGTGCTGACTTCAGTCATAGATCCTTGCTACTCCCACTCTATGGTCTAAGACATCTGCTACACCCATTCGCAAATCTGAACCCATCAAATTAGAAGACGACAGCTGGTCCGGAGGCGGCTGTAGCTGTTAGATACCTTCATCACACCATATCACGACATTCACGACAATATAACGATATACGTTGTATGCATATTATAGATTGTTTATTATAGGTTGTTATGGTCTATATAATGTACTATAAAGCTATATATGTGAGGGGGTGAGGGTGGACTCGACCATGATGAGACATACGTCAATGACCGACCGTTCAGTGTTTCTCCTCGAGTTGAGCATGTCCCTCTTCAGCGAGAGACTCGTAAACGACGGATCGCTTAGAAGTGAATGAGAATTTGTCGAAGAGGGTGTAGAAGAGGGCGAACACGGAGAGAGCGACTGTGACAGCAGTGATCAGTACACTTGACCAGATTCGAAGGATGTCTAATAGCGTTCACTCACACATGGCCCAAGCTAAACCTTCGATAGCAGTGACTCTCGAACATTCACCCAAGTATGGGACCCAATTGGCAGGGAACCGACTTGGGTCCGAAGTATGTTTACATTGCAAGCCATGGCCGAAGGGAGTCTCATACATGATACCGGCACCTGTACCCCAGAAGACGCCGAACATGAGGAAGATGGGGAGGTACATGACCAGTCCTACCGCCCAGTGGAAGATGCAGAAGAGTAATCCGATGATGGTGGTGAATAAGAGTAAGCCCATAGCATGTTGGTATTTTCCGGTGGGCCAGTTCTCGGCGTATTGGCCGTACTTGTGGATTTGTTGAGATACGAGACCGAGCTCAGCTACGTCGATACAGAACCACAAGATGAAGAAGCATGCGTAGAAAATCTGTCGAGAGGTGCTGAAGATGCTCTTGACGGATGGTCTGGGTCGATGAGTCGCGGATTTACCGCCAGCTATACGAGAAGAAGAAGAGTTAGTGACCGCTGAAGTGGGAGTGCATTAGGTACTGGTATACTCACGGACTGGAGCTGATTTCGCCATTGCTGATTATGGAATTTAATATTTGATTTGTGATTGACTAACGACTTAAGTATGAATGCTGGATCTTAGTGTGATGTTATTTGTGGGAACAAGACGTAGATGGGAAGCCCGATCCGTCCTCACTTTTATAGACATCCTGGTCACTCATGACGTGGGTACAGAAGAACGTCGTAGAACCGATGATGACTCGAAGCGACTTCGTAGGTTCTCATGCTGACAAAGACGAGATTGGCTGAAAGGTCAGTTCAGTAGCATACCGCGGATTCAACCGCTTAAAAATAGCCTCAAGAGGAGCTACATCAGTCAGCCAAAGTAAAGTGTTTTAGTATACAACCTTGGTTAGATCGCTTGGATGAGTGATTTGATGAGATGGAATACGTGGTTGCGGTTGTGTAGCTGTATGTATACCCAAAAGGGGAACATTACATTAGCGATAATGAGAGATGAACAACGACAACGTCTACTGCGGATATCGGCCGCGGTATGTATGGTCGCACGAACAAATCTCTGACCGCAAAATCAGATTATTCCCTTTTCTGGTAATATCACTTACACTGGATGCGTTCTACGGGGTTTGCTTCCGAAGCGAACCCAACAATCACGTGACACGCTTGTCTCTCGAACTCTCATCGATGGCCGGGGTTCAGCTGGGCTCAGCCTTCAAGAAGAAGCATGTTGGAGAGAAGCAACTGAAAATGAATACACAATCACCCCTTCTGTCGCAGTCAAGCAGAGTATCAATACCCTCAGTCCACTTTGCTCAGACATACACAGTTGAACCCTCTGAAAAACCTTATGAAAAGTCTGCGACAATCTGTTAGCTCAATGGCTTTGAAACAGTGGCAATTTTGGTTCGATCCCAAGGCAAAAATGATCCTTTCTATACACAGCGTGAAGAATCTGCAATCCACACGGCCGGTCACTCGATGCGAAGTGTTGATCAAAGCTGATTACGCCCATATCGCAAGAGTACCTTTGCTAGCTCAATGGGCTGAGAGCGCCCTTCGAAGCGTCCCCGGGGCTGTTTCACATCAATGGCTATGTGTCTTTGGTGTGAGCAGTCACTGGCACTGAAGAGAGGAAATCTTGGTTGGATTCCAAGGCAAAAGATCGTTTTTGTCGGTGATGCAGAACACGAGGTAAGCTCTACCTGTGTAGCTTGCGTGAAGCACTGCGAGCAAAAGTCACACGATCTCAAAGATGACCGACCATGCTTCGTGTTTGATGCAAGGATCATGTCCACAACTTACACACACAGAACCAGCATCATATCTGGCCGCATGGCGGTATCTCTTGTATTGCACACAAGGCTGTCCTTCTGAGGACCGACTTCCGTCCTGAGATATGCTCTATCGGTCACGCCACCACAAGGTCATCTCAAACAAGTTATATAATAAAGCCATGTACACACATACAAGTCAAAAAAACCTCCGTTAGCTCAACGGGTTAGAGCGCCCTTCCGAGTATCATTGTCTGCGCTGGGTATCGCATGTATCGAGTAGCTATATGCGATGCCCAACGTGCTCAACCAAAGAAAGAATGACTTGGTTCGAGTCCAAGGCAGAGGATTGAACCTTTTGTTCTGTCCTCGCATACGTTTTGTATGCTACTTCTGGTCGCGCCTCGACGCTCGCCTGTCAGTTGTCATCGCATCTTAAGTTCGAGGCGAACTCCCCTGATTCGAGATAACACGTGATACCTTGCCATCTCCGATCCCTTCACCCGTCTTCCCCTCATACGTCTCAACTCCCTCTTTTCTCCCTTCCCGCAACCTTCGCACTTTTCTCGTCTGGGCTCCCCTTCCCTCCCCGCGTCTCACCTTCACTTCGCGTACCTGTTCACTCCGGCCCCACCCTGCCTCAGCTCTCACCTCGCACCTCGACTCACACTGAAGTCACAGTGCGACCATAATAAACTTTCAGAGAAAGACCGCCCCGACGTCACATCTGATCGTCCTGACGAGAGGCCTCTGAACAGCAGCACATCGAGCACGGCAGACCGATCACACAAGACTGGGTGGCTCGACGATCCCGGAAGGGCTCGGCGAGTGAAACCCGTCATCTTTAGGTAGATTCTGGAGCTGCGAAACTGAGGAAAAACATCAATGAAACGACCGTGTGGCCTAGTGGTTAGGGCGTCCCCTTTACAGCTTTTCTAATCTCGGAGGGAGCTAACGGGGAAGATCGAGGGTTCAATCCCCTCCGTGGTCATTTTTTTTTTGTTTGATCTACCCCCTCAATCACATCGCATGGGAACTTTTGCATTGCTTACCTTGGTTGAATTCATTCAGGCATGCATGTATGACCATGTCTTTCGTCTGTTTGTTTGACAAGAAAATGCATACATCATATGTACAGAGAAGTTGCGATGCCTATGAAACCTTATTCATCCCTCCACCAACTCGCCACAAACGATATATTTCCTCTCAAAGTGCTCGTGCCATCCTCTCATGTTGTCTCTGCGGGTTGACATTTTGGTATCAGTGATTTGGTGTCATGATCTCGAGAAATAGACTCACATCTCTGCCTTAGTCAGGTCAGCCAGGTTGTCCAGTGGTTGATCGACAGCTGTAAGCATTTCTAAGGCGCGGTCAAAACCATCAGCCGAGAATATCTTTGCGCCCAAAGTCAATGCTCAACTCACCAGGCTCGAAGGACTGCTTTGCCATTCCTCTTGATGCGTCTCTTCCAGCGAAATTACCATATACACCGTCTATTACAATGCGCCATCGTGTCAGATCCAGTGTTTGACTGATAACATATGCAGTAGGGATTTACTCACCAGGACCGTAAAAGCTCTTACCAGCCGTCACATCAAATACCGTCCTCTCACCCCATTTCCCATCGTTCCCTACCCTCAAAATGGCCAATAATATCCTAGGACTAGCTTTCGTACCATCGTACTCCAACAGCTCTTTCGCAGTATACTTGCGTTGACATATCACTTCGGGATGTTTGGCAGGTAACCAGTTGTAGTTCTCTTCGCTATATGTCGATGCCGCTGGAGTCTGCTTGAGTGGATGGGGCACTATCAATCTGAATACCAGGTATAGGATTGGCGGGATGAGCAGGACGTTGAGCGGGTTTGAGAATGTCATTCTGGTGATGGCGGTGAGGTCATGCGATGCATATGATCATTTCTTATGAGAATGAGCATGAGAAAAAGACGTCGCGTTGGCTTCGGCTTGAATGCGTGGATTGGTGACGAATGCGTATAACCACACTACTAGTATATAAAATGGGGATCTCCGCATTCGGGTAACATTGCATGTTATTTTGGTACAAATGAAGTCAGATTCCGCGTACGTAGCTTGATTCTCTGAATTCCTTCTTTTGATTTCTTCTTTACCTCCTCCTTACTCACCTTGGTCCACGTTCATAGACTCAGCTCAATACATACTTAACATTCCCAGTCACTCATTCACTGCATTCAGGTCATACATTCACATCAACAGCACTAATTCCAAATCAACCGTTCCGATGCTTTATACCCGAGCAACTGGTGGAGTAGGCTCCACTTCGGTGGGAGCAGTCATGAGAAGGGGTCCTCAGGGGATGATGCTTCAACGTGGGACAGCGAGCTCAGCTATCAGACGTGAGTAACACTTATCTCCCCATGTCACTTGGGTGTCCTGCTCACGATCTGAGAATACAGAGCAACAACTCTACGCTCATGCTCTCGGTAACTCATTCTCCAATCGAGCATTCTCATCATCCCTCCCAATCCCATTACAAGCACTATCCATAACACAGCGCACTTCAATATATTCCACCCCGCTCCACACCAGATCAGTATCAACCCAACCTCAACCCCCTAGCACATCATCCACACCCCCTCCACCCTTCCCAGCACCTTCCAACCCTACCTCACCTCAGAACATCCACGATCCCCCATTAGGTACACCGCCACCTCTCCCTCCTACACCCTTGGACGCCTTACCTCCCAAAGCCACTGAGCTGGCCAAGGCGGAAGAGGAAAAGGCAGTAGCCAAGAAGGAAGAGAAGAAGAAACCTACCGGGCCGTTACCTGCTAGGATATGGGCGGTGGTGAAGAAGGAGGCGGCTCATTATTGGGCGGGAACCAAGTTGCTGGGCCAGGAGATCAAGATCAGTTCGAAGTTGCAGTGGAAGTTGTTGAATGGCGGTACATTGACAAGAAGGGAGAGACGACAGGTGAGTAGAGACTATCGGACACTACCAATGGCATTGTCTGAATAGGAGGAATACTGATGGGATTTGGTTGGATATAGCTTCGAAGAACCACCACAGATCTTCTTCGATTAATACCTTTCCTGCCATTCGTGCTGGTCCCATTCATGGAACTGCTACTTCCTGTCGCTTTGAAACTGTTCCCTAACATGTTACCTTCGACTTTTGAAGGGGAATTCGCCGCGGTACGTGAACACGCAATCGTCGAACTACTTGCTCCGATACTGATTGTATGATATATTTCTAGAGCGAGAAACAGAGAAAGCTGTTGCGAGTCAGAATTGAAATGGCCAAATTCCTGCAAGAGACAGTCAGGGAATCGGGCTTGAAAGCGGATAGTGTGGTGAAGAGCGAAGAGTTCAAGGAGTTCTTCAGGAAGGTATGTTATCATCATGAAACATTCTTTCTCTGCGTGAAGGGCTCAAACTAATTCACGATTTCACTTAGGTACGATCTACCGGTGAAACTCCTTCTCAGACCGATGTTGTCCGAGTGGCCAAGCTGTTCCACGATGATATCACGCTTGATAATTTGTCACGACCTCAATTGGTATCCATGTGTAGATATATGAATATCAACGCTTTCGGTACTGATAACTTCCTGAAACATCAAATTAGAAGTAAATTGGAGAAGGTCAGAGTGGATGATATGGTGAGCTGCATTCTTGACATCCAAATAGGGAACAGGAGTCGAAACAAACACTGACCACTCGCGCATCATACAGATGATACACGCAGAAGGTGTCGACTCGCTTTCTACCAAAGAACTTCAATCGGCCTGTCAATCCAGAGGAATTCGATTCCAGGGTGTCTCTCCAGCCAGACTACGTGAAGAGCTGGAACAATGGATCGAATTGCATTACACCAATGGTATCTCCGGTGTATTGCTGGTTCTGAGTAGAGCGTTCAACTTTGAACAGAAGGGTGATAATGTCATGGAGAGCTTGGTGACTACGCTCAGTAGTTTACCAGAGAACTTGGTGAGCTTGTCACTCCCCATCGCTGCTGAACACGGGCTGACTAGGATGATACGATCTTAGCTCAACGAAGCGGAACTCAACGTCTCCGATGAAGCTTCATACAAACAGAAACTCGAGGTCTTGCAGCAACAACAAGAACTTATTGAAGATGAAGCTGATCAAGAGAAGGTGGGTGATATAGATCTACCTTCTATTTTTTGTTCCTGCATATGGCCATCTCTTCAGAACCCCTGCTGATGTAAGTTACCCCTCGCAGGAAGAGCAAGAAGCCCGAAAGGAAGAGAAAGAACGAAAAGAAGCCGAAGAAGCAGCCAAACGAGAACAGGAGGAAGCAGCCAAGAAAGCCGCCGCTGAAGCTTCTGGTCAAGCTGAACAACCTGCGTCTGCCGCCACTGAGGAAATCAAAGAACCACCCAAACCCGAGGAGGATGCTCGTATGACCAAGGAGCAGCTCGGTGAATTGGCTGAAGCGTTGAGCATCTTGACTGCCAAGAGCAGTATCGTCAAGGAGAGGGATGAGCTCAAAGCGTTATTGGAGGACAACTTGCTTTCTGAGGCTGTGAGTGCCAGTCTGCTACATGGATGCTGGAATTGTCACGGACTTCGCTGACGGAGTGCGTTTTTGTCCGCAGGAATCCAAGGAAAGACAGGAAGAGAATTCACCATCTGTAGCGGTATCTAAACGAGTTAGAAAGATGATCCAGACTATCGATACTCAATTAGAGAAATACGATGAGAAGGTCGGATCTTCGCTGAACGTCATTGAGACATCTCCTCATGGTCAAATCGCCTTGGTGGATCTCAAGAAAGCCTTGGGTGTGATCAAACATAAACCTTCTGATGAGATCATCGAAGGTTTGGGTAAGAAGCTGGATGTTGACCAAGATGGATTTGTTGTGAGTTTACGTCTTGCATGTGGTCAGGATGGACTAGAGGAACGGAACTGATCTCTGGTTGTCTGTCAACTCAGGAACTCGACCATGTTATTGAGCTTACTCAAGATCACGGTCTGGGTATATTGCTTGAAGATGAAGAAGCCAGAAACATCCTTGATAAGGGATCTGATATTAGGCATAGTAAAGATGTCAAGGAACTCAAGTGAGTACATTTCTCGCTTTCTTCGAATGGGAGTCAGATGCTGATGGCGATCATCTTTGTAGGCCTAAGAGAGAAGATATCCTCCAAGAGTAGATTTAGCACATACAATATACAGAAAACGGGAAAGTAACGGAATGATAACAGATCATTTGCTCTTTCTTTTGCACTATTCAATCATCCATGCATAGATATGTCACATAGATATTCATGGCTGTGCATGTACAGAATGACATGAATAAGCATACTATGAACAAAGCATTCGTATATCATCTATATCATCTATGTGATAAGCTGTGATAAGGAGACAAAAGATGTGCCCGTGCCCGTATACTGAGGAGTATGACGTTGTCCTTGATTTGAATGATCCGCCACTCAACAACGGGAGGAAAGAAAACAAGGGGAAAATTTGACTTTGGTGATAGACGAGTGGACGAGTGGACGAGTGGACGTGTCTGGCCTCATACATTGAGTGACTGTCACAAGCCCACTATATAGAGACACCTGCATACCATATCATCATACAGCTAAGCATTGACCATCATACTGTACGACCGACTCTTGCATAGCGACCCCTGCGACACCTGCGTGCTTGGAATACACCATTTCCTATTTCAGCTTGGACGTCTATCAGTTGTTGGATGAATCGATTTCACATCTCAGTTAGTCCACTTGACTCGCGTGAAATCATAAACCATATATCATCATACTCAACCACCATACGCCACCCACTACACACAGATAGGATATAGGGTATAGGAGTATAGCAGAGTATATTATCCAACCATCTTGATCCTTGAAAAAGCAAGACAGACGAATTGGCGTCCAATCAACCAACATGGGGCTTTTGCCCCTTCCCCTCGACCTCGCCCATGACCTGCCGCCCTCACCGCCCATGTCCAATACAGACTCAATCCATCCGCCCGAGGTAGAAGCTGGACCATCTACTCTTACATCCAGCCAAACCACCTCTACATCTACGGCTACACCCCCCACATCCCCAATCCCAATCCCTCCATGGAAACTACGTACCCGCAAAAGACGTAGAAAAGAGGGATCTGAAGATTCATCTTCAGCCTATACACCTTCGATAACCTCCAATCCTCAGGATGACTTCCTACCTTCGCCAACTACTTCCACTTCTTCGGCCATACGACAGGTCACACTACGAGGCGGTGGGAAAAGACCCAAGAGACAGAACCAGACCCACCCTTCCAAACCCAACTCTCAAGCCTCATCCTCTACTGCCGCCAACCCTAATTCCAATGGCAATGGCAAACAACGTACGAAGAGACAAGATGGAGGGGGACATACAAGACGTACGACCCGATCAAAAGCCAAGAGAGCGTCTAGCCCTTCCGACCTAGTTACGACCTCGCTCGAGGAGATCGCTCTGGAAGATACCGCGGTGAAATCTGAGATTGCCAGGTTGGGGTTGACGCTTAGGGACGTAAAGGGAGATGGGAATTGTTTGTTCAGAGTGTTGTCGGATCAGGGGTTTGGTGGTGAGGTTAGTGTTGGCTGGCTTTGTCATAATCCTCATCCATCACAGCAGCATTTGCAGCCTCCAATGTCTTTTGCATGTCTCCTCATCCTTACCTGGTAGGGTATGTGTATCGTAGAGCTGACTTGGTGCTATGTTTCACCCGCAGAAACGTCACGCCGAGATACGTAAATTGGTGTGCGATTATTTGGAGACCCATAAAGATGTCATGGAAGGGTTTGTCGTGCCGTTCATGAAGGATGGGGAAGGGTATGAGGGTTATGTAGCTAGGATGAGGCAGCTGAGTAAGTGTCGTCTGCTCTGCTCTACCTTCCACATCGTGACGTAGTCGAAGAAGGAGGAATCTCATGTTGCAGAGGAACGAAGGTCATAGGTTTGATTTGCGATTCAGAGCTGACCTAATATCCACTCGTCCTATCACAGAACAATTCGGCTCGCACATCGAGATACAGGCTGCTGCTAGAGTTTTCAAGCGGAATATCCGAGTAGTCATGTCCACAGTAGGTTCGCCTTACTCTTCTCTCTGAGCGAGTAAACCCATACTCACGACTTGATCACCACTTCTAGACCTCATTCACCATCCCCTGGCAGACAGAAGCGACCCCCCACAAAGAACCACCAGCCACTCCTTCGCCCTCTGAAGTGGGCCCCGTCCCAACTACACCGTCTCATCGTACCCGATCCAAAACCGTCCCTCATACTCCCCTCACAGCCTCGATTCCTTTACCAGACTATCTCCCCGCAACGAAGGAGGATCGCTCGATGTTATGGTTAGCGCTTTTCTCCCAGGCTGAGCACTTCCAATCTGTTCGACGGATGGGTGATCGCGAGCACGGTCCAGCCGAGGTGGAAGATAAGTTATCAGTACCTCATGCCAGGGATGTGTCCGAGGCAGCAAGGCGAGAACGAGGTGAACTGGTCGAGGAGAAGAAATTGAAAACTCCTTTATCGTTATCATCCAAGATCACTCAGCTGCTCAACAGTCTACCGGCTGGACATGGCGTTACGCCTGATCAGGCTCAGAATGTACTGGGAAGGACACATGGTGATATCGGTGAAGCTGTTGAGATATTGTTGGAAGAGATAGATCAAGAGAAAGAAAGTGGCTCATCGACCAATATTAGCGGAAGCGATTCAGGCTCAAGCGATCATGTCGAGCAGATGCTACTATCGCCCACTCAACCTAGTACAATACCTACAGAGCTGAATGAGTATAGGTCTGATGGTCGGACGGCTTTAGTGACGAGGTCAGCATCTGAAAGTCCAAGTAACACAGCCACAGCATCTACCGAATCCAGATCCCATTCCGGATCAAGATCACGGTCGAACAGTCATACCTCAAACCGATCTGGTAATACCAGTCAGACGGAACCATTTAATGATAACGATAATGAGCCATCGGTCCAGCCAAGTACGAGTACGAATAATCTGAGTGATGGGATCAAGGAGATGAAGGTGAACAATGATAATGGTATGCACATTGATGTCGTACAGAGGAAGCCGAGGGATAACCAACTGGGTAGAGAGAGGAGGAGGTCAGCTAGGTTAGGTACAGTGGGTGCATGGTGAGTTTTCTGTCGTTCTGCCCCTCGTACCAGCGCAGACGCTGATATTTGTCAATCATGTCTTCAGATCACGACCACGTGAATTATGCGGTGTAGCAGATCAGTCTTGAGTTGTTTTGCAAGTATACTGCGACTCGTGTATAAATAGATTAGAGAGGTTGTACTGTATATTTTTCATTGCATTGTCCCATCGCCCATTGTTTCATAGGACCATATCATACTGGTTTTTGATTCTTCCCTCTTTGTGTTTTGATTTGAGCATAGCAATAAGACATTCATAGTACAATGCATTTATCATGGTTTTAAGAATTGATTAACCATGGTACCACACGAAGGAGATACTCTGCCCCTGCATCACCTCCGTTGCATGCTTACTTAAGCCTCTCGGTGTGTCCGTATGCATGCATATCAAGTAATACGTACAGTACTTGTATTGGATGAGATCAAATCAAATCGATCACACCGAAAACCGAGAACAATCAAGATGTTACGAGTAATCGAAAACATGAAACCATGAAACGCGCTTTGACCTCCTTGTGCGGATGTAGGGTCTCGGGTAGTATACCTGTTATTCCGAAACACTTGGTATCATTGTACTCGTACATGTTCATGTGTGTAATCACGCTTTGATCCTTTCCCGCCTCGGTCCAGGTACATACATGGCAGGGGGCAATGCGATGTTTGATGGACAATGAAGGTTAGTGGGATGGGAGAGACGGGAGGTGAAGGGTCCGTGCATGGCACTGGTCAGTCAGGTATGATCTGAATGAAGTTTGATGAGGGTGGGATATGACTTGATGGGAGAATAATGAAGTCTGATAAAGAGCAGATGATACGTTTCATATCCATCTCTTATCCCATATGCTGCTCAATCGCTTCTCACCCCGTACCACCCATCACCCATCTGGATTGGAGTACAGTACTTTGCTCCTTTCTACTTTGTTGGATGTCTAGAATATAGGCAAAAAGGTACTGGTCCTACGCCCTCGAGTGTATGTATGCCTGTAGGCACTAGTTCATTATGAGAAGAGGCACAACCAAAAGTTTGGCTTGGCTTTCATCCTGCCCCATCCTTTATGAAACCCTCGCACAGACCTGCTCGCACCTCCTTTACCACCATCAAACATCAAACACACGCCAGACCCACTCTGGATCTTTTGATTCAGTGTAACTAGTACGGCACTGGACCCAAAGGAATTGATCAGCGATGTATGACTGATGGTGAATGGGAATATGTGCGTATAAATCAAGGTATCTGATGCGAGCATTGTACTTGTCGACACAGCCTGTGCCAGAGGAGGCAAGGGCCAAGAGGCTTGAGTTGATGGACTTGAGTTGATGGATGACTCAGGTATCCGAGCTGAGGTGCATGTCGGATGATGATGCATTCATTCTTGTGTGTACAAAGGGCAAAAGGGGGGTTTCATCATCACATACCCTCTCTCCCTCTCTCTCTCCGGACCGTATGGGTATGTGATGGCAAGTCAAGTCAAGAGGTTGTGCGTCTGTGTGTTTCCTCCTTCTTTCCACAGGTTGGGCAGGCTCTCCTTGATCGTATGTTATTCGGTATGAATGATCCTTTACATATATATCAATAACAAAGAGATCCCACCCCCCTTTTCATTCTTTTCATTCTCTTTTTCCCATACCATATCGAGTACATCTCCATAAGATAGTAAAGGATCATCATCTGTTCCCTATAATCAACTTTAGACATTCATTTGAACCCATCTTGGATCCAAATATCCCTTATACCTCTCTCTTCCTCTCGTCAGCTTCATCCCCTCACCTCTTATCATCCACAACTCATAAAGCACAATAACCCCATCATCAACCCCCGTCAACCTCAACACAGACAAACCATCTTGATCTCCCCTCACACCAAAAACCAAATTCACAATGTTATTCACCAAATTCATCACCCTCTCTGTCCTTTCCTTATCCACCTTCGTCCTCGCTCTACCCACACCAACGATAAACGACCAAGAAGGCTTGGCCAAAAGATGGCACGCGGACCATCAGCGATATCACCCATCTGCCGACGAGAGCGCTAGACCCTCCCCCTCTGCTAGTGGTATCGTCAGACGAAAAATTGTGAGTTCATTTTTATTCGAGATGTTATCAGCTCGGACTCCTTTGTCATACACCAATATATGTCTTTGGCTGGAGCTGGAGCTGATGTCGTTGGATGAGGACAGCAGGCACCCATCTTCACCGGACCAGTCGTACTAGGTTCAGGCGAAGATCTGACCCGATGTCTCTCTCAACAAATCGCTTGTCCCATCTCGCCTATGACTTCCTTCGAGTTGCAGAGTGCATCGGCGGATACTCCGTATGAATGGTATGTTATCTTCACAAATCCTTTCTTCCTTCTCGCATGTGATTCAAGTGGGATCAGCTGACAGTCCTAATTAGTATCTCACCTAAAGAAGATCTATATTCTTGTGGTGGATGTGCTACTCTCGGGTAAGTACATGGTTCTTCATTACAGACTCCATATGCTGATTAGATGAGATACATAGTACCGGTCAAGACTGTACCGCCATTCCAGGAGTATTATCAGTATCATGTGCCATCGGACAATGTAATGGTGAGTGGTCCTCTCTCTTTCATCGAAACCAGAACCATCTGTGCTAATCCGTCGCTATCACTCACAGTCCACTCATGTAAAGCCGGATTCACCTTATCATCAGACGGTGTATGTCTACCCAGCATCGTAGACTACACCCCTCGTCCATAGGTATTTAGGGTATCTCAGTACAGGTGATAGGTCATCGATTATCGAAAGGACAATAGGTTTTCTCTTCTTATACTAAGAACCAAATAATTCTAGTCTTGCTATAGCTATAGTATGAACTTGCGGATAAAATATTGGACAATAATTTAATTTCTTTTCTTTTCTTTTCTTTTCTTTGCTTTCGCTTCTTGCAGCAGCAACCATGTTGACATAGTTGTTTTGAATGCTTTTATATGGGTATATAGAGATATGCTATGTCTTTATGAAGACGAAACCATATGAATATATGAATGGACAATCAAAAGAGTATATATATCCGATGTGAGAGAGGAGCTCAGTCGGGGATGATCAGACAATTAAATTAAATGAGGTTACCAGATTAAGTCCGTTGCAACTCGGTGATCGTGCCGACAGTCCGAAACTAAACCATGTATATGTGTATGCATCGGAATTGAATTGCCCCCGTTACGGTAAGTAGTAAATGGTGCAATCAGAAAAACGAGGTATCAACGACGAATAAGAATATCTTATCAACCTATCAACCTCGTTTAGATAATCATTCTGTCATTCGGTTCAATTGCTTCTGTCTCTTCGCTCCATCCATCTTGGTCTTTGTCTGGGTTTAGAGTCTTGCATCGTCGGATCATCATAGAAACATAGAATAATACAGTAGAACAAATACATAAATAGCCATCAAAATGTCCGCAGCAGCCGCTAACACCAAACCCGTCGCTGAGCTGAAAAAGCCAATCCGTGAGTGGACCAGTAGTGACTGGTCGTGTGCTCACACCGTCACACCTTCTATACCTGTCATATGCTGATGATATTTCCGTATTAGCTTTGCCCTTCGCATACACCTTTGCATCCGGTGCTATTGCAGGTGAGTCCACTCCTTATTCGGTTTGACGAGTTAGTTGTCCTAAGCTGATTGCCTTGACGGGTGAATAGGATGTACCGAATTGTTGGTTAGTATCTGTCTCTACACGTGAAGGTGAAGCAGCAGGACAGTCGGATTTACTGATGTTACTTGTCCCATAGCTCCTATACCCCCTTGATGTGGTCAAGACGAGACAACAGCTCGATACTGCCAAGACCAGTACTGGTATGGTACAGACCTTCAAGAACATCGTAGCTCAGGAAGGGTGAGTGTATCATGCTACCTCATATATATAGATACTCCTGAGGGGTATATACACGTGAAAAGCGTGTTATCTGTTCAAGAGGAACGGAAGCGCAGAGCTGACACCTTTCCGTTCTTTCACGCTCATAGCCCAGGTAGATTGTACAGAGGTATCTTACCTCCTCTTTTCATGGAAGCGCCCAAACGAGCTGTAAAGTGTGAGTGGTGACTTTCTCATTGTGATCCTTACCCAATATGGTCTTTGTGCTGATGGATCCTTCATCCCGTGTTTACCCATGTAGTCGCTGGTAACTGTAAGTCTCCCCATTTCTGAGCGAGAACCAGACTTCACGTGTGCTGAATTCCAAATCATCACTCAGCATCATGGGGAGCTGTATTCACCAACAACGGTCAACGAAAGAACACCCAATCCCTTGCCATCCTCACGGGATGTTTCGCAGGTGCTACCGAGTCTTTCGTCGTTACTCCCTTTGAATTAGTCAAGATCAGATTACAAGACAAGAACTCTAGTTTCAAGGGACCATTGGATGTTGTTAAGCACAGTTTCAAGACTAGTGGACCATTGGGGTGAGTGTGACAATCCAGCGACGTCGGAGTCGGAGGAAATGGGAGGTGCAACAGGTGTGAAGTCAAAGAGGACCCAGAGGGATCGCTGCATCCAAGTCGAAGGGGGCGCTGAGCGGGGCTGGGAGGGATGAAAGGGGCAAGGAAGCCGGGCGAAGGGTGTACATCAGATGAAGGTCATATCATGTACCTGCCGCAAGATGCTGACATGATTTTACCATCTCACAGTCTATACCAAGGTATGGAAGCTACCTTCTGGAGACATTGGTGGTGGAACGGTGGTTACTTCGGTGCCATCTTCGGTGTCAAGAGCCAATTGCCCAAGGCTACTGTGAGTGTGATATAGCACGCTTATGTTGTGGACACTGATGAAAAGCTGTTAAATCTGTCATCGCCGTTCCAGGACAAGAAGGGCGAGCTTTTGAACAACCTGGTCGCTGGTACTATTGGTGGCTTCGTCGGTACTGCTTTGAACACACCTTGTGAGTTAACCGTATCTATATGATTTGTCCAGTGCACCAGAAGGCAGCTTGCTGATCATCCTCCGCCATGCAGTCGATGTCGTCAAGTCTAGAATCCAGTTACACGGCACGGGAGAATGGTATGTGTTGACACCTTAGATTGCTCTTTCTTTCCTCTCCGAGACTGTTCTTGCGAATGCTGACGAATCACGTCTCATTCTCAGGACCTACCCCGCTCTCATCAAGGTAGCGCAAACTGAAGGTTTGGGTGCTTTGTACAAGGGTTTCGCTCCCAAGGTATTGCGTCTTGCTCCCGGAGGTGGTGTCTTATTGTTGGGTGAGTTATCATCATTATTTCGCTATCAGCCTCAATCCCAGACCGCCCATCAGCGCACTCAGCTAATGTATCTGTGACTTTGCAGTGGTCGAGGCTCTATCTACTGTATTCAGGGGTTATCTCGGTCCTCCTTACATCTAATCGGATCTACCTATGCATCGGAACTCAAGGGATCTGGGAAAGCTTCGAACGTTCAATGAGTACTGATTCTTACCCGCAGGGACGCAGACAAAAATATCGATACATGATTCAGATCTGACTATAAGACTAAGCTAATGATACAGCTTCACACTTCTCGATTGTCCTTTTTCCTTTTTCACTTCCAACTTTCGTTTGATACTAGACGATCCAGTCACAGCGGAGTGACGCCCAATCTAGGCAACTACGACATAACCAATAGCAAAGTTCTGCTTATCAGGGATAGGTCCCCCACCTTCAAAGTTGGTAGCTACCAAGATGGAAGTACCGTTGATACCCTGGGGCAAAGTGGTCGTACCCATCCCATCGCCATTCTGAGTAAGAGGTTGAGGGATCGAGTAGACATCGCCCAAGAAAGTGATGTGCACATCTTCGCCTAAGTAAACGGACGACGAATCCCACATAATGGAGATTTCGTCACCTGGGCTGTGGGGGGTCGAACCGCTCGTGAAGTTGGCCATGAGAGGTGGGATCTTGTGGAATTTGATTGGTGGGTTGGACGAGGGGCAGTTCAAGAAGGGCGCTGCGAGCGAGTAGGCCTGGGAGGCGGTTAAGGGGGTATCGAAGTTGACCGCTAATTGGGTAAAACCTCATCAGTTGACGTTGACCGGGAGATGAAGGAGAGGATAAGAGAGAGCTTACCATTGAAATAGTCAAGACCCAAGTATTGTCTCAACAAGGAGTTCTGTCTCGCCTCATTACCAATGATGGCACCTCCCGTTTGTCTAGAAGGACTATCGGTGAGGTCTAATCAGGAAGAATGACTGGTCAACAACGAAAGGGGTTCCCGATCGAGAGAAGACGGGGGTCACTCACTCGCAATACCTCCGATGAAAGCTCCTTCACCTACTGTAGTAACTACCTGACCGACAGCGAGAAGATCGTACGGTGTGGTCACTGGGAAAGTGTATGTGCAGTTCTCGAAACCTTCGCCTGCGGCTTCACTAAGAAATGCAGAGAGATCAAATCAGCATTAAGTCCTTCGTTTTGATATTTCAACTCGAGACTGAGGTAGGGTGTGATGGCGAAACACGAGGTGTCAGACAAAGGGAAGGGGAGGGATTAAACTCACTTGAGTACAGTGAAATGAGCGATCTCCTGATCTCTGAACAATTCAAGGTATTGCCTGAACCCCTGATATCCCGCATTGTTGAAATCATCGTCTGTGAAATTCTTGAGACCTTGGTTCCAGTAGTTCAACTCGAGTGATTCGAGGTTCCGAGCAAGGTTGATACTGTTCGGGTGTAGCAGGTGTAGAGGGTTAGCATGTTAATTGTGGTGGATTGAAGTAAAAGGCCACTCACATCTCAAAGTCCAGACCTTGTAGATTGGCTCTCTTCCATTTGCTCGATCTGACAATTGGGTTGGCGGATGCGGTCCCTGCGAGGGCGAGGGTGAGGGCGAGAGCTGATGATGTCTTCATTGTTATTGTTTGCTATTCGTGGATAATGAAAGAATGATTAGTTGATCGGATAGACAGGCAAGTGAACAGGAAGATGCCTTATATACTCTGTACGAGATATGCATCTTGACTTGTTGAGATGGGTGCTATGTCAGATGTCAGATCGAGAGTGTACATGAGCATGAACATGAGCACAGCGTCATCGTACGTCAGCGGTCTGACGAAGATGTACTGCATGGACCATGACTCAAACATGAGATGAATCAACGATCGCACAACATGGAGATTACGAACACCTAGCTTAGTACCTCTGGTTCCAGTAAGCATAGCATACTCGATCGGGGATGTATCGCATCAACATGAGCTGTATACGGTAAGTCTTCATTGCTTATGACCAAACCAGTGAAGCTAAGACCACTCGTACAGGTTAGTACCTCACACCGTTTGTCATGACATTCGATGTCTCGGCAAAACCGGCTTCCGGATCAAACAGTACATAGGATTGTTACTATCTTTAGAAATGTTGACCGAAAATATCTGGGCGATGACATCTGTCTGATGGGCCTCCACTGGGGCAACGATCGATCGAGATGGGCAAATACTGGAATACTGGAGAGTGAAGGAGGAGCAGGCTTGTAGAGCGTGCTTTCCACGTTCTGAGATCGTGGCATGTGACCGCATCACAGAGATGGAGACTTATGATCTTGCCTCCCACTTGTTATTTGGCGCCAGACACGTTGATTGAGAATGTCGCAGATACATAGTGGGGCGGGGAACAGTCGGTAGATACGTGGCAGTGAGATGTACAGGAAGTCTCAAGTGCGGTTCCGAGGTGAATCAAATCTGCGAGCTATATACAAAACTACTCCCGACTGCTTCGCGAATGAGATTGCGGGTTTATAACAGAACAACGAGGATAGAGAGGTTGCTCTTACAATCGACCTCGACTAGACATGTTCGAGGGAATATTACACAGGCCATGCCCATAACCATAAAGAGGGGACGGGAAGGACAGCTCGGACTCGAACAACAGCGACAATCCAAGTCTGTCCCATCAAACCAGGATCCAGACCAAAAACCAAATGACAAATTGAGACATCGCAAACCCCCAGCAAGTGCTTTGTATTTGGTTTTTCACCTCTGCGAATTTGGTATGACTCGCTGCCATCCCAAATGTTTCGTACTTTGGCCGACCAAAAAAAAAACCAAAAAGCTGGCAGAAATTACGAATCCCGTTGGTGGTGGTCTGATTCAGCGCAGCGGGGCATCGAGGGAACCCAGTCTGGAGATGCAGGAGCCCTCTGGTTTTCCGACATCGGAGTGGAGGGGATGGCATATTCTCGTAATTTGATTATGTACGACTCCCCTCGACCTGAGTTAAGTGAGACCTAGATCTCGTGATTCGTTGTTTCGTACCACAGCAGGCACGTTACGAGGTGAATCCTTAATTCTGTCGCAAAGTGAGTTTGCTCTGTAGTGCGAGGAGTGCGATTACATCGGGACGATCAAAAGAGTGCGTGCCGTATAGTACGAATTTGGAATGATGAAGTGCGCTGGAACCCCGTTTTAATTTCTAATTAATTTTACTCTGCTGAGCTAAAACACAGATACGATTTTTGGAACACTCCACTAGCCTGGTCAGCTGACTGCACTATACAAAATTGAATCATGAAGACTCTGGTCATTGATGAGTGCATCACGGTTCGTTGGAGTTGTCTCTCATAGTGCTCAACACCTCTCTGATCGTCGACAGACTGTACAGATCGCTTCCTGAGACTGTAGCCTGATGGGATCTAGGGAGATAGATTGATCGGTTTCAGTGCATGGGAACAGAAGCCGGCGGTAACGAATTACTGGAAATAGGTGTTTTTCCTTGTTTTTTTACCTCTCTGGGTAACTGCGACTCGATCGGAGGGTAAAACAATAACCGAAAAACCAAATTTCAAGCGAAGTCGTAGACATCTTTTTGGTTTTTTCACTCTGAATACGTACTTGACGCATCGTACCCCGGCGGCATTCCCGTTTTAATCCTTTTGGACAAGGTGGAGTGACGAAATGACCAATACCTCGCTAAAGCAGATGCCGCAAGTCCTTGGAACGTACGTTACACCCTCCCCGTTCCTTTGACCTCAACTCTTGCCCCAGGAAATGTGAATCCGCCGGGAGATCGACGCCTCCGACCTCATCTAGCGGTACCTTTTCACTTTTCACCCCCTTGCCAAGTTTTATTTTTACATACTCCCGCTGAGACATCCTCTGATCTGCCTCCCGAAGCGAAATATCTTGCTGTTCCTCAGGTGAACCGGCCCCAAATGGTTCCTGGAAAGGGAAGCTAGGGATAGACGAGAAGAAGAGCTAGACAATTGTGGGTAACGTCTTGACGTTCCTTGCCCCATGGGTCTTCAGCTGGCGCGATCTCCGGCAAACTGGGGACCATGAGGGGGTATCGTCCTCTTTTCTCGAGATGATCCACTGAGAAAAAGAAGGTATAAATAGGGGGGATTTGTATTCTTCGAATTCTAATTTCTCTTCCCCACAAATCCTCTTCATCCTCATTTAACTACCTCCCTCCCTCATAGTAAATCTTCCTTTAACCCCTTTTACCTATAACCAACAGCAACAATGGCCGGTGGTGCAGTAGTCGCAGGCGGCAGTGGTGGTAACCCACTCCGACACGGTTTCATCAGGAGAGAGTACCGTGAGTAGTACCTCCTCAGATCCGCATTCTCCATACTGCTGCTGATTTCAACCGCCTCCACAGTCTGGGCTTTCATCCTCGTCACCTCCCTTTTCTTCTTGTGGGGTTTCGCCTACGGTCTCCTTGATGTGCTCAACAAGCACTTCCAAAACGTCTTGGGTATCACCAAGCTTCAATCAACTGGTCTTCAGGTCGCTTATTTCGGTATTGGTTACTTTGCGTGAGTGGCATTCGATCCGATCCATCCTACCTCTATATCCACTGACTGTAATATCTTCAACAGTTTCTCCCCTGTCGCCGGTGAAGTGTTGAAACGACGAGGATACAAGACGGCCATCGTCATGGGTCTCTCTCTCTACTCCTTGGGTGCGATCTTGTTCTGGCCCGTCGCCAAATTCTCCGTCAACACCAAGAACCCTCAAGCGATTTTCGGCGGTTTCGTCATCTGTACCGCTGTGATTGCCTGTGGTCTCGCTACCCTCGAAGTCGCTGCCAACTCTTACGTCTCCGTCATGCCCCCTCACAACGTTGCCAACTTCCGACTACAATTCTCCCAATCTTTCAACGGTGTCGCTTCTTTCACTGGGCCCTTGATCGCTTCCAAGTACTTCTTCTCTGAGGAGAACAAGAACAACCTCAACAACGTTCAATGGGTCTATCTCGCCGTATCCGGTATGGGTATGCTCGTCGCCCTCGCTTTCATCCTCACCAAGCTTCCCGAAGTATCCGAAGAAGCCCTTCAAGCCGAAGCTGAGGCTCTCGCCGAGTCCCAGGGTGCCGACACCAAAGCCGCCCAACCTTTCTACAAGCAATACCGAGCCATCACCGGATTCGTCGCTCAGTTCCTCTACGTCGGTGCTCAAGTTACCATTGGATCTTTCTTCCTCAACTACACCGCTGAGAACGCCCACATCGCCGATTCAAAGGGTTCTCAATTGCTCTCCTACGCCCTCATCATCTTCACCGTCGGTCGATTCGTCGGAACCGCCCTCCTCGCTGTCATCTCCGCCCCAGTCCTCCTCTGCATCTACGCCGTCATGTGCGCCTTGCTATCCCTCCTCATCGGTTCTCTTCACGGAATGAGCGGTGTCATCTGCTTGATGTTGGTCATGTTCTTCGAGTCCATCATGTACCCATGTATCTTCGTCTTGGGTACCTCTGGTCTCGGTCGACACACCCGACGAGCTGCTGCCTTGCTTGTTGTGAGTGCTTCTCTTCTTTCTTCAGCGACAATGAGCATATGCTGATGAGTCATTCCTACTGTAGATGGGTGTCAGTGGTGGTGCCGTCTTCCCTCCTATCCAAGGAGCTATCGCCGATAAATTCAGCACTCGAACCTCTTACTACCTCGTCGTCCCCTGTTTCATCTACATCGCTCTCTGGGCCGTCTACATCTGGAACCAAGATGGCCGACGATTCGGTGTACCCGCCACCAGCGACATCGAACGAGAAGTCGAGGCTGCCGCTGGCGGTGTCGTACCTGGTGCTGCTGTAGGTGCTCTCGGATACGCTCCCAGAGGAGAGGAGGAGATGTACGAGTCAGCCGAGAAGGACCAAATCGAGAGAATCGAGAAGGCTTAAATCTCTCGCTGAGCTATTCAACTTTCTCTATCTATTTTATATCGGATAGGGTCCCTTCGCAACTCGAAATGGAAAAATAACGGAATTCTGGGTTACAAACGTATCAGTTTTTACTCGCTTGAATAGTTATATGTAGCTTTGTTATCAGTTATATGCATTATGTCGATAGTCACACTCATGGGTCAATAATTCAAACTTTGCGCAATGAATGAAGTTGCTGAGTTACTCATATGGCCATTAGATCTGACTAGCCTCATGAATGCGCAGATTCTCGCCTTACTTGTTCATGATGGTAGTCTCGTTCAAGAAGCATAATAAAGTGTTATCCTCTCAACACGCCACAGAACTTAGCGGGATGTATTAATCGCTACATGCATACTGATAGACGGATCTTCCTACAAAACAAAATACCGATACTTCTAAACCTCGACAGTCTGCCAGCACCTATAATCGTCTGACGGCATCGGCAGTTCGTTGACCATCAGTCACGCCACCTTGACCGTACCCAGCTCCCTGAGCAGCGTTGGTCTCAGCTCCGTAACCTGCACCACCGGTTCCCGCACCTGGAGCACCGTACCCTCCGGCACCAGATCCGGCTTGCACACCAGCAGCGTTAGCCTGAGTCTGATCCAAAGCACCGTTGCCGGCAGCACCGGTCTGGTTGACACCGCCCTGTGGAGTCACATGCTCGCCGGTTCGGAGATCGTTGGTTACGTTGCTAGCTGTGGTGGCTGGCTGTTGATGTAACTCCTTGAGTTTCGAGTCTCGGGTCTGCTCGTGAGCGTGGTGCTAGATTCGGGAGTTGCTGTTAGCGATCGAGAGGTCTGATTGAAAGAAAACAGCGGCATTGTTGCCATTGAGAGGGCAGACTCACCTGCGAAGTAAGGTTTTCCAAAGCGGCTTTCTTCTGCGCGACTTCCTGAGATATTCGGGAGTGCTCGCTGGAGGTTCGGTTGACATCATTGACGGAAGCGTTGGCGTGGTTTACAGAGTCATCGTGTTCTGAAGGGACGACGTACCAATCAGCCATAATACTCCGATTGGACGATAGAGGGTGATGCAATCAAGGGCGTGAGACGTGACAGATTGTGTTGATGCAGGAAGAAAAGGCAAATGAAGACAATAATACTCACTATGAGTAGCTTTGTTCAAGGCAGCAGCCATCTTCTGCTCGACCTTGGCAGCCTTCTCTTGAGCATGATGAGCCTTCACTTCGGCTTTAGCAGCCTTAGCCTCTGATTTCTCGGCGTGGGCCAAGTCCTTCTCAGCTTGTCGTAGTTGCTTGTCTTCAACTTTGGCCTCTGCGATAGCCATTGAGAATCAACATAAATTCGCTCCACGAGGTGACAAAGGGATAACAGGTGACTCTGTGAACGTCCGACACACAAACGACGCAAGCATCTCCTACTCACCTTTGGCGATGGCCTTCTCCGCCTTGACAGTAGGGTCTGATGATCCGAATAATCCCATTTTGAATAATTGTTATTTGGGTGGCAAGATGGATGTGCTTGACAAAATAGATGAGTATAAGTTGCTTGAATGTGTGAGTAGATGAACAGTGGGGCCGATAGAGAATGTCTTGGAAAATACTGGGTTGTTTATATATGGATGAACTGAATTGACGCTAATCAAAGGACGATCAATGGCAAATGACGTAATGACGTCATGCCACAAGACTCGCCACCCAACAATTGGATTTCACAGTCGAATTCGACACTTCGACATTAAATTGGTAATTTGGTTCCTGAGAAAATACGTCACTTTGATCGCATCAACGATCACCTGGAGCGGTGATAATGCTCAAAGTCATCAGAGCAGATAGGAATGACAAGACGTCGTTTTGTGCTAACAGAGATGCTGGAGGGTCACGGTGATCACTACGATAATCACATACTCACGTGAAAACTCAGACCATCGACCGCGACCCATGGTGACACTTCATCGTTTGCTCACCTGAACTACTTACCATTGGTAAAGCTGCATCCGTTCCTCGATGGTTACCCGTTATGATCCCTACAGACAGCTCCACGTCCACAGAAAACACACCTGTAGCTCAAGCGTTAGAGCGCCCTTGTCAACTCATCGATGCCTTTGGGTCCCCTGCCTCAAGAAGTCCTGCTGGTTATCTCACAAGCGAGTGCTACTGGTATAATGGTGGGGGTAAATAAGTCGTTTAGACGGGAGATGGGTGGTCGAACACCCCAGGTGTATTGTGTTTTTTGACCTCTGCTTCGTCATGCAGCTTATTCGGACCGGTTCTGACTGTATACCAGACTAATCAGCTCTACTCAGTGATGGGAGAGAAGCTAAAACAGAGATCAATCAGAAACCTGAGTTCTAGGTAAAGAATCGATTTACACTAGAACCCAAACATCAACGCGCACACACCCACACACATACATATACGGGCCTGTCCTGTTTTTACGCCCAGACCAACTGTACTTTGATGGTCAAAGTCGCCCCATATACACAAAGTAGCCCGCGTTCTCCCCACAACAAGGCTCAACGCCACGATGATGACGGATTGTCTGTTTGTCTCTTTGCACCTCAATGCAATTTCCCAAATTGAATTTTCTCCGTCGTCCCCCACTTTTCATCCCCCATTTCCAAAGTCTCCTCCCCGCTTCGCCCTTCCCCACTCTCTGCTCATAACAATTACAGCCCCTACGCCTCACTGATCGCTCAAAAGCTCTGCTAACCCCCTCACCATACAAGATCCTGGCGCCCATAGCATAGTTGGTCAGAGTGCATCCCATGGTCAGCAATAGGTTGGGCGCCTTCAAGACATCGCTCCGGCGACATGGTGCCATAACCAATTGCCACTGGTGCGAAGACGGGGATTCGATTTCCTCTGGACGCGGTCTATGGATCGTACCTTTTTCTCTGTTGATTGTGTTGCTTGCCACCTGTTGATCGTGAGGATGATGGGGGATGCATGTGTGAATGAGTTCAGCTGAGGAGGTGATGGGGTACTTTGACATTCGTTTCTCGTCGAGTGAGATGATGACCGGATCACTGTCATTCCGCCATTGCGGGAATTTACTGGACCCCTGGTGGAATTTCACGGTACGGAATTGTAGTAGGATGATTCAATACAAAACCGTTCTGACACCTTGACGCTCTCCATCAGAAACACACAAACTACTACTACTTCGCTTAGACATCGCCTTGAAGGCTGACATACCGTTCCCCCGCAACACTCATATTCAATTTTCAAAGTTAATTTCTCACAATGATGACTCCCCGATAGCTTAACGGTTGAAAGGATCTTCAACGTCAGGAAGGTTATATGTGTCAGGGATTGTACGGATGTGTGGTTTCGGATGTGTGTGGGCGACTGTCAAAGAGGAAGAATCTGGTTCGACTCCAGATTGGGGAATAACCTTTTTTCCGTGGTGATGACGAACCGAATATCAAATGGTAAAAAGGTGTTTTTCAATATCGTATATCCTCACATCTACGATGGGTGGCAAGAAGTATGGATGGGTTGGCGAAAGAAAAAGACATTCCTCTGCCCTGGACTCGAACCAGGCTTTCCTTTCGCAACACCTGAGCCCATCACACCAATGGCACTCGCCTAAATACCACCGATGTGTGGGGTAGGGCCCAGCCAACACTCAGAAGGGCACTCTAACCGCTAAGCTAGCAGAGGTTTGTATATGCATATGTGTGTAATTGCCTTCAATTGCGTTCCGGCCACATGACGATTTAGAAATCTGTGGAAAAAGAAGTTGAGAAATTTGAGGAAAGCCGTGTGTGTGGTTTAGAATGCGATATCTGAGGGAATGTATACAGTAAAATGCACAACCAAACCACCCTGGCAGCGTGTTTCATCCGGCACTTAGCCACTCCAAGGCAATTGCTTCGACAAGCCTGATAGCATAGCAGCGAGGAAATTTTAAGGATAAGAGAGGTGCAACCAAAGTCTTCCTGACTGCGAGACTGCCGATGCCCTTTAGAATACGACCTCAGTACTCTACAGGAATTCACCGTTTCTCCTCTTCGCATCGAACCAAAAAAGCAATCCCATCAAGGCTGCTGATGCAAATCATGCTTAAGGAGTGAGCCCAGACATGCATTGAAAATGCAAAAAGCGATATCCCCTACCTTGGATTCGAACCAAGATTTCCTCTCTTATAATTGTCGAACCCTCATCAACGTCAATGACGATATATACATTTATACACATTGCCACCGAAATGAATTCGGATCCGAGAGATACTCCGAAGGGCGCTCCTGCCCATTGAGCTAGCAGAGGTTTTTTCTGTCCTGCTTTGTTGTACTCCTTGTTGTTTGTCTGACAACGTGTTTGTATGAATGAAAGAATGCGATGTTGTGTGTCAGACGCGTACAAACAGAACAGCCGATCAAATATCTCTAGAGCAAATATAAGGTTAGTCTCAGAGGATCGGTCATATCCGATGACGGCATATTCGGATCGCATGGTCCATTGAACTTGCCTATCTTGATAAACCCATGCCCTAACCTGGATTCACATACGAGTAGCGTCCTCCATTGCAGGATTCATGTCTTGATCCCACGACTTTAGCTCTATACAGCTGAGCCTCATCATTATATAGGGCATACCTGAGCATCAGACCCAATACAATCCTTGAGTCCGCCATACCCATCATGTCAACAGCCAACATCACCTCTGCTCTCGGATATTTCGAGCTTATCGATCAAGACGCCTCCCAGAAGAGCTCATCCCCGTACGACTGGGAGCCTGAACACTGGGTGCAGTACCCCGTACCAGAGAGCTACGATATTCTTGCTCGTCCTTGGATCAGACCGGAACAACTGCCTATGAGCTTCGTGGGTAAGTCCATGACGTTGTCCGTTCTCCCGATTCGGCGAAATGAATGAGTACGTAAGTAGTGAAAGTCTGACTGACCCGATACTTAATATTGGCAGGTGTAAACATTGTCGATGTAGAGAATTCGTTAATCCTCAAGTCCATGACCGTGAAAATCAAGGCAGGTAAAATTGAATCTATCTCCAAATCGCTCAAAGAACACATGCAAGAACCCGGATGGGAGAGCGTGAATGCCGAAGGACTGTACTTGAGTCCCGGTCTGATTGATGGTAAGCATTGAGCCCCAGGTGTCACACGCGAGAATGCAGCTGAACAAGATGATGTGTGAACAGTGCACACTCACATCACGATTACTCCTGGCACACCGGTACGTTTCGTCCCAGCTCTGAGCAAAGCACCGCTGAATGATTCGGTATTTTTGTACGCAGAATGGACAGATGAGACCTCGTTCCGATACAGAGACTGCTCTGGCTACTCAATACGTCTTGAAAGGTGAGCGCCCCCCTCGTTTGCATGTATTCGCATCACAGAAGCTCTCTTATCGCCGTGCATTCATCATTCATCCATTTGTTCGTTCTTACGGTATGAGTTTGACCCAATATCAGGAATGCTCTGGCGAGGATTTACCACTGTAAGAGACGTGGGCGGTGCCAATCGACATTACAAGAACGCCACCGAACAGTGGTTGATACCCGGTCCGAGGATCTTTCAGGGAGGTCCCCTGATGTCGCAATCAGGTGGACACGGGGATGATGGCGTGGATCTCGATAAGCCTATCACTGGTTGCTGCTCGGGTGGAGTAGGTGGAGATGGATCAAGCTGTATTGTTGATGGTGGTCAGTGACCATCTCACCTTGTCACCTCATCAAAACATGACTGATGGTACGATACTGAACGTAGTGGACGAATGTACAAGAGCTGCTAGAAAGATCATGATGAACGGTAAATTATCCAAGCTCTGGGGAAATCTCCGCTCGACCTGCATTGCATTCGAGCAATTTGGAGGAAACAGAAGCTGATACGAGGGATCTTACATACCATCAGGAGCCGATCATATCAAGATTTGCAGTTCAGGAGGTGTAGCTAGTCCGACCGACAAATTGGACAGCGAGCAGTTCACCGTAGCAGAGATCAAAGCGATCTGCGACGTAGTCCGAATGATGGTGAGTCGAAGGGTCTGGTCCCTGATCATCTTTGTGGATCTTCCTCATTCGCAGATCGCTAATGGTTATCTGATACCCGACATCGCAGAAAGGTACCCTAGTCAGTAGGTGACACTGAGCTTCCTCTGTGCCCCTACCTCAGCTGATATCGAGTAACCAGCCGCACACTGCTTCACCGGCCCCGCCGCTCGGAACGCCATCGAAGCCGGTATAGGCGGGATCGAACACGGTCATCTCCTAGACGACGATACCCTCAAACTCATGGCTAAGAAGGGCGTCCACCTCACTCCAACATTGATCGTACAGGAACTGCTCGCCAGACCTCCATACCAAGCTATGATCCCTCCACAGTCCCGGGAGAAGTTGAAGCTTGTTATCGATGGTGGGTATAAAGTATTGAAACGCGCGCATGAGCTTGGGGTAAATATCGCCTATGGGACGGATTGTTTTGGACCGATGCAACCTAATCAATTGGCTGAGTTTGAGTTGAGGAAGAAGGTTTTGCCTAGTAGGGATGTTATCAAGCATGCTACGGTTAATGCTGGTACGTTTACGTGTTTCTCACACCTCATCTGGCTAGTCGCTGATCGGTTGACATTAACATTTACAGCCAAAGTCCTTAATATGCAAGGCAAGATAGGTATAATCCGCGAGGGTGCTTTTGCAGATCTGCTCTTACTGTCTGCGAACCCACTGGAAGATGTGGGTATCTTCAACGATCCGCATAAGTACGTCAAAGGAATAGTCAAGGATGGTAGAGTCGTTAGATCGGAATTGAAGGGCTTGAGGGTGGAAGTCTCACTTATGTAGATGGTTGATTTCGACAAAACTTTCAGATAACCCAGGAACCTTAGATGCGTCTGGAAAGCGTCAAAATGATAGTATCCATTAGTTGTAAAGCCAAATAATAGATAGAAAAAGATGTATTCGGGACAAAAGTTACTTTGCATTTCTTCTTGCACCTCTGGTCGCGCATGGGTGTCATGAGAATTCCCATCAATATTTCCCTCTGCCTATGCTTTGAGGAATTTGGCGTGGTACGAAACATGTTCAGGAGCGAAGGTTGAGATCTGTCATGAAGGGACAAGTAAGCACGACACTCGTTGAACGATTCTTGATCCAGAGTCAGATGAGTAAGAACAGATCGAACAGAAACAGGAAAGGTAGGATAGTGAAAGATAGCTCGCACAAGTACAACGCAGGGCTTGGTACAGAAACGGGATACCACATCATATACAACAATGGATACCACTCACAAAGTAGTAAGAATGATCAAATCCATCTTGCAACCTAACCTCCACACCCTCCTTATTCAAATCCGATATAGCTTTAGGTTCCAATTGACCTTTCTTCAAGAAATCATCCTCCGTTCCCACATCAATCAAGATGTTGGTTTCACCCTGGTAGTTCTGCAGGAGATGGGTGGAGTCGTATGGAAGCCATTCGGATGGAGGGGATGAGCGGGTCTTGGTGTCGAGGTAGTTTTGGAAGGCGTTGATTCCCCAAGGGGTTCGGGAGGGGTTACTGTACGATACAAGGAGATGTTCAACGCATCGTTCATTCGTGTGGAGAGGAGTGTACTGATGGGATATCTCAGAAGACGGATAAGGGAAGGGACGGGAGGAGAGGGAACTCACCAAGCTGGAGCAAATGCAGAGGCTGATCTGAACAATCCTGGGTTCTTGAGGTAGATCGATAATGCACCATGGCCTATGATGCGTTCGGAATCAACGATCAAAATGATGATCTTCGCTCACACACAGTGGACTCACCTCCCATCGAGTGACCAAAGATCGACCATCTAGAGAAGTCCTGGAAGATATATATCTCAGCATGTTATTCAGAAAGTGTGTACAGCAGATATGAGGAAAGTCAATAGACCATTTTGGGAGGAGATGCTCATCTCAAAACTCGTTCAAAATCCTCCGCTCAACTGATGGTATGAAGCACTCACCACACCCAGATCCGCCTTTTTGATCTCCTCCGGCAACTCCTTCACGACCAGATCGTACATGTTATAGTGCTTTTTCCACTTCTCAGCAGTTGCGTTGAGGTAGAAGCCGGCGCCTGGTTGATCGGATCGACGGGTCGAATGTCAGCCTATTCATCCCATCATTCCATCTTCGCCCAGTGTGCGTCGGACCAAGGCATATTCATTGGTCATACCTGAGCTACTAGAAGGGTAGGGAGTCAACTCACCCGTACCCAACTGCCAATCATCCTCCTCCCCCTCTACCCCAGCTCCTCTAGGCGAAGTATCGGGAAAGACCACTGCTATCCCCTCCTTCCCAGCGGTATTGAGCAGCCCGCCCTTCTGCGCTCCGGTATCTTCGTTGCAAGTCAGTCCCGCCAGGTAGAACAGTACGGGCACGGGGGACGAGGACGATGCAGAAGAGGGGACAAAGATGTTGAATTGCGTGGAGAGGCCGCCGAGGGATTTGGAAGGGAACTTGTATTTTGTTAGAGAGCCTGTGGAGACTCTGTTGGAAGATACTTTCTCGAGGGTCATGTTGTTGTACTGGCCGGTGGGATTTTGATGCAGCAGAGTGTGTGATGTATGCGTTTGAAGTTGTTGTACGATGAAAGGTGAAAGATGACTTGTGATATGTGAGCTGATAACGCACCTCAGCTAAAGAGTGATCGCCTATGACGTTTTTGGAATGTGTGTACAAGTGGGAATGGGCTCCGATGATTACCGAAACCGACAACCGATAATCATAACGTATATATATATATCATGTCAAAAGTACAAACTACTACAATGTCTATCGTGCAGCATGCATAGCAAGTATATAGCCTAAAGACTAGATGGACCATAGTCTGCATGGAGCTACTGTAGATGACCTTGCTCACAGGGTTTACATGAGATTTTGATCTCATCAGAAAGCAATCAGGCATCAGGCATTCTCCAATCTATTCACCTTATCGTTCAACTTCGTACATCCGTTCTCCAACTCCTCCAACTTATCTATGTGACTGTCCGTCTTCTCACTGTCATCCACCTCTTCTGATTTGAGAGAAGCACCTTCATCGCCAAAGTCGAATTGACTAATCAACGAAATGTCTTCCCCCGCCTGTTGTTCGATCCCTTTCGACCGAGCATCCTCCAGTAATTCCACCCTACCCTGAAGAACCCCCACGATACCTTCCGAATTGAACAACCTCTCATCCCTCTCTCGATCCCACCTCTCCCTCTTTGTATCCATCAGGTATGTATCAACACCCTCATTCAACTCCACTCCCATTTTCCCCGTATGCGCTCGATCAACCTCATCCAACAACGCTGCTGCGATTTCCTGTAGTTCATATTTCATCCCTTCGCTTGAGGATGGATCTAGCTCAACCAACCTCAGGGCTAGCAGGGTGATCACTTCCCCGTTGATCTTTTGGGATGTAGCTCTTCGGAGTTGGGTCTCGTACTCGGAGTTTAGTTTCTTCATACTGCCTCCGAAATTCTTCTTACTTTCGATGACTTGAGCTAATTTCTCGTGAACATCGGTGGAACGATCTGCAGTGTCCGTGAGCTGCAATCACATCGCCTCACCGACTGACTGACTGAGCGAGTGAACAACTCACCAGATACACCAATATCTGCCTCATCGCTCGGCGATTCCTCGTCTTCTACACGAGGTAACACCGAGTCCTCCCTCATGGCTCTAAAAGCATTACCTTCGAGGGAATTATCGTTTGCGTCTATCGTAGGAGGCATCTCAGTGTAAGTATATCCAATTTAGAGGTCATCTTCGCTTTGAAATCGTTGTTGACTCAATCCAACATACGTGCGATAGAATACAGATCACAGTGGTATGATGTTTCCATGTTCCATGATATTCAGTATTTATCATCAATGTGCTGAAGGCAAGTAAAGAAGGACAGGATGCCATCCTTTCACAAGCTTTCTTTGGTTAGTGTGGTTTGATTTGATTTTACGTTTTGAACGTCATCTCCTTTCTTTGCTATTATGCCTCAGTCCTATGACGAGGTCCATTATCTGTACTGCAAAAGGACAAGTCATACATCGCGTCTCAAAGCAAAAGGATAGAACAGCCTCCGTTAAGAGCAAGAGGACAAACCTGATTGTAGGCCATTTAATCTCCGGGTAAGTACAGGTAGATGCTGAGCACGGTCAGTGACGTATATGTACATGAACACAAGCGGATCATCAGTTGACGTTTACTTTACTATGCATATTTCTTTACCTCATTCCTTTCTGTTTATTGGTTTACTTGAGATGGTGTACAATGGTCTTTACTCCTTCTTACCTGTTGGGCCCACTCGGAGCTACCAAAGAAATTGAACGTCAGCTTGTCCGTTTGTCAGGTCCGTGAGTGTGTTATCTGGGGATGATAGCCTCCCGCAAGTAGTAAAGATGGAAGCAGCAGGACTTACACCATCGAGGTAGACTGTAGAGAATTACAAAGCAGTATCGTCAGTAACTGTTCCATCTAGACGTACTCTTTACAAGTCAGACTTGAACTTACAATGTCGACCAACGGCGAATCCTGCACCAACACATGCGGCAGCTACGACGAAAGCCATAGGGTAGAGTTCGACAGGGATGTCTGAGGTGTGATAGAAGCGTTAGTCGGGCGTATGTCCACCAAAGGGTATAACAGGAGAACAGGTGGTACACTTGGAATACAACTCACCTCGAAGACCAAATCGGAAGATCTTAACATAGGATATCATGAGTCAGCATCTGTAGCTCCACCAGTCACGCCAAATCTCCAAGATGTCCGTCTACTGCTCACATACCCTCGACCGCTTGGTGGGATGAGGAGATGATTGATGGATAGAAACCCCACTCACAAGCTTTGATTTACCACCTCGTTGTTCTTGGGTGTTCCATCGTCTACCTGCAATGCCCAATCCGGTGGAAGCGATGGAGGTTCGTGGGACAGCGGTCCTGAGCGCGGGAGCTCGGAGGGCGGTGGAAGTTTGTCTGAGAGCGGCGGTGGATGGGAACATTGTGGTGGTTGGCAGGATGCTTTGAGAGATGGTTCAGTAATTGAGATGTCGTGAGTGTAAGTAAGAGTGGATATGTTATGTTGAGGAATGGAATGGAATGGGATGAACTGATTGACTGATTGACTGATTGTTGATTGGTCTCCCTCTCCCTCTCCATCTCCACGTTCCCATGGTGCATTGATTGCACTCACTTAGACCCCGATTCAACCGTACAGTGCAAAGTGACGTCACTCTCACCCAACCTTAAATCGGACAGTTTAAGGATAAATATATCCGGTCATAGGCGGAGCAAAAATGTGGGGTCTCACCATGTCTCGCTTGCCTAAAGGGTGGAGATCACCCTGGTATAGGCATGCGATCGCTGATATCCCCACCGGTTGAGATGCATCCCTGCATACCCGTTGACAGTGACAAAACGTCAAGAAACAACCAGAACGTGTAATTACATGACTTGAACCTCTTCATCATCCTTCTATCCCATCCTCAATCAAAAGGAACAATCCCAACAGCCAACATGTCAGTCCAAGCTCAATTCGATAAAGCCGTGGCTATCGTCCAAGGTCTCCCAAAGGACGGTCCCGTCCAACCTTCTCAAGATGACAAACTCGCTGTGAGTGAGCTTCCATTCAGAAGACTGTCTGGAAATCCAGTCAAAGGGATATATTCCTGTTCATCCTTTACCTCAACAACCGCTATACTATCGCAACGATATTCGAAAGGGAAGGGAAGAACACTGACACTCAAGTGCAATCATAGTTCTACGGAGCTTTCAAACAAGCCAACGAAGGCGACAACACCGGACCTGCCCCTGGTAAGTCCGATAAACATCCTTATAAAGACTATACTTCATGTCTTGCAATGTGTAACAAACGACAACATCTCTAAGAAAGAACTCGAGCTGACTTGTCTATACATCTGTCACCAGGTATGTTCGACTTTGTCGCCAAAGCCAAATACAAGGCCTGGAAAGCTCTCGAAGGTACCAGCCAAGAGGACGCCAAGAAGAAATACGTCGAATTGCTCAAAGCTGTAAGTGGATCGCTCGACTCTCTTTGCTAAGCCAATACGCCCAATATAGATGACATCCCCTTTCCCTATCTGTCCACTCTTGTTGACGACAGCCGGTGAAGATAAAGAATTATTTGCTGATAGCACCGTTGACGCGACCGCAGATCCTTCAAAAGCAAGATGACGAGGAATCCAAAAAATACCTCGCCGAGCTTGATGGTGAGTAGTCTCGCACCTCTTTTATCACATTCGTCCCTTCTTTCGCACATACCCCCACGCAGCAGTCGGGCATATCTGGGTGCCCATCCATCTCCATCTTCAATCCCTCCCCTGTATCTTACGAGTCAATTCTGCTTTTAGGGATTGCTGCTGACTCGTTCACCTTGTTCTCTCTTAGCTGCGGCTTCTGCCTAAACGTGAAGAACCAGTCTAGGAATAAACGTATGGGCGTACCGTGAGATGGATGAGGTAAACTCATGCAGAGTAGAAACGAGTATACAACATGCATTTTAATGTGATATCGTATATACTGCAGTATCTTGCGAAGGTTTTTCACGCCAGGATCACACGCAAGGAGGGGAAAGTCGTGTTGTAACAGGAGTGATCCATGGTCTTAGTCGGTGACATGATGTTTTTTCTTGAGAGTGGGTGGGTGGAGGTTGATCACAATTCGACTTGTGCAACTCCCATTCATCTGCTCGTTCCCTTCATTCTATCCAAGATGTTCATGGTGAAAGCCATACAAGAAAGGAGATCCCCAAGATGTATGGAGCGATCCCAGAAGACAACCAGCAAACCATATAGATAAATAGATGATACAGCCTCGAAAGTCCCCTTGATATCGCACGAATATTTACGTCTCAAATCCCATACTCAACCACCACCATGTTTGATCCCAAAGAATTCACCATCCGTATAGCCTCGGCAAAACAGGCCGAAGAACATGCCAAGGCATGTTTTGAGATTCCCTATTGGAGGGTGGGGATGAGCTTTGAGGTGGGTCACGAACGAACATGCAACGGCACAGAACGCTGATTTTGGGTACGGTATCTGAGATAGCAATTTCTCGAATTTGGGTACAAGGAATCACAAGCTTCCTGGGCGAAGGATAATGGAATGTTGACTTGGTAAGTTCGCGCTCTCGTTTTGCTGTAGCTCCCGGTTTCAGGACGACCCGATAAGGAATTCACGTGTTGACTCGTCTTGCCAATCGTAGGGTCCTGGTTAGGAAGGACGATTATGATGGTCAAGTATACTCCTTACTTGAGACGTGAGTGTTGGGGTTACTCTGATGATTTTTCCTATCTCTTACACTATCGTACCACGACTAACACAAGCTATATCCGCGTAGTCATCGAAAGAAAGGGTTCGTAAAGCCCAAAAACGGCGGACAAGTAGAGAACGGATATTGGTATAACATCACAGCTGTAGTAACTCCAATAAGACATCGCGGTAAGTCCATGCTCATGTTCATGCTCATCTTATTTTCTTCCCTTGCCAAGTACATCCGATACCCTATTGTCTGTTGAAACTCTCATACACACGTAGACAAACTGATCGTATGAGTGATAGGAAACGGCTACGCGACCCATCTTCTTCGTCTCCTGCACTACGTCCTCCTCTCCCCCTCATCTCCAGGCAATCCACCATCGCATATCCCCCCCTTTCCCAGACACGAGTGGGGCACACCACCTCCCGCCGTCCCTTCCGATCTCATCGAAGCTATACCATCACCATGTGCCAGTGTACTTTGGTCTGATGTACCTACCCAATTCTACGAGGGCTGTACGATCGGATTGACCGGGAAAGGGTACGAGTATAGGAAAGAATGGAACAGCAGATTGGTCTTTGATTTGGACCTGTCCGGTCCCGATATGGATGAGAACAGTTCGAATGGCGATGGGTGGGAGATGATCTATCAAAAGGATTTGGAAGAAATCACTTCTATCCTCACATCCTCCACCAAGACCCATCTCTCCAAGTTGGACACTTCGTCAAAACCATTATGGACCCATGATCCATCTACTGCTGGATCATTGACCTTCATCGGAACAAGAGGATCATTCATCATACCCTCACCGAGATGGAAAGACCCCTCGAGGGAACTACCACTAGGTGTCAGGCTGAGACCCCGCGATGGAGAAAAGGGAGGAGATATCATCATATTGATCGCGCTGGAAAATTTCCTGGTCGAACAGCGACTACTCCTCACCTACATCCATAATCTCCTTCCTGCCCGTGTACCCTCCCTTCTCAAGATGTTGGAAAGCGTGGTGAAGGAGACAGGAGCTCCATGGACGCAAGGTGAGATATGGGGGTTCAACCCTGCTGACGAGTGGGTAGCAGCTCTCGCCAAAGAGAATGGAAGGGGTGTGAAGATTGACACTCGAGATGGAATACGGAGTCATGTTTTGGGGGTATGTAATTACCTGGAGGGAGAGGGGGAGATGGTAGATCATCAGATGTGGAGTTGGGTGTAATATGATGTGGTTAAGCCAATAGTATCTTCACGTATATACCATCTCAGTACACCTTCATGTCCGCATCGCATTCATCCAGATAAATGCATATCACAACCTAAAATCTAAGCCAAAGCGTACCTAGTCCATCTAATGTTCGTGATGCGCCTGTTCGAATCTTGTACCGCTGTAAAGTAGGAGTAACGTCAATATGGTGTTTAAAAGACTATCTTTTGACATTGAATAGGGATAAAAAGCACTGACCAGTATCCACATACTTTGGGTCCTATCGTTGAGAAAATATGAAAAGTCAGCTTCGAGCAAAAGGCAAAAGATTAGAAGGAGGAACTGTATTGGGTCGTGGATTGCGCATTGCTCCGTCTGCACTAACCTGGCTTATCGAGGTTGATGAAGCTACAAGAAAGAATACAATATGTCAGCTAGATTCCATGGTCTTTTGAAGAGATAGCTTACATCTTGGGATGTCCGAGAGGTCCCATACCTAGTGAGCAACATCGACGTTAGCATGAAGCCTGACAACCCAGCACAAGCAAACCCCAAGCCTTTCTCGCTCATCCTGATTGATGTTTCCGCCGATCGTGCATCTATCTCCACCATCCGCGAACCATGATACCAGACCCATTCTTCATGCCTTTCTCCGAACCCTCACATCCTCTCTTCCTCCCTTCATTCGCCGCTCACTTCTGCTCGAAATGAAAGATGAAGGATGACTCACCCCCATCGCAAGTCGCCCTTCGCCCACTAACCAACCTCACCGGATCCTCACTGACCATCCCCATAGCGGACGGCGCATTAGGCTGGAACTGCAGCGCAGTCTGCTCGAACCTCTGATTATCGTACGCGTGAGGCTTGGGGTTCTGCCCCGTAGACCATGTGGAGGGGACGTTGGGTGATTGTTGGAGTGTGGGGGTGGTAGATGATGAGGGTTGTTTATCCTGGACTGGAGCTGATGGTTGGGGGATTCCTGCGGCGTATGTTCGGATGGAGGAGGCGAAGGAGCGGGAGAGGGTGGTTGGTCTGGGAAGGGATCGGAGGAGTGACATTGTGTTTGAAGAGTTTAGCTTGTTCTTGTTTAATATATATGGTCTTGCACTGATTTATATCTGTTTCGATAACATATCGTGAATGATGAGATGCGAAGCAGCATAATATCAGCGATGAGACTGGCTGAAGCGACTGGATGGGTGAGGAACGGAATCAATTTACGGCAATTTCACTGAAAAGTGGCAATGTGGCATCATCATCCAATGCGAAAACATCTCAAAAGTCATCAACTGACCTTCTCATATCTTTGAGCGCAGCATGGGCCGAAGGCATCTAGTACTCGGGCGAACGGCTGGAGCGAGAGTTTTGAAGATAGACGATCGATAAGTCACTTTGTATCGAGGGAAGCTTTTTGATTAGAAAACGCAGGATTCAGAATCCTCCTCACTCCTCTTCTCGTAATGTGTATATTCATATGATGCATCTGACATTACTTTCATTCACAGAATCATTAACGTTAATATGATATTATAATATTGATCATCCAAAACTCTTGTATCTCCCAATACACTAATACGTGAGCATTCCACCAAGGTGACAAATTGTTTACATATATTCTCTGTGCTTCTTCGGCCTTGTGCTCAGAGACAAGAGTAAGACCTAAGCTTTAACACCGTGATCGGCCGATTGACTTCCAGTCGAACCCTCCTGAGCTTGGGGATTGGCGTGGTATCGTGGATGTCCGAGGGGGAAGATGAATTTGTATAATGGTCGAGTAGCCCAGAGGACGATGATGATGAAAACTGGCTATAAGTCCATTCAGGAGTATCAGCCTCAGGTCGCGACAGCTGTAAGATACTTGACCGATAGCGGGATGGTGGAAGACGATGATGCCACTTACAGCAAATTCGAATACACCAAAGTACACCTCTTTGGTAGCGGCTTTCTCGTATGCGCCTATGAAACAGGGTGAAGTTATGTCAGGTCATATCAAGGCATAAGGAATATCACAAAGGGAAGATTGTCTTGAGAAGGAATGGAAAACCGAACTCACCTTGAGAGCCTTCAGCGATCCTCATGATCAGCCTCACGAAAAACAGTACCAAACTGATCATGATCTGGACCATGAGCGGTTTGATGGCAGGTACGATAGTCTCGGGAGGAGTCACCGCGAGGACCCTGGTGGATCGTTTGAGGATGACAAGGCAGAAGACGAAGATGATGATGGTTGTGATTGCCTAGAATTGTTTCAGATTAACATCGTTTGTGTCGAGGAGAAAGATAAGGGTAGAGTTTGAAGTATTGTATCAAGGATAAGGGGTGTAAAGTTGACTCACTTGAAGGACATTACCAGCGAGGAAGATGATGGTGGAAGTCTGATTGAAGCGATGCATGATTGTCAGCGATGCAGAATAATTACAAGCACACTCGAGAGATTGGTGGAAGGTCATGACTCACTCCCAGAGCAAACATCGGAGTGGCCTCCAGGATCTCAGCTGCCTGAGCGGAAGCCCAGAAGTATTGACCAGCGATTTGCATCAGGACTAAAGAATGGTCAAGAAAATATCAGTCTTGCATGTCGATGGTTCTGAAAGTATTTGAACCTACCCCATACTACGTCGAGGATGATGAAGACTAATAGTATGTATTATGTTAGCACGAATGCGAATGGCTTGGTGATACGTCACAAGACCAAGACTCACCGGTCAACATCGATCTTATTCTCATGGGAGTCAAGCTATCTCCATTAGGCATGTACTTGAGACCCCTTTGGATGGATTTGTAGATCGCAGCGGAGACGAGAATTGTAGCCTGCAACGGCACGTCGTGGGGACAGGTCAGTGGTCTCGTCCGTATATTGACGCTGAGACTCACGATTTGAATAAGAGAGATACCAAGCAAGAAAGCCATTCCCTATGAGGTACAACAGGGCACTATGTATCAGCTATGGCCCACTGAGTGGAGCGCAAGAGGTTAATATCACTCACACTAAACTCGTGATCATGACTATAAAGTCTTGCGCCATAACCCAATGCCTCGGTAATACAAGCGAAGAAGAAGAGACCGTGGCTGTACCACAGAAGGAAATGAGCGTTCCTTCGCCACATCACCAGGTCAATGGATATCGTGATAGGCATGGAGGTATATCAAGGAGAACCACAATAGGTCGGATGGGCAAAACCACTCACACACTCCTGGTACCTCGTTTCTTGACGAACCACCAAAGCTGCCCACCCATAATCAACAAGAACACCACACACCCGACAATACCCATGGCGAGCGACGGGACGTAACCGTACTCCCAAAAGGGAGCTTCGGCGGGAGCAGGTGGATTGATGATGGGTCCAGTGTACGGCATGATGTTGATTTCTATAGCCTATGTACCGTTTCGTTAATAAGTGAGTGTAGTGTTGTTTGACGGGAGAGGGAAAGCCCTTCTTATACCTCCTAGAGATTGGTCTTTGGCTTTTCTATTGACGCCCTCGATGAACGATACCTTGTCGTTCGACGGGTTGAGAAGGTCTGGAATGGGAATGGGTGAGATCGGTTGTCAAGTCGACGAACGAAGTTTTCGAATCGAGGGTGAGAGAAGTTGGCGAGAAAGGTATGTCCCTCTGTCTTCGAACTCTCAACCGAGAGACCTTTTATACCTTTCCTAAGGGGTCAAGAGTGAGACATTTGCCCCACTTTCACTTGCATTCTCTTCTAGCTATCGCATTGACTCTCACCCTACTGAATACTTAACTTGTTATAAGCCAAAGTAGGTCGCAGCAATGGTGAAAAGCCACAAGACAGAGAATGATCATCAAAAGTGATCAAAGCTGAAATCGATTTAAGCTCCATCATCCAACTAGATCTAGGGTCTTAGCCGTGATGGTGACTTGAGGCGTAAGGGGTAAGTGTGAGATCATGATGCGCACTGATGCCAAGTGGATGAGAAGTTGTCTTGACTTCTTTGACATCATGCGTTGATATTTCACAAGTTCAGGAGGTCGGAGGTATTTCTCGAGGGCAGATTTAGGTTGGATGGTCAGAGCGCTTGATAGTTCGTATAGTACTCGAGCATGGCATCATCAAATGCGGGAGCACGAGGGTGTGAGCTTGATCGATAATTTTGGCGAGATTTCAAAGCTGTTAACGGCAGATCGATCACTCGCTCGGTAGACCTTGCGCTACACAGTAGCGGTTTGCGTTCGATCTTGATCTAGCCAGTACTACTGTACGCATTGTGACAGTGGTGATGTGTTGTGTAGGCCAATCAGTTGATTACTGTGTACTGTGTACTGTATCCCAGTCCGCAGTATAAAATCCTAATTGCACGCTATCACACTCACCATTTGATGTACAGACCAAGGTACGTTATCCGAACGTACCGTAGTCACAGCACCCTAATGCAAACAATCGTGTGTTGTGTGTTATGATGTAAAACGATAGATCACCTAAGCCTGACACATTCATCGATCAGGCTCGTGTTTGAATCTAGATTAAAATCAAAGATCCTTTGGTCGTTGTGCTATCGTTCCTGGATTAAGGATTGAGGATGAGCACTGATTCGTTGGATTAACGCTGCTGTTGATATGATGTAATAAATATGATCCCAGCGAAATGGGATTGTTCTCGTTGACGAACCACCAAAGCTGCCCACCCATAATCAACAAGAACACCACACACCCGACAATACCCATGGCGAGCGACGGGACGTAACCGTACTCCCAAAAGGGAGCTTCGGCGGGAGCAGGTGGATTGATGATGGGTCCAGTGTACGGCATGATGTTGATTTCTATAGCCTATGTACCGTTTCGTTAATAAGTGAGTGTAGTGTTGTTTGACGGGAGAGGGAGAAAGCCCTTCTTATACCTCCTAGAGATTGGTCTTTGGCTTTTCTATTGACGCCCTCGATGAACGATACCTTGTCGTTCGACGGGTTGAGAAGGTCTGGAATGGGAATGGGTGAGATCGGTTGTCAAGTCGACGAACGAAGTTTTCGAATCGAGGGTGAGAGAAGTTGGCGAGAAAGGTATGTCCCTCTGTCTTCGAACTCTCAACCGAGAGAGACCCTTTTTATACCTTTCCTAAGGGGTCAAGAGTGAGACATTTGCCCCACTTTCACTTGCATTCTCTTCTAGCTATCGCATTGACTCTCACCCTACTGAATACTTAACTTGTTATAAGCCAAAGTAGGTCGCAGCAATGGTGAAAAGCCACAAGACAGAGAATGATCATCAAAAGTGATCAAAGCTGAAATCGATTTAAGCTCCATCATCCAACTAGATCTAGGGTCTTAGCCGTGATGGTGACTTGAGGCGTAAGGGGTAAGTGTGAGATCATGATGCGCACTGATGCCAAGTGGATGAGAAGTTGTCTTGACTTCTTTGACATCATGCGTTGATATTTCACAAGTTCAGGAGGTCGGAGGTATTTCTCGAGGGCAGATTTAGGTTGGATGGTCAGAGCGCTTGATAGTTCGTATAGTACTCGAGCATGGCATCATCAAATGCGGGGAGCACGAGGGTGTGAGCTTGATCGATAATTTTGGCGAGATTTCAAAGCTGTTAACGGCAGATCGGATCACCTCGGCTCGGGTAGACCTTGCGCTACACAGTAGCGGTTTGCGTTCGATCTTGATCTAGCCAGTACTACTGTACGCATTGTGACAGTGGTGATGTGTTGTGTAGGCCAATCAGTTGATTACTGTGTACTGTGTACTGTATATCCCTCTCAGTCCGCAGTATAAAATCCTAATTGCACGCTATCACACTCTCACTCATTTGATGTACAGACCAAGGTACGGGTTGATCTCGAACGGTACCGTAGTCAAGCAAAGCACCCTAATGCAACCAACCCAATCGTGTGTTGTGTGTTATGATGTAAAAACGATAGATCACCTAAGCCACTGACACATTCATCGATCAGGCTCGTGCTTGGTCTAGATTCAAAATCTGATAAGATCCTTTGGTCGTTGTGCTATCGTTCCCTGGATTAAGGATTGAGGATGAGCACTGATTCGTTGGATTAACGCTTTACTGTTGATATGATGTAATAAATATGATCCCAGCGAAATGGGATTGTTCTCCAGTATGACATAGCATGGCATGGACCTCTTGGTGAAAGAACGAGTTTAGACGAGGATCGTAAGAAAGCGCGCTAGTACCTGCTGTCAAGTGCACTTCGAGCGATGGCAAAAGTCGATCTTCCCGTTGAAGCTCTACCTGGCTAGGCTCTTCAGCTTAAGAGGTATTACAAAGCATAAAGCAAGATCATCCCTTTTCTTAGCATCTTCAGATCAATCTGACCCTCCTTCTAAGACTAGGCCCCCACTCTGCGGTGCTTACTTATCATCAATCGACACAATGTAAATTGTCACTTTGGATCCCGTTCCGGCGTGAGAAGGCTGTAAATCAGTCCACTAGACTAAGTAACGTAGATCAATCAATTAGATAAATCAAAATCTGTAGGTGTGATTGTATGAGTAGAAGTACATTGTGTATGTGTATGTTGATTGATGAGTACCTGAGTCGATTGACCGATCGCCGTGTCACCGTCAATCACAGGCGCAAAAGACGGTCAGTGGTGTGCGATATTTTTGAGGGACGAATACAACATCTTATGCATTTTTTGATATGGGATGAGACTATGTACTGGCTGGTCTATTCGCGAATAACTCGTCGAGCTCTGCAAGTGGAAGGAAACACCTGATCAGCATTTCATTAAGATTGTCTTGGCGATGCGCCCCGTTGATCCATGATCCGGCTTCCGAGAGCCTTTCGTCTCCGAAATACGGGGATTGAAACCTCAGAGCACTAAACTCACCCCTATCCAAATCCTCTTTCCTACTTTGTCCTCTGCCACCTCTGTCACCTCTATGTGTCCTCTCAGACCGACTCTGGCTCTCCATATCGACATCCTCATCCTCACCACCCTGTCTCCTCCTCGCCATATTCTCCAACTCCTTATCCAAATCCTCCTCTGTCCTCCCGCCTCGTCTTCTATCAGGCCTCTCACCGTACGGTCCCCTCCTCTCCCTCCCTTTACCTAACCTCTTTGCAAACTCCCTTCCCTCGCCACTACCTCTCCCTGCGAAACTGAACCCGCCATTCCCTTCATCCTGTTCATTGTAACCTATATTCCTCCTAGACGACGAGGTTTCTTTCCCAGCTGTTCTGCCGTGTTTCCTATACCATTGAGATTGTTTAGCCTGTTTCCGTAGCTCAGAGTCCGCCTCTATAGCATATCGTATTGTGATTCTCGCGTTCGGGTCGATCCCATCAGCTAATTTGATTTCGTCCAGTCCATTATCAGGTTTAACTAATGGTTCCAGATCGAATGCCCCGCTTCGTCCGCCAAAAGTTCCTCTTCCTTTACGTTTGATCCCTTCTTCCTGGGTAGGGATAGAGGTACCGGAGAGCAGTTCCTGCCCTTCCAGTGATGGAACGGGTTCAGGTTCTGCGAGGGGTAATAACGAGATGGGCACGGAGTGGGCGGATCGTTCGAGTAGAGGATCGTCCCCTTCTGCAGGGTCGAAGCCTGCTTTGGAGAGGACCGTTAGGCCTATCAGGGCGGAGGCGGCGGTAGGGAAGATTAGGTGGAGGGTGGTGTCGTTTAGCCATTCTATGCCTGATTGAGTATCTGGATTAGTATATTCCATACACATATCGGAACAGGCAGAAGGAGAGGGAGTTAGATCAGATATGGGATAGGGCAAGAGAAGAAGAGAGAGAGGCGAGATCACATACCCATCACTCCTGCGCCTAGACCTGATGTCCAAGAGAATACTTTACTAGTTGATAAATGCTGTATCAAGTCTGATTTTATGTATAGGGCATTCGGCTTTATAGGTGATGATGTAGATGCTGAGATTGCCTCTGTATTCGGGCAAGCAGTATCAGCCGAAGAAAGTTGCCAGACAGTAGTAGCAGAGGGTAGCAGGAAGACGACGTACCCAGCCAACTCGTAGGATCCTGTTTATCCAACCTCTTAGCCAAAGCTGCTATCCGCTGGTGAAGGAGAATGGGATGGTCAGCTCAGAGTGATGATTGATAATTGCTAGAGAATCGTGGACATACGGGATCCCTCCTAAGCTTCTCCTCCCCATCCAGATGAAGTATACCTGGACTCTCCTCCATCAGATACACCTTCCCCCTTGACATCCTACCCATCAGGCTCTGTACATGATCAGGTATGGCAGGCTGATAATCGTCCAATGGTCTGTCCAACGCTGGGTTCTCCACTTCGATGTTCTCTTCTTCTGAATCACGAGGTGGCGGTGTACCGTCGTAGGGGAGTGACATTGTGGTGGTGTAGTCGTTGATTATGTGTTGTGCTATATATGATGAACACTGGGATATATATATAGTCTTGGTTGTATAAAGTACTCGCGTCTATGAAAGAACAAAGTCATTTTAAAGAGGTGAGGCTGATACCACCAGCTAACCACGTGGCAGAGGTCAAGTTCTGAGACTGATATCCGGGTTCGGATAAATACGAGTACTGTATGGTGGTGATGCTCCAACGTAATCGTAAACGGTGTTGTCATAGAGGATTACCATTACGACCAGTGTACTAAGTGTTATTGTTCATGTGCTCATCATCTCACCATACTCACCAACCACTCCCGCCTCCCCAATTCATTGCATTGAGTCAAATACACTCACTCATACGGTATAGTACGTAGTGCAGCACCCCACTTGGTGAACCACAGCAAACTCATTTTCATCCTCATCCTCATTATCATCAAGTGATCAATATCCCTTAAGTCGTCCCTGTGTCACATACACCCATTATACTCCTTTATCGCACCTTCTAGTAGTGAGTATCAATGATCCAACCATATCAGTAAGCTGGTACATGCATGATTTCGAACATACTGACTTGGATCACACATAGACTCAGTAAACACCACCACACACAATGTCATTCTTCCGACGAAAGAAGGACGAGCCCCTAATCCCCCCCGTCGCTCCACCCGCCGGAGCATCCGCTCCAAAGGCAGATCCGTACGCCCAAGCACCCTCCAATTCGAATCGATACGGCGGAGCAGGCAGGGGCGATCCCTACGCCAGATCCAAACCTGCCGCCGGGGCAGGAGGAGGGGATAATCCATATGCCAAAGCGTCGGATCCCAACGATGCGGCGAGGAACGAGTTGTTCTCTGGTTTTGCTGCTCCTGAGAAACCTAAGCCTGAGAGGAAGTATGGGTATGAGGGGAGGGAGATGGAAGAGGATTTCGACGAGGACGAAGAGGTCGAGGGGATTAAGCAGGAGATGAGGGGGATTAAACAGGAGAGTTTGGCTAGTACTAGGTGGGTCTTGCTTGTCTCTTTTATGTACTGATCACGTGTCCCCCCTCTATCCTTCCTTCGACCAACTCGGGAATGGAGCTGACAATCACGATTGTCATCTCGCAGAAACGCTCTCCGACTCGCTAGAGAGGCTGAAGAGAATGCTAGAGGAACGGTCGCCAAGCTTGCAGATCAATCTGGTGGGTAGAGATGCTACATTGATGTTACTTGAATATTGTGATCTAAATGCTAATTTTTGTTATCTACTACCACCTCAGAACGTATCGCCAACTCTGAACGATACCTTGATATGGCCAAAGCCAACAATCAACGGGCCGAAGACAAAGCTGAAGAACTGAAGAAGTTGAACAGAAGTATCTTCAGACCTGCTGTCACTTGGAACAAGGTGAGTGCTGCAGTCATTTAACCCTCACATGGATGAGAAAGGAGACTGATCACTTGGGTATTTTTGTTTCATCCTCACAGGACGCAAAGCGACAAGCCGAGGAAGACAAGATCAACGAGCGTCACGCAATGGAACGACACGACCGAGCCAAAGCCCTCAACGACGTAACAGATACAAGAAAGAGATTGGGCAATGCGGCCAACCCATCACCTTATGGAAATAGTTACGAGAGGCAACCTATGGCAGGCGAACAAAAAGCCAAGAAGGAGGCTCGCTCAAGATATCAATTCGATGCTACTGCCTCCGATGATGAGTTGGAGGATGAGTTGGACGATAATCTCAATGAGACCTATGAGGTCACCAAGAGATTGAAGAACTTGGCGACTGCCATGGGAGATGAGGTGACGGGACAGAACCAGCGATTGACCAGGGTTACCGATAAGACTGAGAATCTCGAGTTTGCGGTTATGAAGAATACGGAGAGGTTGAAGAGGATCAGATAGGGTGATGGTCGACAATAAGTTTCCGAATCAATAATTGTGATACCTCAAAAATAATTGTCATTCCAATAAGATAGTGTCTCGCTAGTGCTTATTCGTTTGATCAGATATAGATGAGATCGGAGGGAGGATTTGTATATATCTATGGTAGGATTTGTATCAATATTTGTTATGCAGTTTTCAGTTGGATACCTTGACTCATACGCTCTCTGGCCGTTCACCTTACGCTGCGGACGATCCTGCTATGCTGCTATGTCACTGGATGAGGTATGCTATGCATAGCCATTCCCAATGGTAGGAGAGGTGTTGATGACTACGTTGTCATGTTTTGTATAGTGTCGTTGCCGCTCGGTGTAATCTCAATCTCAGTAACAGTTTATCCGAGCGCAGTTGAATAATGAACATGAAATCTGATTATTCAATCAATCTCAATATATAACCCAACCCATTCAAAACACACTGCTTGTTGCCATCATCATCATCACAACAGCATATATGTCTGACTGACGACATGTTCCGACCGACATCAAACATCCGCACCTACACCTACACCTACACCTACACCCCCCTCTCGGAGATATAGTCAAGTCACAGTAGTGTAGTCGATACCACGTCATACCACGCTGCAAACGTCTACTTTGTGAGACAGCCAAGCTAACATACACCCTCCTTTCATCGCCTCACTATCTTGGAACCATCGTAAAGCTTCACCAAATATATCCAAATACATCTACTCCTACTCTCGTTCTCATCTAGATCGTCACCCGTTACTCATCATCAAACACCCAAATCACCATGTCAACTTCCACCTCAACATCCACCGACCCACCACCACCAGACTACGTACCTTCACAACCCCAAATCCTCATCACCCCTTTGCCTGACTCGGCAAGCTTCTTCTGGGGTAGGACCGTGCAGGGGGAGATATATGTGAAAGGTCTAGGGGAGGGGAGTGGCAATAGGACGAATTTAGTCAAGAGCTTGTGAGTGATTTAACCTCTATCACGATCCAAGTGAGGGTAGTCGGATGGATGAGGAATGGCTTTTGTGTTGGTCCATCCTTATTCCACTCATTCTCTTGAGTGGCCAATGTCTATCATACATGTGACTGATCATAACCCCCTCAACACTGCAGATCGGTCCAACTCTCACTTACGAATCATCTACCTAATCATCCAACATTGCAGGTCCATGAATTCCCCATTCAGACCTTGTATCCACCCAATCCGACCACCAACATCTCCTCATCAACATTACCCACCTCATCGCCTTTCTCAACATCTCACAGATTCTCGATCCACCTACCATCTTCCTCATCCCAACAAGCCCAAGTCCAGGGAAACGATCCACTACCCGGTACGCTAAACCTGACATCATACGAGAAAGGTGAAATACGCTATTCCCTCTCTGTCAAGCTGATACTGCCCAATGATCAAGTGATAAGTGAAGAGATGAGGATAGAAGGTACACCTCAGGAAGTATCATGTCAAGATGACCATACCAACATCACCAATCAGGACGACGCCATCGCAGAGGTAGAGGAGAAACTAGAGAAAGACGGGGCATTAGCTCGACTGCTGATTGATCAAGACCAGCCTAGGTTGGGCGAATTGCTCAGGTTGGGATTGGAAATCAGACCTGCAGAACGGAAGAAGACCGGTGTGATAGGTCTGGCTAAACAGTCTGATCCTATCGAGACGCTCAGACCATTACGAAGGGTGAGAGTGGAGCTCTTCAGGAAGGTGGTGATACGGTCAAACGAATCTTCTTCCTCTATCGCTTCTTCCTCCTCTACCACTCATAACAGCGGTTCAAGTTATAAGAGCATGACGGAACACCAACACCTCACTCTCCTTCATGCGTCTGGTAAATCCCTTCGATACCCAGGTACAGGTCGGAATTACCCTCCCCTCAGAGTACTCTTCACCATCCCCACTGCTCAATTGGGCGTAGTCGCTGAACAGACCTGGGGTGAAATCACTTCGACCGTGCCATACCATAGCGTAAACTTCTTCATACGAGTTACAATAGGTTTCGGCGATATCTCACCTAACAACACTAATAAAGATTGGATCCTTTCTAGAGAAATTACAATTAGACCAAAGAGATGGAAAGAACCTAGAGATGTAGTTGTTGATCGGGGGATGATACCCAATTTAGGTAATGGGACTGATTCTCCTATTCCATTGGGTGTAGGTTTGCCGACCGAGAACGACGGTGGTCCGGGAAGTACCAGTCAGATAAGGCAGGGATCAGGCTCAGGTTCGGGAATATGGACAGAAGAAGATTATAGGAAAGAAGCGTACAGACAGAAAGGGAGAGATGTCGTAGGAGACTCGGGAACTTTTAGGCCTGATAATGATGGGCATAATGACCTGCCACCTCCGTTCGAGAGTGATCAAGCTGGACCGTCAACCTCTACTTCAAATACGAAAGCTCATGGACCTGGAGAAGGCGGATTACCTAGTTTTCTGGAATCTGAAGAGCAGGCTCGAGCGGGTGATGTTCCGGTGTTGAATCAGACGGTTAGGTCGGAGAGGTTGGTTCCTGTCAACTTCGATCAGGATGATCAGGTTGTCATACCTGATGAGAATGATACGGTAATTCAGGACGATGAAGGTCAGACAGAAGGGTTTGATAGGAATAATTGGGTGGGGAGGAGAGGTAGTCTGGGGGGAGAGTTGGGTACTTGGGTTGAGGTGAGTTGTCTCATTGTTACTGCAATCATGTACCACTCCTTCCAAACAGGCAAATCAGTCCCAAATGGACATTGTAAATCGTTGTATCATATTCAGACTTACTGAACATCCTCACGCTCCAGTACGACGGGTATGAGACCTTCTCAGTCGCCCCGCCATCTATGGATGCATCGTACGGTGCTGGAGGAGCTATGGACCCGCCTCAGGAGGGCGATGAGAATAGTGTAAATGTTGTGGGAGGCATGGTGGCTAGGTTGGGGTTAGAAGGTGAAGGTGTGAGTATGCAGGGGTTGGAGTTGATGGAGCATCTTGGTTTGGGCGAGGGAACTAGGATCGTTGATTTACAGGTGAGTTACTGCCCGCTCCTCCTGCGTGCATTACAGAATATGGTCATATAGGCATGCGCAGAAGGGAATTGACAAAATATCTTGGCATCTCACAGGACGACCTCCCACCTGGAATCGACGAACCGTCTTTACCAGCCCTTCCAGATTTTCATCCACACTCCCACGTGAATAACCGCCAATCCCCTCCCCCCGCACCATACATCTCACCTTCGACCCACACCCACACATTACCTCCAGCCCACGACCCACCTTCATTCGATGCTAGTCAAGCTGCCAACGCTGTAGGCGGAGTGGCTACTTCGCACATCAGATCTCCTGTTGGATCGAATATCCCGTTGGGAGTAGGAGTAGGAGGCAGAAGACCGAGTAGACATGCTTTTGATGATACCGTGGGTGTGGGGCATGTTAGCTCCCCGGGGGATGCGCCTCCTGGGTATGAGCGGGCGGGTGGAGAGGGCGGATTGCCGCCTTATAGTTGATTTTTCACGATGAAGGAAAAGTGCGGTATGCAGATGTTGCTTTGAGGTCCTTTATCATTCGGGATGGTATCATGAACTAGTCCTACGTGACCTCAAAGACGTCGCTTTACTGATATGTCGCAAGTCGGCCGTTCATGATTGCATGAGGGGAATGCACATAGCAAGAATATGGAATCTGCGGGGTTCATAATCTCACCGTCACAGAATCCTTAACCAGTCACAGTAAAACTAAGCTAACCAAACAAAAACAACGATCAAACTAATCAAATTTCGACAACATCATGACCGTTACTTAGACAATCGATCCATCTTATCCTATGAACCTTAAGCAATCCCACAACTTATGATCAGATCTCATTCGAAATTAACGTTGAGTAATGGATCTTCCACCCGTAGCGCACATCCTGGAAATGACCCATGTCTAAAGGACGTACCTAAAACTCAAATCCCTAATATCCGACTCGTTATCCAACGTAGTGCCCGGCTTCGCCACAGCCTCCTCGTTCCCCTCCGCTGCGAGCTTATCCCGTCGTCTGTTCTCAAGCTTGCAGAGAAGCGTGAAGGATGCCATAGTTACCATGTAGACTATGTAGAGACCCACTATGGCTCGCATGGCGGTCCGGTAGAGTGGTTTCTCGGTGGCGAGGAAGAGTTCTGTCGAGTCGAGGTTAATTAGCTTACAAGCTTGTTTTCTTTTCCTTTTCATGTTCTTTTTTTTGGGAGGGGGGAGGGGGATTGGAAGTACAGTGCAGTAGACTTACGAGGACCACATATCGAACCTGTTGCGTAACCTATATAGAAGAATGTGGAGAACAGAGTCTTTCGCGTGTGACCCTTGATATTGGAGGAGATGATTGATAGGTTGACGATGACGATGCCTTGGTTGCATGTGGCTGATCAACAAAGCAAATCAAGATTTAGCATTACGTCGACCTGTTAATGGTGGTTTATAGTATACAGTACAGAACTACGCTGAAGGAATGGGTTCAACTCACTAAGCCACAATGCCCCGGCGAGATTCCATTTACTACCCTCGTAAGGCAAGGTTTGCAGGAGAATGGCACCGATGAATGGGATTACAGCGAGTAAAACTTGGATAACACCTCGTCGGTTTGGGAAATACCGACAGGCCGCTACGGCTATCCCTAGGCAGACGAGCTGCATACCGCATGCGGGGAGTTGGAGGACGGTGGTCTACAATGAGAATCGAGAGTAAGAAAACTGTCAGCGATTTCGACGCTGCCTTGTCTTTTCGTTATTTGATGTTGAGATACACTCACAATGAAAGTACTGTATCCTAGACCGTTGAGAATGAGAGTACCGAAGTTGAGCACTGTACATGCACATAGACAGAACGCCCAGATGAACGTAAGATAGAACTACAGTATTCATCAACCACCTATCCGTCAGCTCTTCACCTTTTATTTATGGTATTCATGCAGTGGCCGTCACAGACCCACCCTAATATCCTTGAGGGTATCCCAACATTGATCCCACTTCCATTCCTTTGACTGAGCACTCTGATGTTCCCTCGCAACCCTATCCACAGCGATCTGTCTATCCGTCTCGGAAAGGAACCACGCCCCCTTGGCATCGACGGGGACGAGCCATGTAAATGCAAGACCAATGACGATGGACAGTGCACCTGCAACCATCATTGCGATTCTCCAGCCAGCGATGGAAGCTTTGATGGAACTTAGACCGTAGAGGAAAAGACCGCCGAACCCCTGCGCAATGATGTCGGCGCCGTATAGGGCTGCGAATCGGGCGGGGTGCTCGGCTTTGCAGTACCAAAAGGAGATTAGGACGACGAATGCTGGGTAGGCACTGGGGAAAGACTGGTCAGCTGCGGTGATTAGGTGGAATGGGAGTGGAGAGTTACCTTCCTTCCATTAGACTGGGGGGTTAGGAAAGATAAATATCAGCGTTATACATATACGTGAGTTGGGAGATGACTCACCCAAGTAAGAATCGAAGTGCAAGAAGATCTCGAGCGTTCTGAGGAGCAGCCTGAGCCATCATGACACCGCCCCATAACACGACAGTAGCTACGACCAGCCACAAGTCAGCATCGGCGGACTCACATTTGCCAGAGACGGTCAGATTTACCTCCAACATAAGCTCGGACAGAGAACATGTGCAGGATCTTGATTGAAAGCAACTGAGAAGCGAGTGTACCAAAGTAGAAGATACTTGAGGCCCATCTGCACATATTACCCCAAGGGACAAGCAATCCACTCAACACTATGCTCTCGGGGTTTAGACAGAAGGAAGAGATGGACTAACGAGTAATCCTGACCCTTCAGACCCAAATCCTTCTGCAACCCAAAGATCGCAGCAAAGGATAACCCCCGCTTATCGAGATATTGACAGAAGTAAACCAGCGAAGCGAGCGGCAAGACCACACAATCGATCTTCCTCAGGACTCGCTTATTGTCATCTTCGCTGATTTCGAGAGGTTCCGCAATTTCGTGCGAAACTTCATGCTCGACTTTACGTTCCTCGTCGATCGGGAGGTCATCGTGCTCGGAGTGGTTCTCGTTGATGTGATGGGACATTGTTGATAGCTTGCCAAAAAGAAATCTTGCGATGTTTGAGGAAGGTCTTCGAGAGATGGCCCAGCGGATGAGAGTAATTTATATACGGTTGAACAGGATCAACGGGCATCTAACCCTCTGCCGGTTACTCAAAAGGGTCCGAATTGGAGATAAGGATACGTTTATTGCCAAGCCACATTTTTGGAGTCTCCTCGTATCGTAAGTCCAGGGGATCGATAGATAAGTCATGTGAGCTGCATGCACCGGTCCGAATTAATCTGCTCCTTCTGGTATTGTCTCAGGTTGAGGGTGTCAAGAGAATAGCAGGAGTCTGTTCAAGTGGTCTGTAGGATCTCGCTGGCTAGTAGACCCTGATCCGCTTTCCTGATGTGATTGGGCTGCACTGACCTTCTCTGTGTGTGCAAACATTCATCTGTGCACTGTCCTCCGTGCCTCTCCTCCACTGAGAGGCTATATAGCCAAACGCAAGATAGACGCCCCTTGGTGTCCTGTTTACGAAACCTAGAAACCTAGAGTTTGCAATAATTACTACTTGATCGATTTTCGGCAAGTCCGATTAGTCGCTGGGCTGCATACTGGGCACGATAAGGGTATGCATATTCATATGTGTATTACGAGACATCCGGCAATCTTAGCTTGAGTGACCGAGAGCCGTCCGTGTCCCAAAGGTCGAAGAAGATTGTCTGGTTCGATCTTATGCCCAACTTCCATCAAGTTTAAGTGTCTACACATCTTGATGAATGTTTCTCGAGTGTATATACTTAGACATAGATATATAGCAAGATGGGAAACGTTCTTTCTGGCAGTGAGTGACTGGACTGATTCGAGGAATGAAAGCTTGCTGACGGCGCCGCAGACTACACCTACGGTACCACCTCTGCCGACCTTGGCAACTTGGGGAAGCTCGAGGGGGTTCTTATTGATGGAAGGTGAGTGAACGGCTGTGAACCAGACAAGGCGGCAGACTGAAATCTGCCCATGAACAGAGTCAAGAGATTCCTCAATGTTCCATACGCCCTACCTCCTACAGGAGAGTACAGATGGAAACGACCCCGAGCTCTCCCGGAGGACTATTGCTATGTACGTAGACTTAATGACCTCTCATTTGATTTGGCATGTCTGATCCTACGTCCCCTTTTTAGTCCGAAGGTGAAACACCCTTCAACGCTACCAAATTCGGTCGACCATGCCCTCAGCCCAATTACACCTCTCTACCGGTAGCCGAAACTGCGGGAGAGGGCAAGAAGACCTTCCCCTTTGATGAGGATTGTCTGAGGATGAATATCTGGTTACCATCTGGACCTGCTCCTGAAAGTGGATTCTCGACTTATGTGTGGCTTCATGGGTAAGTGGCATCCTCAGCGAGTCTACAAGGGACTTGTTCGCTAATTAATGGTTGTTACCAACAGCGGCTGGTTCCAAATTGGTGATCCCA